>NC_080194.1:136840103-137188020 GCF_030028045.1 Hippopotamus amphibius kiboko | reverse complement strand
CCACAGTCTCTTTTTCGTCTGTAGCTCCACAGCCTCTATGGATTTGCCTAGTCTGGATACTTCATATAAATAAACTCATATAATATGTAGCCTTTTGTGTCTGGATTCTTTCACTTACCCTTCAATATTTTCAAGGTCCGTCCACTTTGTAGCAGGTTTCAGTGCTTCCCTTCTGAGTAATGTTCCCTGGCACAGGCATGCCACATTTTGTGTATCCACTCATCAGCTGGTGAACATGTGAGTTGTTTCTACCTTTTGGCTATTAATAGAGCTGCTGGGGCTTCCCTGGTGGCCCAGTGGTTAAGAATTTGCCTGCCAATGCAGGGTCCACAGGTTCAAGCCCTGGTCCAGGAAGATCCCACATGCCATGGGGCAACTAAGCCCGTGCGCCACAACTACTGAAGCCCTAGAGCCCATGCTCTGCAACAAGAGAAGCCACCACAGTGAGAAGCCCATGCACTGCAGCGAAGAGTAGCTCCTGCTCTCCGCAACTAGAGAGAGCCTGCGTGCAGCGACAAAGACTCAATGCAGCCAATAAATAAATAAATAAATAAAATAATAAATAAAATAAGAGCTGCTATGAAGATTTGTGTGTGAGTTTTTGTTTGAGCACCTATTTTCAATTTTTTTTTTTTGAGTATACCTAGGAGTGAAATTACTAGGTTATATGGTAATTTTATGATTAACTTATTGGGAAACCATCAATTGTTTTTCACAGTAGCTGCATCATTCTATATTCTCACCAGTAATGTATGAAGGTTCCAATTTCTTCACATCCTTGCTAACACTTATTTTCCATTTTTAAAATAATTATTATCATAGCCATCCTAGTGGGTGTAAAATGTTTTCTCATTGTAGTTTTGATTTGCATTTCCCTAATTACTATGACATGAACATCTTTTTATGTGCTTGTTGGCCACTGGTATATCTTCAGAGAAATGTCTATGGAAGGCCTTTGCCTTTTATAAAATTGAGTTGTCTTGTTACTGTCAAATTATAAGAATTTATTATATATTCTGGATATGAGACCCTTATCAGATATATGACTTGCAAATATTTTCTCCCATTCTGTAAGTTATCTTTTCACTCTCTTGATAGTGTCCTTTGATGCACAAAGTTTTTAATTTTGATAAAGCCCAATTTATTTTTTCTTTGTTGCTTGTGCTTTAGGTATCATATCTAAGAAACCATTGCTGAATTCAAGGTCATAAAAATTTACTTCTATGTTTTCTTACAACAGTTATATTGTTTTAGCTCTTATATTTAGCTCTGTGATCCATTTTGAGTTAATTTTTTATATGGTAAAAGGTTAGAGTCCATTTTACATGATATAAGGTTAATTCCTCTGCATGTAGACATCCAGTTTTCCCAGCATCATTTGTTAAGAAGACAATTATTTCTCCCACTGAATAGTCCTGGTACCCTTGTCAGAAATCAATTGACCACAGCTTTATGGGTTCATTTCTGAACTCTTAATTCCATTTCCACAATGTTTTTTTTTTAAGGTAAAATTTATTGACCTTCCAAATAAGATATTGGAATTGTTAATAAAGCTTAGTATATACTTATTAAATCCTAATATATTTAATACTGCTTCCAAGTTAGCATATGAATTACTTCCCAAAATGTTCATCACAGCTGGATTGAAAGACTATTTTTAAAATGTGGCAATGTGGTTGAGATGAGTATACCACATTATAAGTCTACTGAAAATCCAAAGAGATTTGCCTTTGAGGAGGGTGAACAAAAGCACATGCAGCAAAATCTATTCAGATCCAGATCCATTATTAAAATATGGAAGAAGAGCTGACCCAGGAGCAACTCGGGCTTGAACTGCACGTGTCACTTGTGTGGTTCAGTGCCACACAGTTCATGGTGGGCTGAATCCATGGATGTGGAACTGCAGATACCAAGGACCAACTGTGGGTCTTGAGCTTCCTCCCATTTTGGTACCCACACAGGTCCTGGAACCAATTTCGCGCAGATGCTGAGGGATGACTACTATTTTTTTTTTTTTCTTTTCAATTTCAAAGCAAGAAAGACTTAAAAGTAACAGGGAGCCCAGTCATGACAAGCTTGCAAACATGATCATCCTTTAACTTTTACCTTCTGGATTAGTTTCCCAAGAGTCCTGTTTCTTTCAGAAGGGTTCTCCCATGGGTTTTATTTTTTATTTTATTTATTTTTGGCTCATGGGCTTAGTTGCTCCACAGCATGTGGGATCTTGCTGGAGCAGGGATAGAACCCGTGTCTTCTGCATTGGCAGGTGGATTCTTAACCACTGCACCACCTAGGAAGCCCTCCCATGGGTTTTTATAACTGGGAATCTTAAGAAATGTTGGGGTTGGGGTGACTCAACCCCTTTTCTTCCAGACAGTTCCTAGTTTCTTTATGCAAATTGATCCAATGCACCCCAGAGTTCTAATCACCAAGAGGAATTTGGAGAACTGGCCTTATGAAACTCAATAAAGTTCTTCCTATAACTTCCTCTCCCAGGGTGTGGAGTATGGGGTGCCTTACTTGTTTTAAGAAAACTATTCAAGTGATTTTCTTTTTCCAAAATAAAGAAGACTAACTGTTTCCAGCTGAACTTATAAATGAAAGCTACTTTTGCTTAAAAAAATAAAATTTGTCTATAAATGTGTATTTTAAAAATTATATATACATATAAAGTACGGTATATGTATCTACCTATAAATTATAAAGGTATGCAAATTTCAGAGAATAAAATGACCCTATATTTATGTCATTGAACATAAAGTAATTCCCCAAATCTTTTGAATTACAAACCAATGTTTTTACAATGTTTCCTTAAGTCTCATGTTCATGAGATTAAGTACCTTCCACATCTCTGTTCTGGGTAGGAAGGTTACCAGCTGTGGTCTGAGCAAGCCCAAATCCTCCTGGGAGGCCAAAAAGAGGGTTATCCACAGCTTTCCCACAAGCTTCTGTTTACTGAGATCCAAGCACACAGAAATCCCCACATTTCTGCACCGTGATAACTGATACCCTAAATGAGAATAAACTCAAAGGATCTTCTGAATCACTAAAGAGAGGCTGACACTAATTATCATCAGCAAGGTGACCACATTTCATTATAGTCAAATTCTTTCTTTACAGTTGGTTTATTCTTAAAGTGTGGAAGGATGCACAAGGAATGTGGGCTCCTCTAGGGAGAAAGTGAAATTGGTGGGGAGGGGGACTTTCACTTTTTACTTCTGGATTGAATTGTTTGGGATGTTTACAATGAGCATATATTGTTTTAGGAATACAAGTGTTTAAATTTTATTTATTTTATTTTAAAAAATAATTATATTTATTTATTTATTTCGTTTTTTTTAAAATTCACTGGCTGTGTTGGGTCTTTGCTGCTGCGCACAGGCTTTCTCTAGTTGCGGTGAGCGGGGGCCACTCTTTGTTCTAGTGCATGGGCTTCTCATTGTGGTGGCTTCTCTTGTTGTGGAGCACGGGCTTTAGGTGCTTGGGCTTCAGTAGGTGCGGCACGTGGGTTCAGTCATTGTGGTTCATGGGCTCTAGAGCACAGGCTCAGTAGTTGTGGCGCACGAGCTTAGTTGCTCCGCAGCATGTGGGATCTTCCTGGACCAGGTTTGAACCCGTGTCCCCTGCATTGGCAGGCAGATTCTTAACCACTGTGCCACCAGGGGAGCCCCAAGTGTTTAAATTTTAAAGAGCAGACTGCTGAGAGGCAAACAAGAGTTCTTTAACTTAAAAATAATTGATGGATTTTTGCTACAGTCCCTTGAATTCAGTTACCTGGTATTCAACAAACAGAAACACCCATTTCCCCATCATTCTGGAAGCCTGCAGTTGTTCTCAGGGTTATGCTGACCAGGTTAGGGTGATTTCCCACTGTTTGGCCAGAGACCCTTCATCTTTTCTTTGATTTCCTTCATTTCACATCGAGGACTGCTGTTTACCAGCACGGAATGCAGCAGCCTTGCTAGTTAACTTCTCGTTACCGAGAGAGACTGGATCCCTAGAGAAGGCTTTTGTGAGCCCTGGGGAAAGCGTGTACCTATTGAACTGGGCTAATCCCTGTCATTATTGTCATGATTAGGGAATCCATTTAAATGGTGCTGGTTGTGCCAATCAGCAAATACCACAGAGTGCAGCGTAATGTTTAACACATAAACAATTCCACTGCAAAACAAAGGCTCCCTTTTGTGTGGCTTTCCACTCTTCCCTCTTTAAACTACCACGTGGAGTCCATCTGCTCTTCCAAGGATAGGCACACTGAGTTTTATATATGTTATTGTATACTTGACTTTGGGGTAAGACCAGGAAGAAAACACGATTATGTGGATGTGAATTTTTTTTAAATGCCCATTAAGAGAGAAAATCCCGAGTTCTCATCACGTGGAAAAATATTTTTTTCTATTTCTTTAATGTTTTTATCTGTATGAGATGATGGATGTTCACTAAACCTATTGTGGTAATTATTTCACAGTGTACGTAAGTCAATCATTATACTATACACCTTAAACTTATTCAATGCTATATGTCAATGATATCTCAATAAAACTGGAAGAAAAAAAAAAGAAACAAAAATACCTTCCCCCCGCCCCCTACAAATGCCCATGAACCAATCAAATTCTCCTAATGATATATTACTCCAATGAAAGCCCATACAAGGTACCATACTGGTGAAGAAAGCCAATTCTGGATCAGAAAGCCTGAAGTTTAATCTCAGCTCTGCAAATTACAAGCTGAGAAACCTTGAGCAAGTTGCTTAAGCTCTCTGAGCCTCCATTTCCTCGTCTGTAGAATAGGGGTAATGCAAATGTTTCCTTCATTGGGTCAGTGTGAAAAAAAGATGAGATGTTGTCTGGCACAAAGTAAGCCCTCAATGTGTTAGCAGTTTCTTAAATCAATTAATGAAGTAATGAGAACACGCTGAATTCAGCTCCTACAATCGCTGTTGGGATACGGAGCCAAGAGGCTGAAGAGCCAATGACTCACGAAATGGAAAGTGAGGCCTTCTCCCAAGTGTTTACAAAGTATTGAGCACATGCAGGATCTCATAATTGTATATCTTTAGGCACTGGTCAGCTGGTAGACAGGTAATGTGGCTGCGAGGTGGTGACTGCGGGCAGGGAGGAGTGAAAGGCTGCCTGGGACTGACAGTACCCTTCATAGACCAATACTTCTGAATTCCTCTTAGCTCAGTGTTTGCCTTGCTTCTTGGCAAGCCAGACAAAAACATGGCAACAGCTCTCCTCTCTGGATGGTTGCCTGCCGCTTTTCTCATTGCTTTGGAGGAGGAGAACTTAATGTATTACAGTTGCTGCTAAGATGCTGGAGAAGTAATACAGTGGACAGCCCTGCAGCAGCGCTCACAGGAGGGAACCTCCCGCTTGGTGGGAGATGCCTCAGAAGGTTGTGACTACATCTTTGCCATGACTTGACCTACTAATGACTATGCTGAAGGATTTTACTCTCTAGAAAGGCGGATTTCAACATAAAGGAAACCTATGTTCACCAAATCTCTTTCAGTTACCTACGGAAATATTCAGAGTTCCCCACTCTCTCATTAATTCAGTTTTCTCTCTTTGGGATTTCTTCTCAGATATTTGGCAGAACAAAACAAAGCTGGTTTTGTTCTGGTGGTTATGAGTGTTCTTTATTGTCTGTAGGAACTAATTATAAGAACCTGCAGATATCACATATTTCCTGGTATTGTAGAAATACAGATATTCATCTGTGGTATGACAGTATGCTTCTTAGGAGCTACTTGGGCTTTTGGGAAGAATTAGAGGTGTGTTCTAGAGCAGCATTTTTATTTTTAAATTTTTTCTTCCTGTTTTGCTGAGATACAATTGACATGCAGCACTGTGTAAGTTTAAGGTGTACAGCCCAAGGAAGTGACGTATGTACAGCATGAACTGATCACCACAGTTTAGTGAACGTCCATCATCTCGTATAGATACAAAATTAAAGAAAGAGAAAAAATATTTTTTCCCTGTGATGAGAACTTAGGACTTACTACTCTCTTAACAACTTTCACAGATAACATACAACAGTGTTATACTTATCATGTTGTACATTACCTCTCTAGTCCTTATTTATCTTAACGCGGGCAAGTCAAAAATTGTCCGCACTCTGACTGTAGACTTTATAGAAGCTGTAGTTTACCCAGAGTGAGGATAATGTTTGACTCACCCTCATATAACTGGAAGTTCGAACCTTTGGACAGCCTTCCTCCAATTCTCCCTCCCCCCTCCCCCCACCTCTGATAACCACAGATCAGATCTCTTTTTCTTTGAGCTCCGTTTTGAAGTATACCTGACCTACACTGTATTAGTTCCTGTTATACAACATAGTGATTCGATATTTCTGTACATTTCAAAATGATCACAATAAGTCTATAGTTACAATCTGTCATCACACTACATAATTATGGACTATATTCCCCACACTGTACATTTCATACCCCTAACATTTACTTGGCAACTGGAGTGTTGTACCTCTTAATCTCCTCCACCTGTTTCTCTCCTCCAGGCACCCCCTTCCCCTCCGGCAACCACCTGTCTTTTCTCTGTGTCTACGACTCTGCTTCCGTTTTGTTATGTTTATTCATGTGTTTTGTTTTTTAGGCTCCACATATAAGTGAAATCAGACAGTATTTGTCTTTCTCTGATTTATTTCACTTAATACCCTTTAGGTCCATCCATGTTGTTGCAAATGGCAAGATTTCATCCTTTTTTATGGCTGAGTAATCTTCCAGTGAATATATGTATGTGCACGTCTTCATCCACTCATCTTTTGATGGGCACTTAAATTGCTTCCCTTGAAGAAGCACTTGTTTAATGGTAGGTTGGAGCACATTAGTGAGTAGTAAATTGAATTTAGTCGGCTGTGAATAGCATTTTTACATATCAGTCGAATCTGATAGAAAAAAACAGTTTCCTTTATCATTAAGGGCCCTCTTTAGAACTTTAGAATACTTTAACTCCAATCTTCCTACTCTCGATTTTCATATGATTGTTGTCTAGAACTTCCATTTCCCCTCATTTATCCCCCACTGGGGTCTGTGTGTGTGTGTGTGTGTGTGTGTGTGTGTGTGTGTGTGTGTTTTATACATAACATTGTGTATGTATGTTGCATTGTATTTTATATATATATATGTGGATATAATAGTTGTGTATATATGCTGCATTGTATTTTATATATATATCTACGTGTAACATGTATTATATATATATATATCTATGTGTATACAATAGTTGTGTATATATGCTGCATTGTATTACATATATATATATCTATGTGGACATAATAGTTGTGTATATATGTTGCATTGTATTTTATATATATATCTATGTGGATATAATAGTTGTGTATATATGTTGCCTTGTATTTTATATCTATCTATCTATGTGGATATAATAGTTGTGTATGTATGTTGCATTGTCTTTTATATATATCTATGTGCCTATTTAGACTTATCAGCTTCCTCATTCACCATTGTTTCTTGCATCCCACTCCCACTCCTTCCTTATGGGTTCAATTTCCTCCTAACCTAAGAACCTCATGTCCTTGTTCTTTCACTGAGCGATGTGTTTGAAAATGTATTTACTCTTGCCCTTCAATGATAATTTCGCGGGGCGTATAATTCTATGTTGAACATGACTTTCCCTTAGGATTGGATGATGATACCCTTCCTTCACTGTCTCCTGGCACATACTGCTGCTGATTAGAAGTCTTGGTGTTATTGATTTCCCTTTGTGGGTAATTCTTCCCTCAAGAGAGCTTTAAGGCTTCTTCACTTTCGGCATTCCAAAGTTTCACCATGAAGCGTTTTAGTGTGGTTTTTGTGCTTATCTATCTAGTTCAAGATTCATGTTTCTTCAACTTTGTAATATTTCTCACTCAGTGTCTCTGTGAATGTTGCCTCTCTCTCCCCATTCATTCTATTGTCACCCTCTGAAATCCTATTAGATTTATACTGGACCTTCTCATTCTGTCTCCATCTCAATGCTTTTCCACAGTTCCCATCTCTCTCTGCTGCATTCTTACTGATCACTCCTCCAGCTGTGCCTGCTACTTAACTCATTCCCAGAATACGGTCCATGGCCAGCAACATCAGCACCACTGGGATTTGTTAGCAATGCAAATTCATGGGTTCCACCTGAGACCTGTGAGGTCAGAATTGAATTAGAGGACTTCCTTTGTGGTCCAGTGGCTAAGACTCTGTGCTTCCAACGTAGGGGGCATAGTCTCGATCCCTGGATGGGGAACTAAGATCCCACATGCCACCATGGTGTGGCCAAAATTTTTTTTAAAAACTAAAAAAAAAAAAAAGAATTGAATTAGAGAGTGGGGCCCAGGAATCAGTGATTCTGATGCTCACTGAAGTTTGAGAGGCACTGTGTTAGCTTGTTTACTAAACTGTTTTCATTTCTACAGATGGTACTTAGTTTTCTTCAACCCTGATCTTTTTTTTTTTTCCTGACAGCCCTGTTCTTTCAGCAAGGCTTATAATCTTTTAAAATTTTTTAGTAAATCTCTATAATCATCTTAAACATACTTATTTCATGGTTTCAAATTTGCACTCTTGGGGGCCTGGATTCTCCAGTTGGTTGTATTTACTGACTCCCCACTTCTTTGTTAGTTTATTTTTTATTATGAGCTCATAATCACTGAGGGCTCTCATTAAAGCTCCAAGTTTGCCCAGGTCTGAGGTCATGTCTTTCATTCCGGGGTCAGTAAGATTTTTTGGTAAAAGTCAGATAGTAAATATGTTTTGGTTTATGGACCGTATACTCTCTGTCCCAGTGACTCAACTCTGCCATTATACAGAAAACAGCCATAGCCAACTTGTTTTAACAACGTAGGCAATAAAACTTTTTAAAAATAGGCAGTGGGACAGATTTGGTCCACAGGCTATAGTTTGTCCATCCCTGCTCTTATCCCTGAGTGGACATTCTCTAATGTAGCCCCTAGCTTCCCTAATTGCCTCTTCCATCTCTCTCTGTGTATTTTGTAAATATTATTATCTTAAGACCATTTATTCGGCTACCTGATGATACTGAGATCACTTGGCGCACTTGTTAAAAACACCATCCCAGGCTGTTGCCCTGCAGATACTGATTCAGTGCATGAGAGGTAGAAAAAGACATGAGTATACTGAGTAAGAACCCCAGGGGATCTAATGATTCAGAAAGTTTTCGAAACTCACTCTAATGGAAGAGAATGTGAAGACTGAACTTAATGTTATGAGACTCTACAACTTAGTCTCAGTTCTTACTCACATGATGCCATGCTGATTACTACAAATCCTTAAAATCAGAGTCAGGAAGGACCGCTTAGCCTCAGTGCATGGTCAGGAGGCAGGATCTGTGGGACTCACGAGCAGCAGCTGCTTTTTGTGGGGTAATCTTTTCAGTGCAATTCTAGAACATCCTTCTCCCAGAAAACCAAGCCTTTTTTTTTCTTTACTAAAGTCCCTTTAATAATAAAGCCATATCACAGTACACACTTGCAAAAAGTGCAATTTCCCCCAACAGCTCAGTGATGACAGTGGAGATAAATTGCATGCAACTTTTCTTGGCCCCTCTTTACCCAAATAACCAGGGAGGGAGTGAGTTGTGAAAGCATTTAAGTTACTTGATGAACCTTCCAATGATTTATAGAGTTAAGTCACAGCAAAGTTTGCCATGCCACAGACTGTGTTATTGCGTAAAGCTTTGATCTCTTTCTCACCATCCGTACCCAGAGCTGACATTCGTACTGCCCAGATGCTTCTAACGTGCAGTCAGGCTTGAAGGCCCCTGCTTCCCCCCACAAATGGCTCTCAAATGCCACTCCCCCACCAGCAGCGGCAGCAGCCTCTGAGGACTAGTTTGAAATGCCCCACTCCAGTCCTACTGACTCCGGTACTCTGGGGTTGGGGCCCGGCCATCCGTGTGTTAGCAGGCCTTCCGGATAATTCTGATGCGGGCTCCCATTTGAGACTTGTTGCACTGTGCCCCCAGGGGACGCCTGCCCCTTTGAAAGCATTGCCACTCTCCTTATTAAGGGGGGACGCTCTTCTCCCCCCTCTTGAACCTAGGCGAGTCTCGTGAGTTGCTTTGACTGATGGAAGGGAACGGAAGTGCTGCTGTGCCAGTTCCAGAGTGCAGGTCTCAAGAAGGCTTGAAGTGTCCATTTTTGCCCTCTTGGAATGTTTCTTCTACGATGCAAGGAAGCTGGTCTGGTCGACTGGAGGATGACAGGCCACTTGGAGGAGAACTGCAGTGCCCCGGCCCAGAGCGGCACCAACGTCCCATACACGTACATAAGGCCATCCTGGACCTTCTAGTGCAGCCGGGAGACCTTCCGGGGGGGAAACGCCATCCTGGCCAAGGAGCACCTGCTGATGGGGGTGCAGAGGAGGCTGGACCCAGAGCCCAGCATGGAGCCAGGCATGGACATCCCACAGCTGAGGCTCCTGAACGCAATGTCCATCATCAAACGCACTGACAGAATGTAGCCACACGAGTGGCTTCCTGGGCACTTCCCTGTGCTGTCATCATACAGGCCCTGTGCTTCAAAGGGCTTCACACTTGTTTTAAGGCTCTGCTGTTGCCATCTGGAAATTCGTAATAACTTTGAACAAAGGGCCCTGCAGATTATGTAGCCAGTCCTGCTAAGAGCAGCTTTTTCAGTTATTCCTCACAAAAATCCTAGGAATTGGGTTTTTCAGCTTTCATCACATATTTGGGACACGTCGTGAGCAAATAAAAAGGGGGGCTTTGCACCCAGCGCCCGGCCTGGCAGATAGGACCAGACACATTCCCAACTTTCCTAGAGACTTTTGCTTTAAAGGGCTAACCAATTTCCCTTCAAGACAAAGTTTAGGGGTAAATTGCACAGCTACGACTTAGTCCCTTCTGCTGCTAAATGTTAGTGACTTAAAATCGTAGCAGCTGATCATCTTTCATGATTCTGTGGGTCAGCCGGCTGGTTCCTCTGCTGATTTCTCCTTGGCAAAGCATTTCTGAGGGGGGAAGCATATGAAGGAGAATCCCCTTGCTGATAAAACCCAGAGTATATTTAAACAACTGCAGGACCAGGCAGGGGGAAGGGGAAGGGCCCAGCCTGGGAAGCTAGGCCCCGAGCAGCCCAAATTTATAGTGCCGTGGCCTATTTTGGCCTGCTGGGTGGCCCTGAAAATTGCCCTGAAAACGGGGCCTGGAACTGATGATGGAAATTAGGCACCTTCATTGTGGGATGTGGCTGGAATCAGGCAGGGCACAGACAGAGGTCCTTCTGATGAGCTCAAGGACATTTTGAAAAACAGGATCTTCTTTGACAGAGAATTTTTTAAAAATTAAGGAAAACTATCAGGCCATGACCAGGAATATATTCTTAGGGAAGAAAATGCATGGATCACATCAAGTCAATAAACAGCTAACAGTTAGCCAGGCACTGGGCTAAGGGCTTGACCTGTACCATCTCATTTATATCCCACATACAACCCTATGAGCATAGCACTACTACTGTCCCCACTTTACAGGAAAGAAAACTGAGGCTTGGGAAAAGTAAGTTATTTATGGAAGGTCACAGGACTTTAAGCCAGGATTCAAACCCACATCACAGCACTCCATCTGCCCAGGCTGTCACCTACAGCACTGCTTCTCCAACTATGGCATGCAAGGCTCACTTGGAAGTCTTGTGAAGACACAGATTCTGATTCAGAAGGTCTGAGGTGGGGCCTAAATTCTGCATTCCCAACCAGTTGGCAGGTGAAGACTGTGGTCCACGGATCACAATTTGAGTAGCAAGGATTAGTTTTCCTGCTTCTACTTTCAACCTTCTACAGTCTGCTCCCTCAACAGCAGCCGGAGATATTGGGTTAGTTTCATGGCTGCATAATAAATGAACCCCAAAATTGGGTGGTTTAAAACAACAACAAGCTCTTATCCCTCCCACATTTCCTGACGGTCAGGAATCCAGGTGCAGCTGAGCTGGGTGGTTCTGGCTCAGGGTGTCTCATGAGGTTACAGTCAAGATGTCAGCTGGGCCTGTATTTCCCTGAGGCTGGACTGGCTGGAGGAGCTGCGGCAAAGGGACCCACTCAAGTGGCTGTTGGCTGGAGGCCTCGGGCTCTTGTCATGCAGGCATCTCTGCAGGGCAGCTCATGACATGGCAGCAGGCTTCTCCCAGAGTGGATGGTCCAAGAGAGAGACACTAAGACTGCAACATCTTTTATAACCTCATCTTGGAAGTGACACACCTTTACCCTGTCACACATGGCTACTCTGGCACAGTTGTGTTCTGGTCACACATGCCAGGAATATGAATACCAGCAGTCGGGGGTCACTACTACCACAGTTTCCTGATGAAAAGTAAGTCAGGTCATGTCACTCCTCTGCTTAAAACCTCATCATCACGTCTCATCAGGGTCAGCATAAAATCCAAAGTTCCATCATCCTGATGAGAGCTCACATTTGACTGCATGGGATCTGGTCCCTCACTACTTTCTCACCTCCCTTCCCTCATCCCCAGCTCATTTTAATCAATCGCACTGACCCTCTTGTTGGTCCTCAGATACGTCTAGCGTCCTCTTGCCCCTGCAGGCCTTTGCATGTGCTTTTCCTTCTACCTGGAATGAACTTTATTCACATCTCTTCTCAAATAACATCTTCTCAGAAAGGCCTTTCCTGACCAGACCCACCATCTGAAATGGTAGCCCCTGATATCCTCTAGCTCTTTGGTTTGCTTTATTTTGTTTCATGGTACTTATTTATAGTAGACAATGTTCAGGGGTGTACTTCTCAGCTCCAATGATGATGGGCTTGGCCATGTGACCTGCTTGGCAACAGAATGTGTGGGGAAGTGGTGTGTGCCAGTCCCCAGCCTCTACCTTAAGACTCACTGCATGTGTGCTTTGTTCACAAAGAGCTTTTGACCTCCGCTGTAAAACGAACAAGCCCCTGGTAGCCTGCTGATATCAGAAGAATGACAGACCCTAGAGCAAAACTAAATCATACCCAAGTGCCTGGAGCCAAGTGTAGCCAAATCCAGCCTAGAGCAGCCCTGGCTGATCTGCAGACATGGGAGTAAGATGTAAATATATGTTGTAAGCCACTGGGCTTGGGGTAATTTGTTAAGCAGCATTATTGTGACAATAGCTAACTGATACACTTCTTGACATTATACTACATATTCATGTATATCTGTTTATAGTCAATGGCAAGAATGCAACCTCCAGGAGAGCAGGGACTTGGTCTTCTTCCTTGCAGTATGTCCAGCATCCAGACCAATGCCCACCTTCTACCTAAATAACTGTGAACGAATATCAGTGTGTGAATTGATCTAATTGTAGAGCCTGCTTGCTTAACTTTTTTGCTCGACTGCTTTCAAAGTAGTTCAAAAATTTGGAAAGTACTTTAAAAAATTGTCTTGATACGCAGAACACTCTATGACATACATCAAAGCAAGATCCTTTTGGACCCACCTCCTAGAATCATGGAAATAAAATCAAGAATAAACAAATGGGACCTCATGAAACTTAAAAGCTTTTGCACAGCAAAAGAAACCATAAACAAGACAAGAAGACAACTCTCAGAATGGGAGAAAATATTTGCCAATGAAGCAACGGACAAAGGATTAATCTCCAAAATATACAAGCTGCTCATGCACCTTCATACCAAAAAAGCAAATAACCCAATCCACAAATGGGTAGAAGACCTAAATAGACATTTCTCCAAAGAAGACATACACATGGCCAACAAACACATGAAAAAATGCTCAACATCACTAATCATTAGAGAAATGCAAGTCAAAGCCACAATGAGGTATCACCTCACACCAGTCAGAATGGCCATCATCAAAAAATCTAGAAACAATAATTGTTGGAGAGGGTGTGGAGAAAAGGGAACTCTCCTGCATTGTCGGTGGGAATGTAAGCTGGTACAGCCACTATGGAAAACAGTTTGGAGGTTCCTTAAAAAACTAAAATAGAACTACCATATGACCCAGTAATTCCACTACTGGGCATATGCCCAGAGAAAACCATAATCCCAAAAGAAACATGTACCATAATGTTCACTGCAGCACTATTTACAATAGCCAGGACATGGAAGTAACCTAAATGCCCATCAACAGATGAATGGATAAAGAAGATGTGGCACATATATACAATGGAATATTACTCAGCCATAAAAGGGAACGAAATGGAGCCATATGTAATGAGGTGGATAGAACTAGAGTCTGTCATACAGAGTGAAATAAGCCAGAAAGAGGAAAACAAATACTGTATGCTATCTCATATACACAGAATCTAAAAAAAAAAAAAATGGTACTGATGAACCCAGTGACAAGGCAAGAATAAGGATGCAGATGCAGAGAATGGACTGGAGGACACAGGGTTGTGGGGGAGAGGGGCGAAGGGGAAGCTGGGATGAAGTGAGAAAGTAGCATAGACATATATATACTACCAACTGTAAAATAGATAGCCAGTGGGAAGTTTCTGTATAACAAAGGGAGATCAACTCGATGATGGATGATGCCTTAGAGGACCAGGACAGGGAAGGTGGGAGGGAGTCGCAGGAGGGAGGGGATATGGGGATATATGTATAAATACAGCTGATTCACTTTGGTGTACCTCAAAAGCTGGTACAAGAGTGTAAAGCGATTATATTCCAATAAAGAGCTTAAAAAAACTGTCTTGAGAAGAAGTTCTAGGCAGCATGCCCTTCACAAGGAGAATGTGACTTACTCTTGTAGGTGTCTGCCCTGTCTCTGTGCCAGATGCCATCCCTCTTCACCTGGGCCACATCTGAAGCCGTGCAGAAGCGAGGAGCAGCCCCTGCCTGAGAACGGAAATGCTGCTTTAAATGGCACTGGCTCACCTGGGTGGGCGGCTGTCCCCAGGGGAAGGCCAGGGAGATGGCTGACAACACACACAAAGGGAGGAAACGCTCCCCCCACCACCTGGAACAGCTGTACCAGGAGCCGCCCCTCTCTGGGGACAAGGAAGAGGAAGTCAGCAAAGCTGCAAAGCTGACCAACAATGTGGGGAAGCCAACACTCATGAGAAAGCAGAAGGAAAAAAGGAGCTGGTCCTCAGATCATGGATTGTTGGGACTTGCTGAGGAAATAAAAACTGACACTAATCCTAAAGTTCTCTTCAGTCCTGCCGTCTCCGGGCACTTTGGATTGGGTGTATTTTGAATGAGAAAATATTTGGCCAAATTCCTACCTGTCAACTACATTAGAAGTGTTTCCCTTAACACACAAATGCTCAGCATAGACCTACGTGTGCTGATGTGGAAAGCTATCCTCAGTGTTAAATGAAAGGTCAAGATGTAGGCTTGGAGTGTGAGCCCATATTTATAAAAATATCCCATATTTATAAAAAGTGCAATAAATATACATAAATGTTCATATATACAATGGAAAAAAACACTGAAAAGACACACACCAAACTGTCAACAGTGGTTGCATCTGGGAAACGGGCTTAGAGTAGGACAGAACTGGAGATTTCACATTTTACTTTAAACTCTTTTAACAATATTTGTTATGGACTGAATGTCTGTGTCCCCCCCAGAATTTGTGTGTTGAAGTCCTAACCCCGATGTGATGGTAGAAGGGAGTGGAGCCGCTGGGAGGTGATCAGGGTTAGATGAGGTCACAAGGTAGGGTCCTCACGGTGGGATTAGTGCCCTTATAAGAAGAAATTACAGTGCTTGTTTTTTCTCTCTGTCATGTGGATGCAATGAGAAGGCAGCCATCTGCAAGCCTAGGAGGGGGCTCTCGCCAGACTCCACATCTGCCAGCGCCTTGACCTTGGATCTCTCAGCCTCCAGAACCATGAGGAATAAATGTGTGTTGTTTAAGCCACCCCGTTTGTGGTATTCTGTTAGAGCAGCCCGAACTAAGACATTATTTCTATATGGTTTCATTTTTGTTCACAATAAGTATTGGCCCTTTTACAAGAAAAATATCAATAAAAGGCTTTTTCATATAAAGATGGCCTTTTTTTTTTCCTGTACTGGAGCCGACATGCTGGTCCTTGCAATATTCCCAGAAGTGGTCAGATGTGGTTGTAAAAGGACATCTTGTTTCATATGATGTTTGCCAGTGATGAAGGGCCCTTCTCTGAGAAGCAGAACTCCTCTCACTGGCTCCGAGGTAAGGGCTGGATCATGAGCTGCTCTGTGATTGGCACCACGCCTCCGCTTGCCTGTCCTTCTAGTTGTATCAGTGTTTACCTTCTGCAGACATGCTGACTTGACCCATCCAGCCAAGGATCCATGGTCTACAGTGGTAGCCAGTTCTGCCAACATCACCACAGTCTCGAGAAGGAGTGTATTTATCCCCCTTTTGTCTTCATCTGTGTGTGGACATTACACTTACTCTCAGACAGCAAGCAATCTTCCAAGACACACATAAAATTGACAGAGAAGGATTGATCTTTCCATTTCGTCTTTAAGACCTCTCATTTGTTTAGGAACTAGAAACTCTGGTACTCTTCCAAGAGGAAAGCCATTGATATGCTTTCAATTACACCCATATTGATACCATCCATTTCTGCATCTACGGTTCACAGAACACTTCCTCATGCATTGCTGCTGAAAATCACTTTGAGCCTTCTGATAAGCTAGTGAGATAGAATGGGCAGAGATTATTATGCTCAACGTAAAAAGAAATAGAGATTCTGAGTTTAGTGATTTGTCCTGGACCATTCAACTGGTAGGTAGCAAAGTTGATTCCAATTTATCAGAGGACCTAAACACTGGCTGCCTGCTGAAGTCACCTGGGTGCCTGAAACAAATACCTACCTCCTAATCTTACCATAGTCAGTTGAACTAGAATCTTAGAGAACAAGGCCCTGAGCATTAGAATTTTAAAATAAAAGCTTTCCACAGATGACTCTGATACATAGTGAGCTTGAGACCACTGCAATCAGTAGGTATAAATCACCCAGCCTTATGTTACTCACACGTGTTTCTCCATCACCAGGTGAAGCCTCCCTGTGCTGGAGTTCTACAGTGGAAGTCTGCACAGCAATACATGCAACCACATACAAGACCTTCAAGTGCATCAGGCCGAATGCGAGGAGTCATACTCAAAGGCTACAGCCTTCATGAATCCATTTGTATGCCATTCTGGAAAGGCAGACCCACAGGGGCAGGAAACAGACCAGCGAGTGCCAGGCCCTGGAGGTGGGAGTCAGGGTCAACTACAATGGGGCAGCATGAGGGAATTTGGAGGAGGATATCAGTGTTCTACATCTTGCTTAAGGGAGTGGTTAGGCTGTATGGATTTGTCAAAATTGAGAGACTGTACACGAAAATGGGTAAATTTTACCATATGTAACATGTATCTTAGTAAGCCTGATTAAAACACATATACAGGGCTTCCCTGGTGGCACAGTGGTTAAGAATCCACCTGCCAATGCAGGGAACACAGCTTTGAGCCCTGGTCCAGGAAGATCCCACGTGCCTTGAAGCAACTAAACCCATGCGCCACAACTACTGAGCCCACGTGCCGCAACTACTGAAGCCCATGTGCCTAGAGCCCGTGCTCCGCAACAACAGAAGCCACTGCAATGAGAAGCCCATGCACAGCAATGAAGACCCAATGCAGCCAATAAATACATTCATACATACATACATAAACCACACATACACACACAATGCAATACCACTACACCCACTAAAATGACTAAAACTAAAAAGACTAACCACACCTAGATCAACAGATTAGGACATGGAGCAATGGGAACTCTCATACCCTGCTGTAGGAATGGCTTTTTCAACAAAGGGAGAGAGATGGGGTTCTGAGGACAGTCAGACCTGGGCTTGAACTCTGGTTCCACCACTTATCACTGTGTGACATTGGCCAAGTCACAGGTTTTTAGGCCTTGGTTGGTTCATCTACACATGGGATAATAGACGTGTATACCTTTCTACTTTATAGGGTCAGTATAAGGCATAACAGAGATGTTGCTTGTGAAATGCTTGGTGCAGTGCCTGGCACGTAGCAGGTGACCAATAATATTAGATTTGGCTACTCTTTTTTTTTTTTTAATTATTTATTTATTTATTTATTGGCTGCATTGGGTCTTTGTTGCTGCACGTGGACTTTTTCTAGTTGTGGCGAGCGGGGGCTACTCCTCGTTGCAGCGTATGGGCTTCTTATTGCAGTGGCTTCTCTTGTTGTGGAGCACAGGCTCTAGGTGCACAGGCTTCAGTAGTT
This sequence comes from Hippopotamus amphibius kiboko, assembly GCF_030028045.1. NCBI lineage: Eukaryota > Metazoa > Chordata > Mammalia > Artiodactyla > Hippopotamidae > Hippopotamus > Hippopotamus amphibius. The sequence continues at coordinate 137,169,810 of NC_080194.1, read as the reverse complement.
GCAGCACATGGGCTCAGTAGTTGTGGCTTGTGGGCTCTAGAGCGCAGGCTCAATAGTAGTGGCTCACGGGCTTACTTGCTCCGTGGCATGAGGGATCTTCCCAGACCAGGGCTTGAACCTGTGTCCCGTGCATTGTCAGACAGATTCTCAACCACTGCTCTATCAGGGTAGCCCAGATTTGACTATTCTTAATATTATTCTCATTTTTCTTGGTAGAGCTCTCTCTGGGCTCCTCCAGGAATGGATGAGCTCTGTGTCTACAGTTCTTGGCAAGAAGAAGGCCCTTGACACATGTTTATCAAATGAAAGAATGAACAAATGAAGTTGCAGGCAATGGAAGGCGTAAGGCCTCTCTTTGAGTGTCATAGCAGAAGGGATGTCACAAGCCATTCTTGGGAGCATTCCACTTCAAGTGTTATCGGTATAATGTCTGAATTCCCAGCCCAAACCAGGACCTCTACATCATTGAGAAGTTCAGGAGTTTTATTCCACGTGTTCAGTGGGACTTCTATAGGTGGCCTCAACCTCCCTGATGGCTTGTAAACATTTTCCACATGTTAGAAAATACTCAAAATCAATTTCAAATATGTGGATTTCACAGATACCTCTGGGATGGCCTAACGAAAAGACCTTTTTGGTACTGAATCCGTTGCTTGGGAAGGTAACGTGGTAGTGGAAATGGACTGAAACTGGATTCATGAGCCAGCAAACAAGAAGATTCTGTAAAGAAGACACATCTTTTCACACGGAGTTCCCGCTAGGGGAGCCTTGGGCGGGGACCACGCGTCAAATCACAAAGGGCCTGGCCAGCCCCTCAGAGGACAGTGAGACACAGCGGTGCCCCATCAGGAGGGGAACTGGTGGTGGTTGGATGCAGTGCCCCGTTTCTAGCTTTCCTTTTGCACAATACAATGTTTGACTTTTCCTGGCAAAGTCTGCTCATCTGCCAGCAGATACCAGCAATTGGAAGAAGCAATTTCTTTCCAAATGAAGAAAATCTTTTCTGTCCAATTTTCAGATGAACTAAACATGCCCAGTGTGCCTTCAGCTGATGCTCTCCTGCTTGGGGAGCGTAATTTCTCATAGCAAGCATCATTTCCTCACATTACAGGCTTGGTGAAGATTTGGTTCATGAAGGCCAATGGTAAAATGCATGGGAAATTAACAAGCACAGCTGTTGAGTTCAAGGGTCCCTGGTGCATAAGCAACTCCCCCCAAAGTCCACACTGAAGTGCCTGCTTAGACCCCCGAGAAGGGCTTATAAAATGCAACAATACCGTCTGCTCTTCTTTAAATGCTCTCATTAGAGAGATCATTTCAGGGATTTGGTTATTTACTAAAACATTTACGAGGTGCCTAACATGTGCTCGACAGCGTTCTAGGGGCTGGGGATACAGGGTGAACACGTCCAGCAGCTTCTACCCTCCTGGAGCTCACATTCTAGTCAGGGGACAGGCAGTGGACAAGTGAACATCCAACACGATGTCAGGGAGCTGGTAAGTGGTGGGCAAGAAACAAAGCATAGTAAAAGGCTGTGGAGTGATGGGGTGGTGCTATTTTGGAAATGGTGACCAGGAGAGATAGGCAAGAAGAACCCTGAATGAGGCAGGGAGGGTACCATGGTTGAAAGCTGCCAGTGCAAAAAGCAAACAGCAAGTGTAAAGGCCCTGAGCCAGGAGCATGCCTGATGTCCCTGGGGAGCTACAGGCAGACTAGCTGGCTTTTCTAAAAGAGTCCCTGTTAAGGAAAATAGAACCACCATCACCGGCTAGTATTTACTGTGGATTTATTATGTGCCTGGCACCGTGCTAAGCCCCCTCCTGTGGACTAACCATCTGATTCGATCTTCACAAGCAGGAGCTATTATTATCATTATTCCCATTTTGCAGACGGGAAACTGCAGTTCAGAAGTTAAATAACCTATGCAGAGTTATTAATAACCTGACGCGACATACCAGCAGAGCCCGTGTTTTCAACACGTTGCTGGAGGGAATGTTTCACATTGAAAGAAGAAATCAAGTCTTTCCATTTACCCATAATATTCAAGAATGAGAAAGTTAAGGTTCATAATAAGAATTTCAATTGATCTTTCAGAAAAAAAATCTGTCATGCCTAATAGCCCAGCCAGCTGCCTGGAGTGGAGAAAACTTTCTCTTCCTCTAAGTGCAGAGACTCAAGTTGGAATTTCTGCTTTCTGCAGAAATATATGGGAGGAACAACAAAACCGTTCCTTTGTTTTTGAAGGGCCTTTTCATAGTTCCTTGGTTTTCATTCTGGTCTGTTTTCATCATTCATTTTCTATCTGACTATACAGGTCATCTCTAAATAGAAAGGAGTATTTTCTTAGGGGAAAAAAATCAAGGTAAATCAAATTAAAACACCCTGAACACCCATCTCTTTCTTTTCTTTTCTTTTTTTACTATGGTAAAATACACATTACATAAAATCTACCATCTTAATTTTTAATTGCACAGTTCAGTGGTGTTAAATACGCTTATAATGTTGTACAAGCGCCACCACCATCCATCCTCATCATCCTTTTCATCTTGTAAAACTTAAGCTCTGTACCCTTTAAACAACAACTCTCCATCCACCCCTCCCTCTGGACCTTGGCAACCACCATTGCATTTTCTGTCTTTACAATTTTGACTACTCTAAGTGCCTCATATAAGTGGAATCACACAGTATTTGTCCTGTTGTGACTGACTTATTTCACTCAGCATAATGTCCTCAAGGCTCACCCATGTTGTAGCAGGTGTCAGAACTTCCTTCCTCTTTAAGGCTGAGTAATAATATATATATATACATACACACACCACATTTTGCTTATCCATTTATCTGCCAACGGGCACTTGCACTGCTTCCACATTTTAGCTATTGTGAATGATGCTATGAACATGCATGTACAAATATGACTCCAAGACCCTGCTTTAAATTCTTTTGGGAATATACATGGAAATGGAATTGCTGGGTCATATAGGAATTCTATTTTTAATTTTTTGGGGACTCTCCACATTGTTTTCTGCAGTGGTTGTACCATCTTAAATTCTCACCAATAGTGCACAAGGATTTCAATTTCTCCATATCCTTGCCAACACTTACTGTTTTCCATTTTTCTAATAATAGCCATCCTAAGGGGTGTGAGGTTGTTTCTCATTGCGGATTTGATTTGCATTTCTCTAATCTCTAGTGATATTAAAAATCTTTTCATGTACCTGTTGGCCATTCATATATCTTCATTGGAGAAATGTCTATTCAAGTCGTTTGCCCATTTTTGAATCAGACTGTTTTTTTTGTTGTTGAGTTTTATAAGTTCTCTACATATTCTGAATATTCATTCCTTGTCAGATCTATGACTTGAAGATATTTTCCTCCAGCACAGTAGCCATGCAACTCCAACCTTCCCAGGCATGCTTTATGCTCCTAATACCTTTCTTCTTCTTTTTCCATGCTGCCACGAACATCTATACCTAGGGCATACTTGCTACATTGTTGCTGCATGTAAATAGGGCTAGAGGCTAATAAAACTCTAGCCTCTCTAGAGGATAATTTAGCAGTAATGATCAAAACTCTTTAAAAAGGTGCTTACTTTTTGAGCCATCTATTCCACTTCTAGCAATCATTCTCATAGAGAATATCGGATGAGTATGCAAAGATATATGAACAAGGATGTTTTTCATAATATATGTAATATAGGCGAGGAAATTAGAATGTCCAGACAACTATGGTTAAATTACGGTTTAGTGCATCACAGAAAGGACTATCACAGGGTCACCAAAATGTGTGAGATAGATCTTTGTGTGCTGACAAAGACATTCCCAATGCACCATTAAGGGCAGAGAGCAGGCACAAAACAGTGTTTGTCATCACAATTTAAAAAAAAAAGTTTTCATATCAATAGGAAAAATTCTAAAAGGATGAATGCATCATATAATTTTTAAGTTTACGTATAATCCTTTTTTCCACAATAGTAATGTATTACTTATACAGTAAAAAAATATAGGTTTTAGAAAACTCTGCTTCTTGGAGTAAGCTTTGCCTCTCCAGCTGAGCCTCCAGCTGATATAGGCCACAGGCTTTCCCTGGGACAAACTGGGATGGTTTCTCTGCAGGAGTGGACCCAGATTTTTATTCTGTGCTAATAACCTCCTTCATGTGCAAGTAATCAAGAGTCTAGAAATTTTTATATTGAAAATTGTAACTGTCGGGACTCTAGCTGTGACAGAAACCCATTGGGAAGAGGACTCAGTGGTACAGCTGAATCCAGGTGCTCCAACAACATCCTGCAGACCCAGCCCCCTTCCTTGGTCACTTCTCCCGCAGCTCTTCACACAATGGCAAGATGGTTGTTGACAGCCTAGCCTCTCAGCAGGCTACCAAGCTGCTCCGTCCCAACAGCTCCTAGGAGAATCCCAGAATGGAGTTTCCTAGGTGTGACTGGCCTTCCCTTGCCCACCATGAACTAACCCCTGTAGCCAGAGGAATGTAATATGTGAGTGTCCACGTTACCGAACGAACGGCATCCAAGCTGGCTCAGGCTGGGGCGGCAGAGGTGGGGAGAGGGGACGCTGTACAACTCTAAACCTTGTGTGCATTGTTTACACCCAGCTGCTTCTCCTTGGGGGGGGGCGGCTCATTTACCCCAGGTCAGTTTGCCATTGACAAAGGGACAACCGCACAGATGCTCAGTGTTCTCTGCACGATCTCCACTTTTTTTTTAACTTTGCAAAGCCACAGAGGGGGCTGCTGGAGCAACCATGCACTGTATTGTTCATCAGATAACGTTAATGATTGATGGCCTTTGTATTTTCAGTTTTCACAAAGCCTGGAGGGGGAGCTGACGTTGGGAGGAGGGGGAAATTGCATGCCACGCTGGTGTCTCGGCTGAGTTAGACAGAATAAAATAAAACACATGGGCAAAATGCATAAAACACCAGGAGCCTGTTTACACAGCATAAATATTCAGTGGATTTATCTGGTCTCTGCCGCCTAAATCATTAAAGAAATTTCAATCATGGCCCATGAGAACCACATATGAACATCAGGAAAGAACAGTTTTCTCTGTCAGCTGGTACCTACTGCACCCAGGATTTCACAAGTAGGAGAGTACCACTAATGTGGTAGTTTGGCTTATCCCCAAACACACTTCAGAAAGGAGGCTGTGGGAGGACCAGATTTCATTCACAATATCCAAGTGGATTTTATTTTTAATAATAAAAACACCTCTCTGTTTTGCACGTTGGAACAATCTGGCTTTCTAACTGTTAATGTAGTATTTTCAAAGAGGAAAGAACATGTCTACCTCTACAGAAGTGCTTGATGTCAAGAAATAACTATTGAGAATCTATTTACAATGCTGATTATAACATCACCACTCTCAAGAATGGTTTACTACAAATAGCTTTTCATGCCAGGTGACATGTCTGTTCATGTGGTCAGTTTAAAAATATTTTATGAAATGTCTGGATGGCTTTATGACATCTGAGGATGTCAGATTTCTGGATTTTAAAACTTTCTGGCAAGAATATTATTCAGACTTTAAAAGGAAGGAGGTTCTGACACATGCTACAATATAGATGAAACCTGAGGACATTTTGCTAAGTGAAATAAGCCAAAAGGTTAAGTTCTGTATGATTCCACTTACATGAGGTACTTAAGAGCAGTCAAACTCATAGAGACAGAGAGTAGTAGGGTGATTGCCAGAGGCTGGGACAGGAGAGAATAGGAAGTTAATGGATACAGATTTTCAGTTTAGAAAGATGCATGGTAGTGATGGCAGCAAAACAATGCAAATGTACTCAATGTCACTGAACTATGCACTAAAAATTGGTTAAAATGATAAATTTTTTGTTATATATATTTTACTACACATAAAAAGTTTTGTGGGAGACTGTATTTTTCCTTCATAGTGTTTAAGAAAGTACAAGTAAAGGTTTTTGTTAATTTCAAAAAAAAAAAAAAAAGTTTCACGTTAAGTGTAGTAAAAACTAGACCCCCACAAGGTGGAAACTGCTGGCCCAACACCCATAGGAACTGGCTGGAGATGGAGAATTGATGATGGAGATTCCTGAAACACCACTTCATCACCTCTCCATCTACCAATCAGAAAGCTGCTGGTGAGCTGATTAGGCACCCTGCAACTCTCACCCCTCACACTGTCTTCAAAAACCTTTCCCTCAAAGGCATCAGGAAATTCAGGTCTTTTGAGGATTAGCTGTGCATCCCCCTTGCTTGGCTCCCTGCAGTAAACCTTCACCACAACCTGGTGCCAGTAGATTGGCTTTGCTGTGCATCTGGTGAGCAGACCTGAGCTGGGTTCGGTAATACTGTCCCTCTAAAATTAGGAACAAGACAAGGATGCCTGCTCTCACCACTTTTATTCAATGAAGTATTAGAAGCCCTAGCCTGAGCAACTAGGCAAGAAAAAGAAATAAAAGACATCCAAATTGGAAAGGAAGAAGTAAAACCGTCACTATATGTGGATGACATAATTTTACATACAGAATACCCTGACTCCACCAATAAACTGTTAAAAATAATAAATGAATACAGTAAAGTTACAGGGTACAAAATCAAAATACAAAAATCTATTGCATTTCTATATGTGAACAATGAGCTAGCAGGAGGAAAAATTAAGAAAATAATCCTGTTTACATGCACAACAAAAAGAAAAAAATACCCAGGAATAAATTTAACCAAGGAGGTAAAAGACCTGTACAATAAAAACTATAAGATATTGTTGAAAGAAATGGAAGAATATACAAAAAATGGACAGATATTTCATGCTCATGGATTGGAAGCATTAACATTGTTAAAATGTTCTTATTACCTAATGCAATCTTCAGAGTCTATGTGATCCCTATCAAAATCTCAAGGACATTTTTCACAGAAATAGAATTAAAAGTTCTAAAATTTATATGGAATCACAAAAGACCCCAAATAGCCAAAGCAATTCTCAGTAAAAAAGAACAAAGCTGGAAGTATCACCCTTCCTGATTTCAAGCTATTATATATTGCAAAGCTATAGTAATCAAAACAACATGGTGTTGGCAGAAAAACAGATACACAGATGAATGGACCACAACTGAGAGCCCAGAAATAAAGCCACATATATATGGACAATTTATTTACAACAAAGGAGCAAAGGACACACAATGGAGAAAGGATAGTCTCTTCAATAAATGTTGGGAAAACTGAATAGCCACATGCAAAAAAATGAAAATAGTTTAGTATCCACCATATACAAAAATCAATTCAAAATGGACTAAAGACTTGAATGAATGTAAGACCTGAAACCATAAAACTCCTAGGAAAAAACATAGAAACTACACTGTTTGACATTGGTCTTAGCAATATATTTCTAGATACGTCTCCTCAGGCAAGAGAGACAAAAGAAAAACTAAACAAATGGGACTACATCAAACTAAAAAACTTTTGCACAGCAAAGGAAACCATCAACAGAACAAAAAGACAACCTACCAAATGAGAGATATTTGCAAATCATATATCTGATAAGGGGTTAATATCCAAAATATCCAAATATACAACTCAACCACAAAAAAAACCAAAAAGCCCCATTAAAAATGGACAGAGGAATAGACATTTTTCCAAAGAAGACATATATATGGCCAACAGGCACATAAAAAGATGTCAACATCCGCATTATAATGGCTATTATCAAAAAAGGTAAAAAATAATGAGTGTTGGTGAGGGTGTGGAGAAAAGGGAACCCTCACGCACTGTTGGTGGGAAAGTAAACTGGTGTAGCCATTATGGAAAACATCGTGGAGGTCCCTCAAAAAATAAGAATAGAACTATCATATGATCCAACTATTCCACATCTGGGTATTTATCCAAAGAATATGAAAACACTAATTTGAAAAGATATATACACCCCTATGTTCGCCGCAGCACTATTCACAATAGCCAAGATAGAGAAAACTAAATTTCTGTTGGTGAGCCTGCTGTAGTGTATACAGAGGCAATATACTGTCGTACACATGATGCCTATAAAATGTTATAAACAAAGGTCACCTCAATAAAAAGTAAATTTTAAAAAAGGTTGGTGGGTACATTTCATGATAATTGCATAAGTTTTGGTAGAAATTCTAAATCATTCTTTAAGCCCTGTTTTACAAAAAATCCTGTTTCTGAGGTCTGGACGTTAGCTCTGCTATCCTATGTTTCAGATTTATCTCAAGGTTGTCCCCTGGGTCCTCTGCAGCCAAAACTCCCCATCAGACCAAATGCCATAATTGCACATGACTTACCAGATAGGCTCTCCAGAAGGACTGAATGCAGAGCGCTGCTGCGGATTCCGTCAGCAGGAGGGAGAGTGGGATTGCCGGCCGTGGGCTGAAAAGCAATAAGATGGTCATAAGCCCGTGAGAATCCATCCTTCAGCCTCAGCAGAGCCTTTGACAACACAATGTCTCTCTGATTAAGTGCCTCATCTATCCCATTCTTAGAAAGCAAGAATGTCATTTTTCATAGAAAAGTTTAGGCTGGAGTTAGCATTTCCTTGTTTTAAAATCTGGGATGGATTTTTTGTTTTTAACCAGCATAATCTGATACTACTGTTGGCTTGTCCTGTTTAGAAAGCTGCATGTTAGTTCTGAAGGCACCAACATATGTTATTGACGTAAGCCTACATAGACGTAAGGCAAGAGACCAAGCAGAAGCCACCTTTATACACTGCATTATGGCTGAGACACAATGAAGGGCTCTTTCTCCAACTGTCTATGAAAGGGGAATTAAGCTGTCCATTTCTTCCCTGAAATACTGCAATTTATCTCTGATCAGTGTACATTCCAGTTTAATGTGGTTTAAATTCAAGCACATTTTAAAGTTAAGTTCTTCTACTACATCTTAATAAGCAATAAAATATCTCAAGAGCAGTGTCTGCTCTTGTGGGATTCTTAGATTATGATGGGATTTCTGATCATAGATGCCACATTTAAAATCATGGCTAAATGCTCTTATTATTGTTGTTTATTTCCTAAAAGCTGTTTAGAGATACTAACTGCTGACAGGACTTTACAAGTCTGACTTAATTCTGGTTCCTCGTGTTGCCCTCTGAAAAGCTGAAAGTCAGATATAGGGCAAAGAAACAAAGCTCTGAAAGAATGTGGGTCACACAGAGAGTGCTCTCAGGGCAGGATCCCCAGAAATGACTTTGCAAGTGAGGGATTCCCCAAGAGTCTTGGCCTCAAGACTCTCTCTAATGACAGCCATCGTTTGAGTTTACAGTAACTCTCACTGTACAGAGAGAGGTCGACTAACCTGCCCAGGGTCACACACCTTGTAAACGGCCTAGTCAGGATCTGGGCCCAGACCCACCCAATCCCCAGTCCAGGCTTCCCTCGCAATGTTGTGCTGACCCCAGACCTCAGCTGGGCCCCCACCTGCAGATGCCCAGCCTGGCAGACTTCACAGCTAACTGGCAACACCGCACGATTCTCCAGGATCTGAGGTTTCACTTCCCTCTAAACTCAGACTTAAAAACAACAACAAGAAAAACAACAAAAAAACCCACCCTTGATACAGTATATTTGTGTGAATGAATGAATGCTCTTTTGGATTATTCCAAAATCAAAGAAATCAAAGCCGGGAAGAACCTAAAGGGTTATCAAGACCTTTCTAGCGAGGGCAGTGTTGCCAGGTCCTGGGTCTCCAGCTGGGCGGTCCTTTCTAAGAGACAGAGAAAAGGAGGTTCTACTTCTTTGGAGAGATAATTACAAACTCCAAATGATAGCATTGTTAGAAACCTTTCCCTAATGTTCTGCTTTTCTTTTTATTTGCTTTTTTTGTTTGTTCTGTTTTTGTGTTCACTTCTTTTTGCCTAATATCCAGCTTTCTGGGCTGTACTAGAGCATCTGTACTTTTCTGGAGGCACACTGGCCCCCTGCTTTCCACATTAAATGTCTCTCTTCTTAGGTTGTCCTTATTCTGTAAATCTCAGTTGCACGACACCAACAAACCACATCCCTGAAGTAATTCTCCTTCACTAGTTAAAAATCAATGGTTTCTAGGGACTTCCCTGGTGGCACAGTGGTAAAGAATCCACCTGCCAATGCAGAGGACACAGGTTTGAGCCCTGGTCCAGGAAGATCCCACATGCCACGGAGCAACTAAGCCCATGCACCACAACTACTGAAGCCTTCACTCTAGAGCCCTCGTGCCACAACTACTGAGCCCACGTGCCACAACTACCGAAGCCCGAGCACCTAGAGCCTGTGCTTTGCAACAAGAGAAGCCACCACACCACAACGAAGAGTAGCCCCCGCTCGCTACAACTAGAGAAAGCCCGTGTGCGGCAATGAAGATAAAAATAAATAAATAAATATATAAATAAATGTATAAATAAATAAACCTGTGTGAGTATCTAATGAATGCCCAAATCCTCAGCTAGACTGAAAGTTCCATGAGGGCAGAGACTGGGCTTGTGTTCACTCCTCCTGGCACTGCCCACACTTGGGACAATGTCTGGCACATAGTAGACACTCAATAAATCTTTGTGGGATGAGCTCTGCCTGGCACGGTGTGCTAAGCTCTTTCCATGAATTGTTTCACTAAATCCTCATGACGTAAATAATGTGCTGTTGTTGTCCTTCTCGTAGAGTGAAGAAGCTCAGGCATAGAGGGGTGAAGCGGGTCATTCAAGGTCACTGACTTTTTCCTGCTGAGACCACAGACTACCCAAGAAGCACAGGGAGTGGCCCACAGAGAAGAGGAGGGCAGCTCACAAGGAATTCAGGGTCTAGCAGCTGCGCATGTTAAACAGAGGAAAACACAGCCATTTGCCTAGAAGATAAAGATGAGGGGGGAGAAGCCGTAACCATAGAAAATGCCATCTTGATTCATCCTTACAGTAATAACTTGGCAGGTACTCATTTGCCTGAAGCTCCCCAGGGGAATCCGATGTCAGGCCAGCAGAACAAAGTGGAGTCTGTCACTTGCATCTGAGGGGAGACTTGGTGACGCCTTTCTGCTCAGCGGCAGTTTTCCTGTCTTAAGTACGTTTTTCTGTCCTGATGTTATGAAATCCTCAAAGTATCAGTATTCCCATTCTGGAATAGCAGTAGGAATGGAGAATGGCAAACCTGGGGACACAACAGGCCAGGTGAGGCCCAACACAGGGCTTCCGGCAGTAATGAAACCCCAAACTGCTCTGCTTCACAATGACATCTCCAAAAAGCGAAATGAGGTTTCTAATAGGCCTTTAAGCAGTAATATGAGGCCACCTTTAATGACATCCTTGCTTTCATGGCTACATAATGGGGCGCTGTCTAGTTCCCAAACCAAGAATAAAGATGAGAAAGCCACTGTAAATCAGGCCAAATGAAAAGGACCTGATCTTCGGCGAGCAGTCCCTGGGAATTATCAATCATTTCAGCAGGCCAGCTTGAAAGGATAGAAGCCATGCCAGGCCCTTTTCTCTCTTTTGGAATCAATGCAACTGGCTTCAGGTCAAATAAAAATTGAGATTGAGTAGAGGCGACTGCTCACCATGGGTGGACTGGGGAGGGGAAGGGAAATGAAAGCATCAATCGCAGGAGAAGGCAATGGAGGCTCCTCGGGGCTTAAACGGGACGTCCCCAGAGCAAATAGGTTTGAGCATTCCAACAGGCAGAACAGTACTGCTGAGTGTTTCCAAGAAGAGTCGTCTTGTTGGTAGTGCTCATTTGTCGTGTCCTCCTTCTTTTTCTCAAACATGAATTAAATCTGTTTGAATCACAACAATTGCTGCTATAATTCTGAGAAGGAACAAGAATTTATTCTTTTGATTGTATACACATGCATGTATAAATGCACACACACACACACACACACACACACACACACACGTACAATTCTTCCCCCATTTTTGGATGTTCAGTAAAAGATTTCAGGACCTAAAGAAGCTATAGCATATTTACAAAATACATAAGAGAATCTGAGAAGTTAGTCTTTATTCATTTCTCTATCCGGTTCTAAGACAAAAGTTACCATCTGAAATGGCATTTACGAAGAACAAAGCAGAAAGCAGAAAGGCTTGCTTAATATTGAAAACTGAATCTTGAAATCCAAATTTTTTCCACTTTTCATAAAGTAAAAGGTTAAGTTGTTTTCTTGTGACATGAAAGCACAACCGAGGTGCAAAGCTACCACAAAATGACACAGGCCCTAAATCAGCCATCATTCATAAAGCCTTCCACCAACTTACAAGGCCGGTATTTAATACCCTCAACCCATCGTATTCAGCAAAAGAGATTACCCAGTTCCTGCCCTCAGCCTTAACTGGTTTCCCAAACACTCTGTGTTGGAAGCATCACAGTCTTGAGTAATGAACTTCAAATATTTGGAAGAACTACAATAGAAGTTATCTGGAATGGGAGTTCCAGGCTAGCCATTAGGATGGAATCTCCTTGGATTCTTTCAATTCCAGCCTTCCACGATGTGAGGAATAGCTCCAAAAAGTAGTAGGGAAGAGCCAGCTACATTAATCTCTAACTGCCTAAAGCACATTTAGAAATCAGGGTTCCCGGAATGTGATTTGGCTTCATCCCCTCACCAACTCCACTCTGGGAGAACAACGAGCAGTTATTACCTCAGCATCGGGCTGAATCATTCTCTCAGATAAACACAGAGTCAAGTCCCGGTTTACCAACCCCATCATTGGAAGCCACATATGGGTCCAGTTAACGGTGCTCCCTGAAAACACACTGCAAGACCTCATGCTCACCCTTGGGCTGCAGGTACAACCATCTTAAAAAACAGGGCTGTGCTCCTTGATGCTGTCTGATGAATATGCCCAGATTGCTGTGTTATTTAGTCTCTTTGTGACTGAGTACACGTTTTCTCTAATGTTGCTTAAGGAGACCTGCCTTCTCCTCAGTGTCCTTCCTCCCACTCCAGGGATGTATGGGAAGAGCACACTGCCTCCTTCCTCACCCCTTCCAGATCTCTCACGGGGGATCTTAACTTGTTTTGTGCCATAATCCCTTCTCACTTTGGCAGTCTGGATTCCTTCTCTGAATAATATATTTTTTTAATATTTTATTTATTTATTTACTTGGTTGCGCCGGGTCTTAGTTGCCACAGGCAGGTTCCTTAGTTGTGGCTCCAGGACTCCTTAGTTGTGGCATTCAAACTCTTAGTTGTGGCATACATGTGGGATCTAATTTCCTGATCAGGGATCAAACCCAGGCTCCCTGCATTGCGAGCATGGAATCTTACCCACTGCACCACCAGGGAAGTCCCTGAATAATATCTTTTAAAATATAAAAGAAAGTACATAAGATTTCAAAGTTAACCAAATATATTGAAATTCAGTTATCAAAATATATTTTAAAACTGTTGGTGATATAGTAATATATGTTCTTCTAAATCATACAGTAAATAAGAAGAGCTAATGGCGGTTCAATTAACTATTATAATTTGAAAGAAGAGACAAGTGTAAATGCTATTTCAAGATCGCCGCAACAACTGCAATGGGATGTGAAAACAGCTGATTGTTGCTATTAGTAACAAAGTCACAGTTACTGTGGATACTACTGAGGTTTGTTTCCCACCTTCATAATTAAAAGAGAGGCTAAACTTCAGTTAGAGACTAGTGAAAAATAAAGAGGTAATTTCCCTGCCTTCCATGGTCAGGGACCCCTGAATCATAGACAGTAGTGTCTGGAACTGGGGAACAGGGGAAGATGAGTTTTGCATCTAGGATGAGACTGAAGACTAAGGATTTAAAATAAATAAGATAAATCCAAACAGTGAAATCAGACTGTCTAAAAACAGTGACCAGGCAGTTATGGAATTTGGCCAAAAGGTTATTAAAGGCTGCTTCTTAGATGGAAGAGAGATTCAATGCAATATGGTGATGCAGTTACTGGAGAAAAAAGGGGGAAAAAGTTTATTTTTAATCCCAGTAAGTTGTGATTCTTCAGTAAACCCATTAAATTTTAAAACCTAGCTCTAGGGACTTCCCTGGTGGCACAGTGGTTAAGAATCTGCCTGGCAATGTAGGGGACATGGGTTCGATCCCTGGGCCGGGAAGATCCCACAAGCCGAGGAGCAACTAAGCCCGTGCGCCACAACTACTGAGCCTGTGCTGTAAAGTCCGTGAGCCACAAGTACTGAACCCATGTGACACAACTACTGAAGTCCACGCACCTAGAGCCCATGCTTCACAACATGAGAAGTTACCTCGATGAGGAGCCCATGAACCACAATGAAGAGTAGCTCCCACTCACTGCAGCTAGAGAAAGCCCATGTGCAGCAACAAAGACCCAATGCAGCCAATAAATGAATTAATTATTAATTAAAAAGACAAAAACAAAACAAACTATTTTTAAGAACTTTTATTGAGATATGATTAACATATAATAAACTGCATATATTTAAACTGTATAATTTGATATTTTTTTCTTATTTGTAATGTATATATGGCAATCCCAATCTCCCAATTCATCCCACCCCAAACCCCCTCACTTTCCTCCCTTGGCGTCCATATGTTTGTTCTCTATATCTGTGTCTCTATTTCTGCCTTGCAAACTGGTTGATTTGTACCATTTTTCTAGATTCTGCATATATGTGTTAATATACAATATTTGTTTTTCTCTTTCTGACTCACTTCACTCTGTATGACAGTCTTTAGGTCCACCCACGTCTCTACAAATGTCCCAATTTCATTCCTTTTTATGGCTGAGTAATATTCCATTGTATATATGTGCCATATCTTTATCCATTCATCTGTTGATGGACATTTAGGTTGCTTCCATGACCTGGCTATTGTAAATAGTGCTGCAATGAACATTGGGGTACATGTGTCTTTTTGAATTGTGGTTTTCTCTGGTTGTATGCCCAGGAGTGGGATTGCTGGGTCATATGGTAGTTCTATTTTTAGTTTCTCAAGGAACCTCCATACTGTTCTCCATAGTGGCTGTATCAATTGACATTCCCACCAACAGTGCAAGAGGGTTCCCTTTTCTCCACACCCTCTCCAGCGTTTATTGTTTGTAGATTTTCTGATGATGCCCATTCTAACCAGTGTGAGGTGATACCTCGTAGTTCTGATTTGCATTTCTCTAATAATTTGTGATGTTGAGCAGGTTTTCAGGTGCCTCTTGGCCATCTGTATGTCTTCTTTGGAGAAATGCCTATTTAGGTCTTCTGCCCATTTTTTGATTGGGTTGTTGTTGTTTATTTTATTTATTTATTTATTTTTTGATATTGAGCTGTATGAACCGTTTATATATTTTGGAGATTAATCCTTTGTTTGTTGATTCATTTGCAAATATTTTCTCCCGTTCTGTGGGTTGTCTTTTTGCCTTGTGTATAGTTTGCTGTGCAAAAGCTTTTGTTTCATTAGGTCCCACTTATTTATTTTTGTTTTTATTTCCATTACTCTAGGAGGTGGGTCAAAAAAGATCTTGCTGTGACTTATGTCAAAGAGTGTGCTCCCTGTGTTTCCTCTAGGAGTTTTATAGTGTCTGGTCTTACAAACTCTTTATCACGGCATCCAAGGACCCATGCAAGGTGGAAGCAGTCTCCCCAGCCTCTCTGGCTTCATTTCCTGCCACTCCAGCCTCCCTCACCTCTTCTTGCCTCACTGGCCAAGTTTGTTCCTGTCTCAGGTCCTTCGCAGCGGCTGTCCCCCCTGCCTGGAACACTCTTGTTCTCCATCGGCATAGGGCGGGCTCCCTCTGCATGTCATTCAGGTCTCTGTGCAAATGTGAGCCTCCTCTAGCACCTCTCACCCCAGGCCTGTGACTCAATCCACTTACTTTGCTTTATTTTTCCTCAAAGCACTTGGGTCTTTACAGTACGCAATAGGTTTGTTTGTTAATTTGGTTATTGTCTGTCTTGACAATGTGAATTCCGCAAGGGCCAAGACTGTCTCTCTTTTGTTCTGTATCTACGGTACCTAGAAAAGTGCCTGGAAAAGGTAGGCATTCAACAAATATTTTTGAATGAATACATATTATTATAGATAAGGAAATAGAAGACTTTCTTTAATGTCAGAATTTATCAGTGGCAGAGCTGAGGTTAAATGCAGATTTTCTGTCTTTCTCTTGCTTGGTCATTCTGCTTTTATCTTGCCGAAGCAGTGGCTACTATTCTCGTAAGATTAAGGATAAAATAAAAGCTCTCATTCTTTGAGGACCTGCTATGAGCCCTCTGCAGTGAGTATCTTCCACTTTTATCTGCCTACCACACGCTCCCCCTTTCTGTGGTATCAGCGCTCAGATTTTGCTTTGACAGCTTCCCTCCCTCTCCACCACCACCATATCAGGCGGAATGGGGGTCACGGTGCCTTGCTCTCCCCTGGCTGCGGTGTGCATTGGAACCCAAGCTTGGCCAAGCAGATGCCCTTTCTCTGGAACAGGAATCTTGCGTGGACCGGCAAACCTTAGAGGGCGTCTGTGCTCCCTGGGTGCCTATACCTGCTTCTGAGGCCAGATCCTTACCTTTTCCTTTATGTCTGTGAGTTATCTTTTTCCTTCCGATATATACCCTTTTTCTTAAGTAGCCTTTAAATTTCTGTTGCTTGCAGCAAAGAACTCTGATACCATCTTTAATTGTCACAGCAACCCTGTGAAGTAGGAGAAAGTTTCAGGGATGTGAAGGGATTAGTTGCAGGTTAGCCGATGTTATACATTATGTTGGCTGCGTGATGGCCCCAAGATGTCCACCTCCAATCCTCAGGCCCTGTGAAAATAGATATATATATTTTTTCCCTTATATGGCAAAAGAGGCTTTGTAGATGTGATTAAATGAATGGTCTTGAGATTATCCTGGATCATCCAGGTGGGCCCCATGATATAATGACAAGGGTCATATGATAACAGAAGCAAGAGGTCAGAGTGATGCAAGGAAGGGGTCACGAGCCCTCCAGAATACAGGCAGCCTCCAGATATCAGAAAAGGCAAGAAACAAAATCTCCCCTAGAGTTTCCAGAAGGAACCAGGCTTGTCAACACTCAGACTTGAGCCCTGTGAAGATGATTTTGGACTTCTAGCCTCCAGAACTATAAGAGAATGAATCTCTGTTGTTTTAAGCCACCAAGGTTGCGGTGATTTATTACACAGCCATAGGAAACTCCAACCAATAAGTGGCAGAGATAAGACGGGAGCCCAGATGCGTCTGCCATGCGGCCTCACACAGGCTCCCGAGCTTGCTCCCAAAGAGCCAGCAGAAGCAACAGGAAGAAGGGGAGGCAGCAGTGCTGTGTGCTCCACATGACAGACCTCCAGTGGAAGGGAAGCAGTCAGAGGAGTGAGGCACCCCAGCACACCCTGGATTCAGGAAACAGCTCTCTTTCCTTCCTGTTTGAAGACGAGCATTCACATAAAGAGCAGAGGCGATTTACTATCCTCGTGAGACTCTGGCCTTTTGAATTACTGAGACAGAAATCTTCTATAAGACAAAATGAATTAAAAGGATTTTTTTTTCCTTTCAACAGGGCATGACAGCATTTCTGCCAGGCTACCATCTAACTGTGATCTTTAGTGCAGAATGCATGCCATCTCCTGTGCCGCTTTGAAGGCACACGCGTTTCGGGTCCCACTGTTAAGCTCAGTACAGACCATCATACCACAGGTGGTGTCCTCGAATGGCACAGTGACACTTCTGTTTTCACCTCAGGTTTTGGTCATAAGATACCTTTCACCGTCCTGAAAGTATTGTGGATTTTTCTTTTCTCTTCTTTTCTTTTCTTTTATCCAACAGTAGAACTTAGCTGAAAAGACATTTCACCCAAAACAACCTTTTCTTTTCTCTTCTCAAACACAATCTTTGTTTCATTGAAGGTCTCAGTTTTAATGATGTCTTTCATGAGCCTCCTCCCCTGGGACATGGGGCCAGATAGGCAGCAGTGCACTTTTGTTCCTTGTGTTTATTCAGGGATTTATTTTTGCAAACACATTTTTGGTCAAAATAAAAAGCTCAATGTTTTCTGTTCTTAATACGATAGCAAATAATTTCACTGTTTCTGATTGGTTATGTCGGGACTGTATACAACAGAAGAGGACAGTGCTGGATTTATAAGTAGGAGTAAGGCCAACAGGAGAGATGATGTAATCCCCTGCTGTTGGAAGGTGGGGAAGAAGACCCCCACCTCGAGCTCTGACTGGGACATGTGCAGATCATGCTATTGCTCCAAACGATCGCTCCTTTCCCTACAAGAGAATTGTGCATCCCTGCTATTTGCCACTCACATGCGGTGCCTCCCTGTGGGTGGTGTCCAGCTCCCTGTAGTACCGATACTGAGCTTGGCCATGGGCCTTGTATTGAGCAGTGAAGTGTGAGCAGAAGTACCATTTGCATGGGTTGGCTGTGGCTCTTCTCTGTCTGCTGTGAGACTGAGGGAGGGTGCTGCTCCTCCTTCCTGGGTCCCAGAGTGGAAAAAGACATGCAGCAGAGCCAAAGGTGACACACAGCCAACACTGAACAGGGTGAAGAGTAAATCTCTGCTGTTATAAGGCACCGAGATTGAAGAGTTGTCTGTTACTGCAGCAAAACCTCGAGAAAGCTGACCAACACAGAATACTGGAGAGTAGTTGGGTGAGTATCACCACGGAAAACATATCAGGGCTCTTTCATTTGCAAGTATCATAAACCTAACTCAAACTACCTTAATCAAGAAAAGAAAAAAGGCATTTACTCTGAAAGAAAAAGAAAGAAAGGTGCTTATTGGTTCACTTAACTAACAAGGGTAGAGTTGGCTTTAGGCGAGGTCAGATAGAGAGGTTCGAAACAATGCCACAGGGCTCGGGCTTTGGCCACCTCTCAGTTCTGCTGTTATCCCAGGCACAGTCTCTTTAGATGATTGCCCTCAGCAGCTCAAGGCTTATAACCTTAAAGGGCTCAGTCCAGAGGAAAAGGCAGAACAGTTTTCCTGGTTGCTTCTTGAAAATTCTTGGGGTTATTCCTGATTTAACTGATTTGGGAGCAACCATGCTGGTCAGGGGGATTCGCTGCTCTGATTGGCCAGCCTGGGTCACATTCTCAGCCCACAGCCAGAGGTGGAATCAGCTCACTTTCTGCTTGAACGGAGAATGAGGGAGGAGTGATCCTTACAAAAACATAGAGAGCACTGCAAGCAGAAGGGGGAAATCGGAGTAGGGCTGGAAAAAACACAGATGTCTAATACAGAAAGCAAGAAAATGGAATAAAAAGAAGTAGAATAAATACCCTTTCATTTTGCAATTGTTTTTAATTCTTAAAGTAACTCTATAGACAATATGAAAGCTACAGAATAATGTAGAGGAGAAAATAAAAGCCTTGTTCCTGCCTTTTGGAGTGAAACATTCTTTTGAAAGACCTTATATCTAGAGTTATTTAACTTTATGTGATCCTTGATTTCAAACGTTTCCTTTTCACTGAAGAGTTTATTTAACAAATATGTATATATTATATATGATGAATCTTATTTACGAGGGTGTTAAAAATTATCTGCACTCTAGCTGTAGAATTTACTTTAATTAACTTTTAGAAAAGACAAATACATCATTTTTCAACACAGTTTCATTGCTTTTCAATACATTTTGTCCAACTGTCAACAAGCTTTCGTATTCCCTCATTAAAAAATGTTTTAAGCTGAGCTGTGAGCCACGAATGCACCGCTGTCTTCACTTCTTCATCACAAGTGAATCTTCGTCCTCGTAGGGCTGCTTTCAGAGGACCAAACAGGTGAAAGTCTGATGGAGCAAGATCAGACTATAGGGAGGATGCTTTAACACCTCAAAGCAAAGTTTTTGCAGAGTTCGACAGTGTGGGCAGAAGTGTGTGGACGTGCATTGTCATGCAAGATCACAACGCTCTTGGATAGCAGTCCTCTGCGTTTAATCCGAAGTTTAGGCTTTGGCACAAACTTTTTGAAACCTAAGTCTGTCAATGGGTTATTTCATAGGCAGAGCCATGGGTGATTTGCAAATGATCTGCCACATAATCCACTGTCACTCATCTATTCGACAGAATCATTTCACATGTACGCTCAATGTTGTCATCAGCTGTGGACGGGCGTCTGTCTCCTTCTTGATGGCTAAAATTTGTGCAAACTTCCTTGAACTTCTCTATCCATACATACACACTTCTTCGCCTCAAAACACTTTCTCCATACTGCACACAAAGTCTTCGATAAATAACGGCACCAGGTATACCCTCAGACCACAAAAAACGAATCACTGAACACTGCTTTTCTTTCGTGCAAATCACAAGCAGGGCATCCATTTTGCTCACACCACAGTTACGAATGAGCTGATGTAACACGTTCACACCTGCACAGCAGTGACTGGGGAGACAGTAGCCTTGAATGGAAAGCTCTGATAAGACAGTGCGGCCAACTGAAGTTTTAATATAACCAGAGTGCAGACAATTTTTGACTCACCCTTGTATTTTTATAAACCTAAGAGAATTTTTTAAGGGTTGTCAATGTTTACATAAAATAGCTACATAAAAATGCAGGTCTTAAAAAAGAAAAAGTCATGGGAAAGAAATGGGTAGCTGAGAAGGGATGGGCGGAGTGAAGAGTATGTGGAATTATGGGGACCATGTGAGGGAAGGACACATCATTTACGTGGTAAGCAATCGGCAGCCTCTCGCGATGAAGGATCGCAACCGACCAGCTGTGATCTGATAACATGATGACACTGAGCATCAAAGACAGCTGGACTTGGTAGAATTTGTCTTACCAAGAACATTAAAATAAACCCAAACTCATGTTCTGGGTGGCTCCCCAGGCTGGTAGATAAGGTTATTTGAGGCAATAAATGCTGGGACGCATAGTATACGGGGTGGGGCGGGGGGGGGGGGGGGGGTTGCATCTGACACAGGACCTGCCTCTAAAATGAGCACATAAGATGAAAATCACATTTGGCCAAAATTTGCCCTTGACGCACCTTAAATTACCCATATGAAGACATAGCATCCTTCAATCATCTCAGGCAGCCAGTTTCCCCCGTCTTAGTACCAGTCTCTAAGTTCCAGGTGGTGCATGAGGCAGAGGAGCAGAGTAATTCATTATGCTCTTACCCCTCGACTCCGGAGCCAGGTGCCTGGTTCACGTCCTGCCCCTGCCATGTGCCAACTTGTGGCCTTGAGCAAATAACTTGCCCCTCTGTGCCTCAGTTCCTTCTCTGAGATGTGGCCGCTGCCGGCACAGCTATCACCCACGGATTGTCCCATGTACCTTTAGGTATCTCAGCTTCCCTTGCAGTGTTTCGGGGCCGTACTCTGTGAGGAGAGGTGAGGAGGTTAAGAACTAGGGTGCCTCCTCCATTCTTTTCTTCTTTTGCTTCAGTGATTTCAAAAATGACATGTTCCGGGACATCCCTGGTAGCACAATGGTTAAGAAGCCACCTGCCAATTCAGGGGACACGGGTTCCAGCCCTGGTACAGGAAGATCCCACATGCGGCAAAGCAACTAAGCCTTTGGGCCACAACTATGGAGCCCGAGTGCCACAACTACTGAAGCCCGAGCACCGCAATGAAGAGTAGTCCCTGCTTGCCACTACTAGTGAAAGCCCGCCCACAGCAACGACGACCCAACGCAGCCAATAAATAAAATAAATTAACAAAATAAGTTTTAAAACAATGACATGTTCCAAATAGCTATAATTTTTAAGAAGGCTGTCCAACTTGTATGTTTTTGCATAAGAAAGAAAGCTGTTATTGAGTATTTTGCTATTGTTTATAACTGAACCTAGTCTAGACTAGCCTGATTAACACAATGGGGAAATAACAGTCCCTACTTTGTAGGGTTGTTATGGGAGTTAAGTTAGGTAATATTTATAAATTGTTCAGAATAGTATCTGAGTAAACACTATATAGTAGGTAGGTAGGTAAATAGGTTGATTATGTAGGTAGACAGACAGACAGAAGGAAGAGGTTGCCTAAAGGGCTGCTTATATTGTGAGTGTCACATAAAACTGAGGACAACTAAGGAAAAGGCTGAGTCACGTGCCCTGTTTTATGCTTCTCCCCAGTGCACAATGCGGGGGAAATGTCTGCACTTAAAAAACATCTTATTTCTCTCTCTTTCTCCCTCTCCTTCCCACAAGAGCGCAACATTGAACTAGCATAAATAAGTCCACATACACTGCAATACAACTACACACAAAAGCTGTCTGTCCATGAAGCCAAGGACCATGTCTGTCTGTGTCGTGGTTCCGTGGCATGTAGCAGGTACACAGAAAGTGGCAGCCAGCCAGTTTATGAACATGTCTGTTCCATGAGTTTAGAACACAGTTAAGCATGTAATAAATACTAGCTGAATAGATGAGCAAATAAATTTAAAATAACTCTCTTTAAATAGCTGAGACACATCTATTTGTATATGTATCAGTAGTGGGAGGAATGTATTCCCTTAATAGCTGCACCATAATACCCCTTAGGTAAGGAACGAGCTCTGTTTAGATGAAAGACCACTTTACAGATGGAAAAACTGAGGCTCTGAGAGCTTATGGCATCTGTGCTGAGTCACACAGCTGGAAGGGGCAGAGCCGTGATTCCAGAGCCCAGGGTCCTAACCCCTACATGGCACTACCTGCACTTTGACTTCCAGGACGTTCTTACACCTCCCTTGACAGCTCTGGGATTTGACATACATCATCGTCTTCAACCCCCACCCCCTCCTCCACCCCCACCCCCACCCCCCGCCACAAGCCTCTCAGATACTTCATTACTCATCCTGGTGAGACCTCCAACACCATGGCTTCTAGTCCATGCGATTCCACGACCCCCTTCTTCCTTCATGACCGTCACTCAACAAAACAGTCACATCTTAGAATGGGTTGTCCCTGAAGACTCACATCTCAGCTTCCCAGTTCCTGACCTGATCGTAACCTTCCCTGTCCTTTCATCTCTCCCACCCACTCACTTGTATTTATGTTGTTTTCTGCCCTTCCATGAGACTACGGCTTGGGTTATTGGTGTTCATCTAGAAGAGGGCTCAGCAAACTAGAGCCCGTGGGCCAAATCTGGCCCATCACCTACTTCTGTAAACAGGGCTGTGTTGGAACACAGCCACACCCCTCTGTCACTTACTGTCTAAGGCGGCTGTCACACGACAACAGTGGAGCTGAGTAGTTGCAACAGAGACAGGATGTGGCCTGCAAAGCCTAAAAGATGTGCTGTGCTGACCTGACCTGGGAAAAAAATAGGCAGGGTCTTCCCTGGTGGCGCAGTGGTTAAGAATCCACCTGCCAAAGCAGGAGACACAGGTTCGAGCCCAGGTCCTGGAAGATCCCACATGCCGCAGAGCAACTAAGCCCAAGAGCCACAACTATTGAGTCCATGTGCCATAGCTACTGAAGCCCACACACCTAGAGCCCGTGCTCTGCAACAAGAGAAGCCACTGCAATGAGAAGCCCGCTCATTGCAACAAAGAGTAGCCCCCGCTCTCCACAACCAAACAAAGCCCGCGTGCAGCAACAAAGACCAAATGCAGCTAATAAATAAATAAATAAATAAATAAATAAATAAATAAATAAATTTTTTAAAAAAAGAAAAAGTAAGTAGAAAAAAAATGAACTCAGGTAACCATCTAGCTTCAGTTATACTGTTCTCCTTGTCAGTCACTCAATGTAACTTCCCCAACCCTATCCATTGACTTCATGATTTCATATTTCATTCATAAATATTTCAGCATGTTTCTCTAAAAAGTAATAGCTTTTTTATCATGAATATGAAATCATTATCAAACCTTAAATAAAATAGCAATAACGCTTTATATCATCAATTATTTATTAGGTATTCAAATTTCCAGTTGCCTCCTAATTTTTCTTTTCAGTTTGTTTCTTGGAATCGGGATCCAAATAAGATCCACTGAAGTTTCAAAACCTGTATGGACTCTACCATCCCCATTCCAGCGCAGCCGAGTTGGGTATGTTTCTTACTTGCAATATGAACACGTAATGTAGTGTTTCTTTCTCTTTCTGAAAATTGCTTGTTAAATCGTTAACATAATCCAGAAAATATGGTAATTTATGAGAAAAATGGAAGATACTATTCTTAGAAAAGTTAACGATGCTTTTCCATGTACTTAAGACCCTCTAGGGGAACAAAATTTGCCGCCCCAAAGTGTCACTTTGCCATGTGGATTATTTTGAGCTGAAAACAATCAAGGTCCAAGAGGCTCAGGAAGGAACTTTGACTTTCCTCCTAACTGCCTAAAAGAAATTTAGACAGAAGGCCTGTGCCTGGAATAGAGTTATCACCAGGGATATCGGCAAAGAATGTGGGCTAGGTGTGGGGGGGCGAAACTTAGAGAGCAGAGTCCACTCTCTGTCCCACTGTCTCTGCAGGGCCCCTCCAACATTTATTTACCAAACATTTGCTTTTCTGTCTCTATGTCAATTGCCTTCCTCCCCTTTGAAGTCCCAGATCCCTACCCCTAACGTCCTCTTTCATTTTTAGCTGAAGATGGTATTTAAGGTGAGGTTTTCAGCCATTCTAGTAAATTACTCAGTTCTCCCAGGTCTCTCAAGTTTATACGTTATTAAACTTTTGTTTGATTTTTTTCCTGTTAACCTGTCTCATGTCAATTTGACCCTAATATCAGCCAGAATAACCTCGAAGGGTAGAGGGAAATTTCTCACTCTCCAACAATCCTCTGGGCCTAGTCTAGACCTTTCACTATATTAGCTTTGCCAGTCTTCAACCCCGATTTGACTCAACCATCTGTCTTCTCCACCCCCTTTCCAGGGCTGTAGAGGATTGCTGGAAATAATCTCATAAGCAGGCTGTTAATATGCGGCTGTTGATATGCATCACAAATTCAGGTCATCAGCTGGGCCATGCCAATTCATCCCTGGTTGACTCCCTATCGGTTTCACCAGAGCAGCTGTTGCAGCTTCCTCCCCTCCCCCACGAGCCTCCAGAACCCGCCTGGGCCTCTCTCTCAGCAGATGCCTTCACATCCACATGACCGACCAGAATGACACTACCCACCAAGAACTTTCTTGATTTTTCTTCCTCCTCAGATTTCCTCTCACTTTTCCCTCTGGATTCAATCAGAAGTTCTCAACCAGGGGCAATGTTTCCGTCTCCTCGCATTCCACATTTGCCAGCATCTGGGGACATTCTTGATGGTGAGGACTACAGGGGCTGCTGCTAGCATGCGGGGGTGGGGAGGAGATGCTGGAGATGCTGTAAAATATCCTACCATGCACAGGCCAGTCAGAACAATCCAGTGCTAAATGTCAGTAGGGCTGAGGTTGGGGAAACCTGGATTAGAGATTGTCTCCCAGCTCCTGCCCTACTTGCCTCTCCGCTCTCCCTGTTCAACAGCATCCTCAAGGATATAGCACCTGAGTTCTTACCTCTTCAAGACCAAATCTGGGGACTTCCCTGGTGGCGCAGTGGTTAAGAATCCGCCTGCCAATGCAGGGGACACAGGTTCAAGTCCTCAACCGGGAAGATCCCACATGCCGTGGAGCAACTACTCCTGTGTGTCACAACTACTGAGCCTGTGCTCTAGAGCCCTCGAGCCACAACTACTGAGCCTGAGTGCCACAACTACTGAAGCCCACATGCCTAGAGTCCGTGCTCCACAAGAGGTCACCGCAATGAGAAGCCCTCGCACTGCAACGAAGAGTAGCCCCCACTTGCCACAACTAGAGAAAGCCCATGCGCAGCAAAGAAGACCCAACACAGCCAATTAATTAATTAATTTTTTTTTTTTTTTTAAAGACCAAATCTGGGCATCAACCAGCTTGGCCACTAGCCCAACCTGACCCGCTCCAGACCTGCTGAGGGGTGGGGTGGGGCATAGCTGGGCTTGTGCATCCCCATTTCCCTTTACTGCTTTGTTATCTGTTTTACAACACTCGCTACAGAAACTACAGCTAATTGTAAACACATGTCTCTCACCCCAAGGGTCGAAACCATGTTTTGTTCATCTCTGTTTTCTCTGCAGCATCAAGCTCTTTGCATTGCATTTGGTAGGTGTTCAATAAATATTTATTACATCAAATTAGATTAGTATCATTTACATTTTTATCATGCTCTGGGCATCTCTTTGAAAGGTAATGGAAGCAGATAACACAAATGCCAATTAAAGCAAGAGCTCTTGTGTTTGTGTTCCTGTGGAATCCAGCTGAAACGCTTGCTATTGCTATTTTGCAGTATACTAATATGAGCTGCCAGTGGAAATTAGCAACAATTTTAAATTAAGGTATTTGTACCATAAATGACTAGGGAATTGAGAGAACTCATTTAGAGAAACTCTTATTTTTAAGATTCCTTTTCATTGGTTATTGTAAGTGGGAAAATGTTTCATTTTCAACTTGGAGAAATATGAAAATCTTTCACTTACTAATCATTTACAGTCAATAAATTATAGGCTTTCCATTTTCATAGTGGACAAAATTAGGCACAGGCTTAGAAGCTTAATAAGAAATGAGATTTTCTGATATCATTCTCCTTCCAATGAATAGCTAGTCTCAGACCTTTAAAAACTGGTAATACCTGAAGTCTTTTAAACTCTCAAAATTGAGAAAGTCAGCCAAGAGTCTATTCAACTTGGCATTCCCCAGAAGGGCAGATTTAAGCAAAAGATGTGACATTTGAGGGCTGGGGTCTAATTTCATTTTTTATACTCTGTTTAATATGGGATTTTACAAGCATTACCTAATTTTCTAGTTCCTCAGTTTCCTGACATTGTTCTTGCAAAGGGCCGGTATGAAAACATTTTCAAAGAAATAGGTTAAATATTATTTTCTCTAAATTGAGTTGTCTTTCTTCCACTTATGGCTTAAAATTGTGGATCATTGCTTAAATGTCATCCCAGAGGGACTTCTCTGGTGGTCCAGTGGATAAGACTCTGCACTCCCAATGCAGGGGGCCCAAGTTTGGTCCCTGGTCAGGGAATTGCATGCTGCAGCTAAAAGATTCTGCATGCCACAACTGAAAGATCCTGCATGCCTCAACTAAGATCCAGCACAGCCAAATAAATAAATAATTGTTTTTTAAAAAAGTCATCCTCCAAATGAGGTCTTTCCTGACCACCCTGTATAAAATTAAGTCCCTCAGCACTCTGTATTCTCCCCTCTGCTTTATTTCTCTGTACAGCATGTATTTGCTTATTGTCTGTCACCCCCACCAGAATATAAGCTCCACTAGGGCAGGAGTTTTGGCTGCTTTCTTCACTGCTTTATCTCCAGCACCTAGAAAGATGTTGGGCACACAGTGGTACTCGATACACATTTATTGTACAAATGAACAAATTAAGCACATCTAGAAATGACATATACTATAAAGCTATCACAGGCATGAATCAGATGTAAGTGAATCAACATGGCTAGATCTCAAAAGCAAGTATTTGAGTCAAACAAAAGCAAGCTGCAGGATCATGCATATGTTTACTCATCTGCAAAACAGGGCTGGTAATAGCATTGTTATGTGGGTCAAGTTAGTTCAGTAGTGTTAAATGCTGAGCTAAGCACACAAGCACTCCATAAATGTTAGTGGTCATCATCATCAGTGCTGTATCATCGATGATAAACTTCACATAAAATAATACTACTAATTTACTATGATATAATTTAATTTTATGTAATTAAATAACTAATTTTAAGACTATGGAAGGATGCAGTATAGACCAAACTGATTAATTCTGTGAGGAGAGAAAACTCAGATTAGAATGATGGCCAAAGACAGTATTAACTTCACCTGTCAAATTCTAATATTTTAAATGTAAATGATGCATACAACTAAAAACTAATATTAAGACATGTTTAGTCATATTTCCTGAGACATAATTGAGCTTTGGGGCTAGGAGGAGAGGGAGAGAGAATGGTGAGATGAATTACTTAGGATACAAATTTTTTTTTTTTTTGCACACATTTAAATCTTTATTCCAGGAGTTCTACAGTACTTTTATTTTTTATTTTTTAAGAACTTTTATTGAGATATAATTGACATACAATAAACTGCATATATTTAAAGTGTACAACTTGATATTTTTTTCTTATTAGTAATGTATATATGACAATCTCAGTTTCCCAATTCATCCCACCCCAACCAACACCAAAGAAATTTTTTTGCTTCCTATTTTTATTCCTGAATCATCACTGCGTGGATAGGATGACCTTAGCCTAGAATGAAAATAACCAAAGAAAAGAGCCACATATACAACTGACCTGGGGTCCTGGGTGGGTTACAAGACTTAGTTCTCTTAGATTGCAGGAAACTATCACTAACACAATCTTCAAGTCAGGAATAAAGTATTCAAAGCCTTGTGCATTACTTACTGAAGTTTCAGCCACTCTTCCACGAATGGAATGGAGAAGAATTCCGTGAACAGCTCCCCTACCCTCTTTGGATTTTGACTGGTCATGACGCCATACGTTGATTGGCAAGAAAACAAGCAAGAATTCAAGTCAATTGCTGCTATTCTGCTGGCAAATTAACAGTATTGAATCCTTAGGGTCATTGAATATTCAAATTCATGAAAAACTTACTTGTACAACCATTCGGTCAGAAAATCACAGGCAATGAATTTGGTTCTTTTCCTCTAAAGAGAGAAAAGAGAATTAAATTATGTTCTCTGCCCATGTATTTAATTGAATGAAGGAAGAGGGATTAACGGATTGCTTTTGTTAGATGAAATATGCATAAGTCCTTGATGAGGTGTATAAGCACATCAACAAACAATAACTCAGGCAATGTGAAGAATTCTGACGACATTTCTCTAGTCATCTTGGGGTAAGAATAGTTTCTGACTATATTACCAGGGACTAATAAAAGACAATGCACAGGGACTTCCTAAGTGTTGCAGTGGTTAAGAATCCACCTGCCAATGCAGGGGACAAGCGTTGGATCCCTGCTCCAGGAAGATCCCACATGCCTCGGAGCAACTAAGCCCATGCACCACAAATACTGAACCTGTGCTCTAGAGCCTATACACCACAACTTTTGAGCCCATGTGCTACAACTACTGAAGCCCATGTGCCTAGAGCCCATGCTCCGCAACAAGAGAAGCCACCACAATGAGGAACCCAGCACACCACAATGAAGAGTAACCCCCGCTCACCGCAACTAGAGAAAGCCTGTGTGCAGCAAAGAAGATCCAACACAGCCAAAACAAAAATTAATTAATTAATTAATTTTAAAAAAACCAATGCACATAGTATAAGGTTTATTACATGCATTTTGGACTTGTCTCAGAAAGATTTATTTAAATCTAGACCTTGATTCAGAGTAAACATATTTATTGCTTTCCCCCAGTCCACTCAAATCCTCGGAACAGCAGAACGTTGGGTCTGGGTGCCGTTGGCCAGTGCATTGACCCTGCCAACTGCCCACCCAACAGCCCCTCTCCACTTCATCCTTATTACCAGAAACCTGATGACAATCAGTCCAGGGGAAAAACTATATTTCCCAGCCTCCCATGTAGCAAGGAACAACCACATGACGTAGTCTGAGATAGGGATGGATGTCCCATAGATTTCTGAGAAAGTGCTGCTTTCATGATTTCTGCCTTCCTCTCCCTTGAAGTTTCCTTCTACTTCTTTCTCTCTGGAACACAGATGTGGGGCTTGAAGTGGAGAAGCGCCTACCAGCCATGAGGCCAAAAGCAGGGGGTTAGAAGGAACCTGGGCCCTTGATGACTTCCGTAAGCTACTGTACCAGCTTGTGGCTGACCCACTGCGGATATCTTGATATGTAAGGGAAAACAAACTTCATTTGGATTCTTGCCACTCTTCTTGAGTTTTCATAACATGCAGTCAAATGCAATTCCTAGGTGATAGATAGCGAGTAGGCCACAAGGTAAGGAACGTCCTGGATTACTGGGGGAGAAGGCTCTCAGAACAGCAATGGGGTGAAGCACCAGCTATCCTGCCTCCCAGTCCATTTAAAGTGTCTTGTAACCCAAACAGAACCAGCTAACTCCTTTTAGAAGATTGTTATGGAAACTGGGAGATAGAAGACCCATGCCTCTCCTTTCAAAATAGCAGGGGCTAAGAACCAGTCATTGGTTACCATATGAAGAGATCCTTCCCAAGGATGAAGGCAAGACACACTCTGCTAGAATGTCTCTCTTTGCCCCCCAGGTGCACCCTTTTCCACCTTAGGAGACTGATTTTATGATTCATATCAACCAGACTTGTTCACTGTCCTGCTGTGTCCAGCCACCGCGAGGTACCAGCAGGAAATCCCAGAGAGGGAAGAGAGAAAGGCAGGGGGTAACGAGTTGAGCTGTGTCTCCTCCCTACCCCGCTCCCCTTGCCCCAAATTCATATATTGGAGTCCTAACCTCCAGCACTTCAGAACATGACCTTATTTGGAAATTGGATCATTACTAACATAATTAGTCAAGCCCAGCCACTGCTGAAGGACACAACAACTCCAACAAGAGTGAACAAATCTGGGGTTCTATCTGTAAGACCACCAATGCAGATTTCTTGATGATGTTGTACTAGACCTTGGATCCAGCTAAGCCTGAAGCCAAAATCCCATGGACCTTCCCGGCCCTTGAGCCAATATATTTCCTTTTTTAACTCAGCTGGTTTGCGTTGTTTATTGCTTGCAACAGAAAGAGTTTTAGTTACTACTCCTTTCTTCTCCCATTAGCTAACTCCATCTGTCTTTCAAGATGCCTCCGGGGACTTCCCTGGTGGTACAGTGGTTAAGAATCCACCTGCCAATGCAGGGGACCCCGGTTCGATCCCTGCTTCAGGAAGATCCCACATGCTGCGGAGCAGCTAAGCCCTTGCGCCACACCTATTGAGCCTGTGCTCTAGAGCCCGTGAGCCATAACTACTGAAGCCCATGCTCCACAACAAGAGAAGCCACTGCAATGAGAAATCCTCACACCGCTTGCCACAACTAGAGAAAACCTGGGCACAGAAACAAAGACCCAACACAGCCAATAAACAAGATAAATAAATAAATAAATTTATTTATTTAAAAAAAAAAAGATGTCTCCTGGAAGCCTTTCTGATCACTCTTACCCTCTTTGATTTAGAGTAAGCTGGCCCCGCCACTGCTGGTTCTATGTGCCCCCGTCATAGCACCTCAGGTGTGACTGTAACCTAACTGCCACCCTACATGTCCATCTGCTCTGTCAAACTACAAACTCTCTGAGGGCAGGGCATGTGTCTTCTTCTCCTTTATATTCCCAGGGCTTAATTGAGTGCCTGGCACAGAGTAAATGATCAATGAGTGATGAGTAAGTAAATGAATGAATTCACCACTCAACTCTCAAGTGAAAAAGCAAGAAGGAACTCAGGTACCAGAACTCTGACATTTATAAGAAGGCATTGCTAATAAATTCTGGACAATATCTCTTCACTTTCTTCTCCTAATATTTTATTCATTAGGGGAAATACTTTCTTCTTTTTTTTCCTTTTCCCCCATTACTTTGAATAGCCAAATTAGCTTTATAAGCTTAGATAAGGTTGAAAAGATTGTTGTTAAAATTGATTCTCACCAAAAAGAAAGTGCTACCTAAGATTTTTCCCTGAAAGCTTTATTATTGCTGTTAGTAAATAAAATACTGGCGCCTGAGTTGTTGGAGATTGTCTGCAGTCTTTTCCTTCACTGCTGATAGACTTTTATTAAAAAATTGAAACACTGCTGGCCACAGTAATAAAATTAAATGTACTAGTCCGTGTAATGGGGTCTTCTAAGTCTGCATTACAAGAGTAGGATTCCCTTTGAAAAGCTATCTTTAACCAAAATAAGAAAATACTTGTACAACAACGCAAATATGTATCTAGCATGAATTGCCATCTAATAATTTAAACAATCCAGCAGTTGTAGGATGGCAGTGTCTTTCGCTACAAAAGATGCATTGTTCCCTTGGCATTTACTGCACCGTTTGGTGGTAAAGATTCCTTCTATGAAGGGCATGCAGCTTGACTTACTCTATTAAATAGACTTTTAAAATAGCCAAATGGTCTGATGTATGAAGGTCATGCAGACAGATTTAATCATTTTGATGCAAAGACATAAAATGGAAGAAATCGTGTTTTCCTTCTGTTCTGGGCAAGTGTGGACGTGCTGTGCATACTCAGACACACAGAACAGTGGCGATATTGTTCAGCTGTTGTTTAGTTTAAAAATTATCCACTGGGAGCTGAAAGAGAGAAGGGAAAGCAAATGAAAAGTTGTGGTGAGTGAAGAGATAAGAGAGAAAGTAATAGAGAGAAAAATGAAAGAGTGAGATTAAGAAAGTGTGGGCACCCAGGCTTCTGTAATGTGGGCAAATACATGGAGTTCAGGATTGTTAAAGGGTAAAAATTGCCCAAGTTTGGACAAGCAGGGTGATCAGTTAAGGCAACCTTATGCAAGGTTAAAAAACAATTTCTTAAAAATCCAGAATTAAAAGGAAAAAGACTAAATGTCAAAGGATAAGACATCATCATATCATCATGAATCTGCAACTTACTTTGCTGTGTGTCCAAGAAAACAAGATGAGTGGGATGAGGCGATGGACTGGTGGATAGATAGTGAGGAAGCAAAGCAAAACGGGAACCGTGGGTGTCTACTCTGAAATTCTTCCAGTTCATCTACATGTTGGAGAAAAGTTTCTAATAAAGCTGGGGGGGTGGGGGGAGGAGAACAAATCATAAAAGACTCAAACCCCAAAGAGAGAAAGGGCAGAAATCAGACATTATTTTGTACCAATTTTTATGTTGGATACCTGTATAGGAGACAGACTGGGGGACTGAAGATGGGGAAGAGGAAAAACTAGCATTAGAAAGTCACTGACTCTTCTGGTAACTAATGCAATTTCATCCCACCAAGGTCAAAAGCACAGGCTGTGAGGTTAGTGAAGCATGGCTGGCTATAGCACTGTGTTGGTTGAAGCTCTTTGGGTTTGCAAGGGAGAGAAAGATGCTCGGGTTACCTTGGCTGCAGGGCTTTTTTTTTTTTAATGTCTCTTTAATTCTTATTTTTTAATTTTAATTTTAATTTATTTTTGGCTGCATTAGATCTTCATTACTGCGTGGGCTTTCTCTCGTTGTGGCCAGTGGGTTCTACTCTTAATGCACAGGCTTCTCATTGTGGTGGCTTCTCTTGTTGCAGAGCACGGGCTCTAGGTGTGTGGGCTTCAGTAACTGAGGCACATGGACTCAGTAGTTGTGGTGCATGGGCTTAGTTACTCTGCGGCATGTGGAATCTTCCCAGACTAGGGATAGAACTCGTGTCCCCTGCATTGGCAGGTGGATTCTTTTTTTTTTTTAAGGACTTTTATTGAGATACAGTTAACATACAGTAAACTGCATATATTTAGAGTGTACAATTTGGTATCACAATCTCCCAATTGGCAGGTGGATTCTTAATCACTGCGCCACCAGGAAAGTCCCTGGGCTTTTTTAAAAAGTGAGTTTAGGGTCCTCCCTGGTGGCGCAGTGGTTAAGAATCTGCCTGCCAATGCAGGGAACAGGGGTTCGATCCCTGGTCTGGGAAGATCCCACATGCCATGGAGCAATCAAGCGCATGCCTGTGCGCCACAACTACTGTGCTTGCATTCTAGAGCCTGTGCTCCGCAACAAGAGAAGCCACTGCAGTGAGAAGCCCACGAACTGCAAGGAAGAGTAGCCCCCGCTTGCCACAACTAGAGAAAACCTGTACACAGCAACAAAGACCCAACACAGCCAAAACTTAAAAAATAAAAATAAATAAAATAAAAAGTGAGTTTAGGCTAGACTTTGCTGTAACAAACACCCCCCACATCTGAGAAGCTTATATCATGGATGGTTTCTCACTCGTGTTACACGAGCATGTCCACCAGCGTGGCTCTCTGCTCCTGCGGTCTTTGCTCTGGGCCTCAGGCTGACAGGGCAGCCTCCCTCTGAAATGTTGTTGGTTGTCACGGCAAATGAAACAAACATGGTGAACTATGCTTTGACTCTTAAAACACGTTTGAAATGACACACCCATTCATTCTACTGACCAAAGCAGTCACGTGGTCCAGTTTCCCTTAGGGAAAGGCCACAAATATTTTTGAACAGTAATATATCCTAGCACAGGGGTTACTGTAAAGGTAGAAGGAATGTGAGGATTCCTCTCACTGGAGGCAGAGCCAGGTCTCGGGAAGAAGCAGACCGGTGTCCCCAGTGGTCCAGGCATAGGACAGGCCGGCCAGAGTCATCCACCAGGAGCAGTTCTGCTGGTAGTTCTACATGGAGCTCAACTTTTGGCTGTGGCTTCCTCCTCAGCTTGCTGCTACTTTTTCTGCTGCTGTCTCTTAGCTGGTTCTCTCTCCTCCTCGCTCTGCTTCAAGCTGGGTGTTCAAGCTTTCTCCTCGTCGCTGGTGTCATTTCCCTTCTACCTGCACTACGACCTGCCCTTTCTCTCTGTTGTCTGACATCTTTGCTCCCCAGACAGAAGAATCTGATTGGGCTGGTTAGACACCACCCAGGATGGACCATCCCTGTTGGGCAGAGCGATGCCAGACTAGTTCACGACCCCTCGCCATCCCTGAGTAGCTGCCCACAGGGCCTGACACTTATTCCTGGCTCGGTCACGTATGGCCAGAGCGATGGGGATGTGGACAAAGCAGGGACAGGGGCTGCAGTTAAGGCTGTGGACGTGACAGCCGCTTAGAATGTCACGGCCTCCTTTCCCACATAGGTATTCTCCATAAGAAACTTCCAGACACCTGAGACCCCCCCACTGCCCCAAACACGGAAAAGCTGAGCAAGAACTGTAACCGCAGGAGTGGGCACACACGTGGAGTGTGACCAGATGCCAACATGCTCATCACAGCAAACTTCAAACAGGGCTTCATTTTCTCCCCCACTGCATTACAATTTCATTAGTGAAAAACAATACTTCTCAAAAGGAGTTAAAAATATGCACTTGTAACACAAAAAATATTGACCGAGACTTCCAGCACGGGCCCTGTGGCCATTGCTGAAAGTGTTTTCGATTTAAAAGGTAACACTAAAATAATTCTACCACACCTTTCCTGCAAGAATCTATTTTTTCCACTCCTTGGAAATTTTTTTTCAAACAAAAGCTGATGGTACTTCCAATTTCCCTTATTAGTCAAGGCCAGGAAATGTAGTTTCTTCCTTCACTGACCAGAGCCCACTTTTTAAAAGATATTCAGGTATTTTATTTTTTAACAATACTAGAATAAATGACTATCACATGGGCAAGGAATATAAAAAGAAAAAAAAAGGTTTTGTTTTACTGAATTATTCATAGTAGCAAATTTTAATGTCATGAGGTCATCAGAGAACTTATCAGGAGTTAGAAATAGTTTTCTGATACCAACTGTTGTTTACGACACCCTTCACTGTAATGGAATTTGATGAGCACCCAAAAGCCAAAAGGGAAAATTTTACATTGCGTGGGATAGGATGCAGAAAGAGGCGGAAGGTCTTATCACCTCTGTCCAGACTCTGCATTTAATCTGTATTTAAAGCTGAGATAAGATTTATGTTTAGCCATCATTTTATTCATGTATAAAACTCCTGATTTCTTTCCAAATTAAGCAAGCTACACTGTTCCAGTTTGGCCCTGTTCAGTAAACACTTACTGAGGACCTATTATGTGCCAGGCCCCATGCTAAGTGCTAGAGATGAAGAAGTGAGTAGGGTTAGGACCCACTGTGGTTATTCATTCAACGTCCAGCAATCACCCCCAAGCTGGGTAGTAGCTGCAATGCATGTGGAAGATAAACCCCATCTCAAGCTCTGGATGTGAACCCTGTCCTGGCTTGAGTGCGGGCTGGAAAAGAATTTCCAGACACAAGGCAGAACATAAGGAAGATAGAGTTTATTAGAGAGAAGGGATGCTGTAAAGACAGCGGGACGACTTCCTGGCAGACCGGGGAGAGCCAACCCTCTGGTGGTCTCACAGCCAACCTTTATAACCCCAAGACAAGGAAAATTCCTGCTAAGAAAATGGTGTTAATCGATTGGTCAGTGCACTGTAAGGTGAAAGGTGTCATTAGGTGATAGGCCAGGGTCCTATATGGTGAATACCTTCCCTAATATGGGGTCAGGTTAATTGGGTTAATTGGCTAGCCCAAGTCATGAATCAAAGATTGCTATGGGGGTTGAGATAACAACGCTGGAATTTTGTCTTGTGACTTTGGTATAGGGCTCCACAAACCCTGATGAGGCAGCCCAGATCATCCCAGCTCACCTCCACCTCCACCTAGACCAATCTGGTCCACATTTATCCTACCAAAGGGGTTCACTGACTCCAGAGGCACAGTAATCAATTCCAGAGTGATAAGATGTGGGAGGAGATGTGCGCAGGCTTCTGGGAAACCATTTCACTTGCTTTTCTGAAAGAGCTTGAGCAATCTCTCCTGGCTGAGGCAAAACCTAGGCCAGTGGCCGTCGCTGTGTTACTATTTTGAAGGAAGCCAGCTTAAGGGTAAAGCTGACTCTCTAAGAGGCCAAGCAGAGAGACAGAAGAAAACCAAGTTTTCAATTATATTACTGAGCACCTGAATCAAACCAATCCTGAAGCCTTCCTTCTTTATCTCAGAGACTTCTAGTTTCTATTTTCCTGAGCCAATAAATCCTGCTAGTTGCAACATAATTAACTGTAGCCAAGAGAGCTGCCTAGTATCCCTTCGGCCTTCTTTTGGTGACAGTGCCCTGAGTTCCTGTTGGGGCCCACCCTTCCCAACTCTAAAGCTGTGTGCCTTGGGCAAGGCTCCTTCCACTTGCCTCACAGCCCACGAAATTCCCCTTGTTCCAAGGGCTGATTCCAAAGTAGGTCATTGACCTCAGCCAGTTCGAGTAGAGAGAAACTCTGGGAGAGACTTTCTCTTCCTCTGCTACCCTTGAGCCTTATGGAACGTGGGCTGGTGCCACAGGGGGAGGCACCGATTGAGGGTGGAGCCAGGCCAGAGGAAACAGAATCAAGAGGCGGACCGGAGGGGAAACCAAGTCACGAAGACATTGCTGGGCCCCCAGATCAAGCTGTCAAGGAAGATCTCCCCATGGGCCTCTCATCTACGCAAAGAAACAAACGACAAAATCCTTTTCTACTTGTCAGTTTGAATAAGGTTTTCTGTCACTTGTAGGACCTTCCTCAAGGAGTCACCATCTCATGAGTTCACATTACTTTTTACTGCTAACAGCAAACCTCATATCAAAAATTGCTTACAGTAAAAATTATTAACTTTACTCTCAGTGCCCAAAATATATTCAGAGATGCACTGGAAAAAATTTCCAGGTGAAGTTTATAACACAGCCACTAAACCAGCTATGTTTAATATAGCAGTCCAATTAAGTTCTAATTAAGTTCTGACCTCCCGTACTCCAATTAAGTGAATCTAAAGGCACAGCTGAATGTCAGGGGATGGGTTAAGAACATCAAGCCAGCTGTAATGTCTAATCTTTATAATGATATTTACGTGTCTCAGACTTAATTTGCTCCAGTGGAATACAACCCCGTTCAAGAGAGAATAGGAAGGGTATTGTAGCCTTTTAATCAACCATCCGTCTAAAGAGACCACTGAAGGTCTATCTTGACAATTGCACAGCTCATTTCCTGCCTTAAAACCTTTTCCCCCTTCCAACTCACATAGACTCTGGCAGCTCAAGGGCACCAGGCAAGGCAGCTACCACTATAAATGGACGATCAGGAAGGTCAGCAGAGACCCCGTAAGGAATGGCACGTCTTCGTGAGAACTGCTCCCGCGACATCTCCTGGGTCAGTATCAAAATTATCTGTAAAGCTAGCTCCACAGTCATGTCTCCAAGAGACCG
Organism: Hippopotamus amphibius kiboko; assembly: GCF_030028045.1. Classification (NCBI taxonomy): domain Eukaryota; kingdom Metazoa; phylum Chordata; class Mammalia; order Artiodactyla; family Hippopotamidae; genus Hippopotamus; species Hippopotamus amphibius. The sequence goes on along the minus strand of NC_080194.1, from coordinate 137,132,137 downwards.
GAGGGTCTGGACCATTCTCTTCAAGGTATGCCCTCTGCTCAGAGAAGATAGAGACGATGTGCAGGGACTGTGCAAAAGGAAGCTTCTGGCAGAGGCTCTGATGATCTGTCTGTCCTGATCCATCCCACTACTCCTGCCTGAAACTGGATTTATTCTTTCCTTCACTGTTAACCTGGACCCATCTCTCCTTTCCCTGGTTTTTCACTTGCTGACATCTGCCTCTCCGAGTTCTTTCTTTAAGCACAATTCTTAATAACAACAGCTACCCCTCCTGAGCTAAGTGCTATACTCACATCATCTCATTCAATCCTCCAACAGCCTTGGGGAGGTGGATACTATGGTTATCACTCTCCTATTTAACAGATAAGAAAACTGAGGCTCACAGACTTTAAGGAAGCTCCCCAGGGGCCCAGAGGGGGATTCCAGTGCCCTGTCCTGCCAGAGCGTCCACTACTCTCAGCCTAATCTTCCACCACCCGAGCCCCATGGGGCCAGACTCAGCCCACATCCTCCCTACACGCTGCCCTCATTTCCAGTCTTCCATTCCAGGTCTAAGGAACTTTTTTCCAATTTAATTTTGTTCTGATTTTATTGCTACTTTTCACCATAGCTGCGCCAGTCACTGAGCTAAATGCTTTAAATAGATTCTCTTATTTAATTCTCATAAACTGCCTAAGTGAAGCAATTATTGTTATCATTATTTCCATTTTACAGGGGAGGACACTGACGCTTAGGAAGGTTAAGTTAACAAGATCACAATGCTAGCAAGGTCCAAGACCACAGGTTTAGGGGGAGGTAGAGCTGGGCCCTAAATTCAGAAGAGTGTGGCCCTCAACGCTACGCTGAGCTTCCCTTAGGCAGCCTCCCACGTCATGACAACAGCAGCTACTACTGCAAAGATCTGAATGGTTCCAGGACTTCAGGACAGGGGTCAGCAAACTTCTGCTCAAAAGGTCAGATAGTAAATATTTTAGGCTTGTGTCACAACTCTTCAGCTTTGCCACTAGAGTACAAACGTGGCCATCGACAATATGGAAAGCAATGGGTGTGACCGTGTTCCAATCGAACTCAACTTACAAAAACAAATGGCAGACCCCAACGTGCTTCAAAACATTATCAGTGATAGAAAGATACTCCTTCAGGTGGAAGCATGGAAAAATCCATCGTACTCGGTTTCTGACACAGAGGTTTGACTTCAGGAAAGCTCTGTTTCACCTCTTCTCTCTAGTTTCTGGATAACCCTTTATTCTAAGGCATTAACAGTTTAAACATGTTAGGTCTAAGACTAGTTTACAACTTGGGTTTTCTGTTCCAAAAAAAGTAGCAGGAGAAATGCAGCTCTCTATACAACAAGAAGTTCAATGACTTATTTTAAGACATGTTCTTGTAAAAAATCAATCAATTGAACCTTATGTTCCTTCATTTTAAAAAATGGCTTCTATCCTTTAGACATAAATTCTCAAGAGAAGTCTGGGATACTTGCTGGCTGTCTCCCTCCCTCCCTTCCTTCCTTCTTTCCCTTCCTTTCTTTCTTTTCTTCCTTCCTTCTGTCCTTCCTTCCTTCTTCCTTTCTTTCCTTCTTCCTTCCTTCCTCCCTCCCTCCCTCTCTCTCTTTTTTCTTTCTTTCTTTCTTTCTTTCTTTCTTTTTCTTTCTTTCTTTCTTTCTTTCTTTCTTTCTTTCTTTCTTTCTTTCTTTCTTTCTTTCTTTCTTTTTCTTTCTTTCTTTCTTTTTCTTTCTTTCTTTCCTTCTTTCTTTTTCACTAGCTATGACTCTAGCATCTCTTTAACCCTTGGAGGCCTTTTCATACTGCACTGTTAGGTTCTGAGCTCACCATCATTTCTAAGAGTTACATTTAGATTTTTACAAATAAATATCATTTCTTTAAGGCACTAGTATTTTAAGGACAAGGAAAGTCCATTCTTGGCCATGTGTGATATCCAGAAAGCAGTAAGAAGAATACCATCTTGCATTCATTCAAGCAACCCTGAAAGGGCCATGGGGGAATGACACTCCATTTATAGACTTGCTATTTTCCAAGATAACTTAATAGTGTCAACAACAGTTAACATGTAATGAATGCCTTCCAAGTGTCAGACGCTCTTTTATATTTCCCTTAACTCACTTACCCTCACAACAACTACATATTATTAGGTTCTTAGTATTACTCCCACTTTACAGATTAGGAAATGAGGGCACAGAAAGGCTAAATACCTTCCCCAAAGTCATTTAAGAGTAAATGGAAAAGTAAGAATTTGAACCCAATTGGACTCAAGAGCTAGCTACTCCACACATTACACCATGTAATCCTCTCAAACATCCTGCCTGGGGTTTACAAATGAGGAGAGGAGGATGCTGTAGACAAGGAACTTCCCTGAAGATACTAGGCTAGAGCCAGAGGGCAAATCTGCCACCTGCTGCCAGGTCCACATCATTTCTAACACAGGGTAAGCAGTAAATTGCAAAAAGGGCCATTCTCCACCCCTCCCTGTACACATGTCTTCCCACCAAGAGATGGACTCTATTTCCTCACTCCTCAAATCTGGCGGGGCTGGCCTTATGCCTTGCTTTGGCCAATGTGACACAGCAAAAGTGACATTGTACCAGTTCCAGCCTCAGGTTCAAGAGGACTTGAGGACGTCTACTCAAGTTCTCGCAGCCCTGTCCAGCTGCCATGTGAGCAATCCAGGGTTAATCTGATGGGGGATGAGAGACCAAGCAGAACAGAGATGCCCATCCCAGCTGAGGCCATCCAGGACCAGCCAGTGCCCAGCCTACCTGGTAGCTGACCACAGACCCATGAACAAACCCAGCCAAGGCCAGAAAAACCTCCCAGCTGAGCCCAGTTCAAATTGCTGACCTGCAGAACAGTGAGCTAAATAAATTGTTGTTGTTTTAAGATACTGGCTTTTGAGGTAGTTTGTTGTGTTGCAAAAAGTTAACTGATGCCAGAGAATAAAAAATGCAATGCAATTTATGGCCAAATGGTAACGTTCTCCCTATCACATGGCCAGTCAAGACTGCTAACACAGTCACCTGGCACGGAACCGTGCCCCTGAAAGCAAGAGGACAAAGCTTTAGAGCAGAACAGGAAAATCCTGTCACAAAGCCGCTGCCTCTATTTTGTGGGACAACCATGGGGTCATCCTCAGGTCAGAGCCCATTGGATTTCTTTTTAAAGCCTTGTTTTTTGAGGATGACTTTGATTTTTAGAAACAAAAGCAACTCCTAGCCAAGTTTGGAGAATGAAGTGATCAATGCTGCCTTTGTTAAAAAGAAGACAGAAAAGAAGCCTGACTATAAAACTGTAATACGATTTTCTTGCACAGTTTACAAACTGGAGCTGACAGCAATTCCAAGAGTTGCAAAGGGGAGTCTTTTCAGCACTAGCAGCCTCACTGATGTAGGAGAACCAGGTGCCAGGCTCTGAAGCCCAACTCCTGGTTCCAATCCAGGCTCTTCCTTGCAGGAGCCATGTGGGCTTCTCAGCCTCAAGTTTCCTCAGCAGCAAAATGGGGCGATAAAATCACCCATTCAAAGTGTTACTGTGATGATTAAATGAGGTCACTAGAGATAATTTGCGAAATAATGCCTGGCATTTAGGAAGTACTCTATCAGTGATTGCCACTAATCACCACTGATTAATCACATAGATGGGGACTGTTTGGTAATGACGGGTCATTATGAAACAGCCCTTAACTTTGAGCCATACTTCCTATTTAGGCGCTAAATTCCAAAATGTAAAATTGAGAGCTGCCATCTGAACCCATTTAAATGTCAAATGTAATAAGGTCAGGTTAGAAACTTAGTTTCCTCCACTCTTAGGTATCTACCCAAGAGAAACGAAAACATACGTCCACACACAGACTTGTACGCAAATGTTCATAGCAGCTTTATTCATAATAGCCAAAAAGTGGCAGCAACCCCCCAAAAAATCCATGCAATGAAAACATTATTCAGCAATAAAAATGAAGTACTGCTACCTGCTACAACATCAGTGATGCAAAAGACCATGTTGTGTGTGATTCTATTCGCATGAAATGTCCAGCAAAGGTAAGAGATAAAAAATAGATTAGTGGTTGCCTAGGGGCAGGAGGAGGAATGAGAACTGACAGCGAATGATCACTAGAGATTTTCTGTGATTATGGGAATGTTCTACAATTAGGTTGTGGTGCTGATTGCACAGCTCTGTAAATTTGCTCCAATTAAAATGAGTGGATTTTTAAAAATCATTTTTTAAAAGTGTGGCAAAAATACACGTCATAAAATTTACCACTCTGACCATTTTTTAGGGTATAATTCAGTAGTGTTACGTACATTCACATCGTTGTGTAACCAATTTCCAGAACTCTTTTCATTTTGCAAAACAAACTCCACACCCATTAAACAACAACCTCCCATGCCCCCACCCCCAGGCCCTGGAAGCCAGCATTCTACTTTCTGTCCCTATGAATTTGACTACTCTAGATGTCGCATATCAGCAAAAGCATACAATATTTGTCTCTTTTTTGTGACTGGCTTATTTCACTCAGCATAATGTCCTCAAGTTTCATCCACGTGGCAGCATGTGTCAGAATTTCCTTCCAAATTAAGGCTGAATAATATTACATTGTATGGATATACCACATTTTGTGTATCTGTTCATCTATGATGGACACTTTCGTAAAGAGTGGATTTCATGGTATGTAAATTGTACTTCAATAAAGCTGTTCAAAAAAAGTTTTATTTATACATCCTCCTGTTAAAGGACCTTATGGTCATTTCCGTTTCTTTATATTTCAAGCAATACTGCATTTAATGTCCTTCTTCAGAGCTCTTTGTATACAACCATTGAGAGTTTCTGCAGCAGTGTACAACCTTAGAAGAGAAATGTATAGGTCTGCATGTATGTTTATCTTCTATTTTACTAGGTTCTGCCAGCTTTCTCTCCAGAAGGGTGGTACCAATTATGCACTGGTACGTGAAAGTTCTCTTCTCCACAGCTTCATCCATTTCTCATATTGTCAAGCGTTTATATTTTTGCTAATCTCTGAGACATGATAGCGCTGTGGCTTTATTTTTATTTCCTCCAACATTAGTGAGACTAAGCACCTTTTGATTTGCTCTTGGCTCTCTGGGTCTCCCCTTTTGCGAACTTCCTGATCCTATCCTTTATTTTCCTATTTCATAGTTCTATTGTGTTGTTCTCTTTTCTCTTATTGATTTATAGGCATTCCTTATGGCCTGGATGCTAACCTGTTGTCTACATTGCAAGTAGGTAGAACAGATTAATAGATAAGTCAAGTCAATAAAAGGCAGAAATCAATAGGAGAGAGAAAATGGACAGCCTGAGGTCAGGGCCACTGAGATATCCATTGTTGTCATCCTCCATGCGCTTCCCACAGGGCCTAAGAGTAATCATAGCAGTGCCGGGTTATTTACTGAGCACTTGCTATGTGCCAGGTATTACCCACATGATCTAGCTTAACACTCAGAACAAGCTCGCGAGGTAGACATTATGGTCTCTCTTTCATGCATGAAAAACAGACTCAGTAATAGGAAGTTATTCAAGTAAGTAGCCCAACTGAGACTCCAACCCAGCTTTATTGGATTCTGATGCCTTCTCTTAAAGTTCTTTAAAAATGTTATCAAATAATACCTATGCATAAAGGATTGAATAATATTAAAATAGCCCTTGATCTTGACTACCCCACTCTACCTCCTTACATAATCAGAGTCCAAAAATAGTTGCTGAATGGATGAATCAAAAATCATTACCAGGACTTCCCCGGTGGTGCAGTGGTTAAGAATCCACCTGCCAATGCAGGGCACACGGGTTTGAGCCCTGGTCTGGGAAGATCCCACATGCTGCAGAGCAACAAAGCCCATGCACCACAACTACTGAGTCTGCGCCTGAGAGCCTGTGCTCCTCAACAAGAGAAGCCACTGCACTGAGAAGCCTGCGCACCGCAAAGAAGAGCAGCCCCCACTCGCTGCAACTAGAGAAAGCCCACACACAGCAACGAAGACCCAAAAACACAGCCAAAAATTAATTAATTAATTGTTTTTTAAAAAGGGAAAAAGTCATTACCAAAGACACATATCAACAAGATTTAGCAGCTGAATCCAGGGAGCATGGGAGGGAAAGGTTTCCTATTCAAAGCAGACCAAGGACAGAGGAGGAGGCTCACAACTAGAGTCCCCAAGTGCATAAAGAAATATAAGCAATGATTTTCAATGAAGTATCGTTTAGCCCACCAAGAAATCAGAAACTTACATGTCCAACAACAGGCAATCGGTTCAATACATCAAGGTGCAGCCCTACTATGAAAATCCAGGGAGTTGTTACAAGTGGTATGAAGGAAAGATGCTCCTGATACATTGCTAAGTAGAAAGCGCAGGTTACAAACAGTGAGAATAACGTTAAAATAATACATTAATGTGTACTAAATATATAAGTATGCGTGTATGTGAATTTTAAAAAGCCTACAAAGATATTTAACATTAGCAGGGGTAGAATTATGAGTGATGTGAGTTTTTTGTTTGTTTGACTTTGTTTTTCTTACTGGTAGTTTCTAATTTTTCTACACAAAGCAAGTCTCACTTGTATAATAATCATTCCCTTCTTACCTCTTTTTTAAAAGGGGCAAAGGCCAAGAGTCCTTTAAAGGAGTGGGGTTTAAAAGCAAGAGATCTCAAGCACACATTCCAAATCCAAAGGGCAGGCGAGGGTCTGGATGCAGACTGAGAGGGAGTGCAGTGTAGGTGGGAGGGCAGGAGCTAGCAGGGGCCAGCAAGGGCACTGCAAACAGCCTGGGGGGCAGGGAGGGGTGTACTTCAGCCTCCATCATTTGGCTCAGGAGTCGATTTCCTGGAGTGGTTAAGGGCAGAGCCTTAGAGTCCAAAGGACATGTTGGCTTCCTGCCTCTGTCTCTGACTAGCTCAGTGACCTTGTGTGTGCAAGTAAAGTTGTTCATTCTTTCTAGTCTGCAGTTTCCACATTTAAAAAATAAGAACACTGCCTACAGCACAAGGCTGTTCTTAAAAATCAGTGAGACCTTGTAAACAAATGTTGAGCATTGCAGAAACTGGCATAAAAGAGACACCTCGTAAATGTTCCTAAGGGTGTGGTCTGGTGGGGGGGTGGTGGTCAGTATGCCCTGATGAGCCCGAGGGAGGGTGGACAGGCAGAAAACAGTGAAGAAATGCAGACCAGGAGCTCACAGGAGAAGTTAAGAGTGCAAACCAGAGATCACCCGTTGGTGAGATCTAGCTCACAATGTGCTCTGTTCAGCATGCTATGTTTAATCTTTCTGAAAACTAACTGTCGGGGACTTCCCTGGTGGTCCAGTGGTAAAGAATCCTCTTTCCAATGCAGGGGACACAGGTTTGATCTCTGGTCAGGGAACTAAGATCCTACATGCCGCAGGGCAACTAAGTCCGAGTGCCACAACTATTGAGCCGAGTGCCTCAACGAGAGAGGCCGTGTGCTGCAAACGTCAGAGCTCACGCGCTCTGGAGCCCACACACCACAACTGGAGAGAGAAAACCCCCATGCCACAACGAGAGAGAAGTCCGTGCTCCTCAAGGAAGAGCCTGCCTGCACAGCGCAACGAGAGATCCTGCGTGCCACAACGAAGACCCAACACAGCCCAAAGAAACAAAAACTTATACTCCAATATAAAATTTTTAAAAAATTTACTGTCAACATTCTTTTAAAAATAAATCTGGATAGTTCATGGTAAAATCTGAATTGGGGTCTTCTACTGAAAACTCAAGAGCTACGGCCACACTGAGCCCAGGTTCTCTGTGGCGGCAATGAGCAGGAGGTGAGAAATGCGGCGGCTGCCCCCGTAGTGCGTGAGCTTCTGTGGGGGCCACGGCCCCAAGCACTCCCTGCTATCTCTTTATTGTTATTTCATGCCTGTCTCATTGTCTACCTGGCCCTGCAGCCCTTCAAATGGTTTTCCCTCAAATTAAACAGTGTTGATGCACTCGGTGCAGTAGGTTGAATAATTATCCCACAAAGATGTCTAGGTCCTAATCCCCAGAAGCTGTGGATGTTACCTTACTTGGCAAAAGAACTGTGCCGATGTGATGGAATTATGGATCGTGAGCTCCCACCTGGGAGCTTATCCAGGTGGGACCAACGTGATCACAAGAGTTCTCATAAGGGAGGAAGGGGGTTAGAGTCAGACACGGAGAGGTGATGATCCGAGCAGAGGTCAGAGCGATGCCGTCACCAGCTTTGAAGACAGACGAGGGCTATGAGCCTAGGAATGTGGCGGCAAAGAAATATACCCTCCCCTAGGTCCTCCAGAAGAAACACAGTCCTGCAGACCCAGTTTAGGCTTCTGACCCAGAGATATTCTTCACCCTGTGATTATGAGTCCTGTATTATAAAAACAAAAAAACAAAAAACCAACCAACCGAACAAAAAAACCTGTCCTGTCCTGAAGCCTAAATATTTTCAAATACCTCTCTGGATGTTTTATTAGGTTAAAAAAAAAACTGTGTACAATAATCTGAATCTAGATCTTAGGTCCATTTAATATATAAACACAAAGTCTTTCTGCATGGTTTTAATTGATTTTCCCAGAAAAGCAACTACCACGCATATCAAGAGAAAATTGTACTGTGTTGTATTCGGAACCTGAGTTTCTCACCATTTCAGAAAATTGTATCACCAAGGACAACATCATTTACATGATTCGAGCAGCTGATGTAACACATGTATGTGCCTCTGCCTGTTGCAGCTGTTGTGTTCACGGTGATTCTGTGCGTAGGTGCGAGTGAGCGACTGCCTCGTACTATCTTCTGGTGCAGTTTATTTGAGCCTTTAAAAAGCAGAATACACGTTACCTAGATTACAAGTAATTTTCATTTTATTTCTCATTTATATTATAGCTACTGTAATATAAATGGCCACTATATACATATATTTGAAATTATTGTATGGATAGATTATGATGATAGTGGCCCGTAAATGGTCATGCCTCCTGGATCCATGTGACTTTGCAGGGACCCAGGAGGGTCTACTTCTACATGTGTTATGGGAAGAGCTAACTCAGACTCCATGTTAGGCCTGTTTGTTTTACATTAACCTTCCTGTTCTATTGTTTTTGCTACAAGTTTAGAACCTTGCTTTATAGCCTGAAATGTACAGGATAGCCCATTCTCAAGCCTCTGACCTTTCAGGGTGTAACACTTTTCCATTCATATAAAGTTACAGAACAGAGAATAAAATTTGCCTTGTTGGAGGTTTGCAGGAGCATCATGACCTAACCTACGTGGACAGCTGCAAGAACAAAGGATTCTGGCACCAAGAAGTCTGCAATAACCAACACCATCCTCTTCCCTTTTTAGTATAAAAGAAGCCTGAATTCTAACTCAGGCAAGATGGTTTTTTCAGAGACAGGAGTCTGCCATCATCTTGGTCTGCCGGCTTTCGGAATAAAGTCTTATTCCTTGCCTCAACACCTCCTCTTCGATTCATTGGCCTGTTGTGTGGCGGGCAGAACGAACTTGGACTCGGTAACACATAGGGTCTGTTTCTTGCCCGCTTCGGAGTTGCTGTGTGAGTTACTGGCCTTGTGAGCTGTGCTGACCAATGCAATGCAGTGGAGGCCATGCTGGACTTCCAGAGCCCAGGCCCTGCACTTAGCCTCTGCCCTCCTGGAAAGCGGCCCTGAAACCAGCAGGCTGTGAAGGAGCTTGTCTGGCCCGCGGGAGGATGAGAGCCATGCAGAGAGGAGCTGAATAGCCCCAGCCAAGAGCCAGCACCGAGGCCCCAGGCAGCTGAGTGAGGGCAGCCTGGACCTCCCAGAGCAGCCCCAACACCAGCTGAAAGCAGCCATATGAGTGAGTCGAGGTGAGACTAACAGAACTGCCCAGTCAGCCCACAGAAATAATAAATCATCTTTTTTTTTAAGCCATGAAGTTTTCAGGTAGTTTACTGTCAACAATACAGCAATCAGGTAATTGATAAATAGGCAGTATTACTAAGCATTTCACTTCAGGGTGGTAAGAAGGGCACTATAAAATATGATGACAAAGGGACAGTGGGCCCAACAGGGTTGAGAGCCGTTGCTCTGATGATTTTCCACTGCTCCTAAAATAAAACCCACTCTCTTCACTGGCCTGCCTGGTGCGGCAGCTGCCGAGGGGCCGAGCCGGCCTCCCCTCCCATCTCGCTTGCTTGCCCTGCTCCTGCTGCACTGGCCTCCTTTCCTTTCGTTCCTGGAACAGGCAACTGAATTTGGCAGTACTGGGTCATTAAGGAAACTTGAAAAGAGTTGAACCAGAGCACTTTGGTGCCAGAGCGTCACATGTTAAATAGAATGAATGGTAAGAAATTGGAAGTGAGGTGATTTACTCAGTGTGGCAGTGAACATGAAGGAGACAGGGCAGCAAGGTCAAATATATGGCTTGGAAATTGTTATTTACTTATACCTTCTATTTTTGTTTTTTTGATTACAAAAATAATTCATTCGTATTTTAAAATTTTCAAATATTGCTGAAATACTGGAATATAATAGAGGAGAACAAAGGCTCCAGAAGTGTCACCTCTCCCCCAGTTTACATGTGATTTTTCATTTATTGGCTAACGGGTTTGGATACTATTATCTATATTCAGGAAACCAGCTATTTGTACAAACTAACCATTTCCAGTCAATATCCTTCACAGGGTGTAGTTCTTTAACAACATGTAAACCACCGCTAGCACCCAGCTAATTTCACAGCAAAACTAAGAGGCTCATCGACTTTATTTAGAGATGATCACTGTAATGCCCTACAGATGCCACTTACAATTTCTCTATGACCTTTTTACACATCATTGAAAACAACCATCCAGGAAAGGGTTAAAGAAATATATTTCACTTGCTGAATTCGTATCATGAAGTGAGCAGGGTCTTTAATTCTAAGGCTGAGATAACTCATGGAAATCATATATTTACAGTTTAGCCCTCCAGTTGTGTTCTCTAAAAATTAAGGAATAGAGAAATATCTGCTTATTAAATAATCTGAATTTTATTCTGAGCATTTAAAACATTTGAATATCTAATGATAAGCAACCTATTTGGTTATGAAATTCATCAGTCCAACTGATAATATCTAAAATGGCATATATAAAAAAATCAGGTTATTATGAATCAAATTCAAAATCATCAAGCTTTCACACTCTGTCCAGGGCAGAGTCTGTCTGATTCCATAGGCCAGGTTCTGAACCACTGGGCCATGTACCATAGACCTCCTCATTCACGTACAGACACACACACACACACACACACACTCACACAGCAGGCCTGTGTGTAACTGGCCAAGTGCTCTATGGCCTAGTCATTAGGTGTCACCTCTTGCTGTCTCTCTCCCCTCCATCCCTTTCTCTGCTTTACTCTCTGGTTTTCCTCAAAGTGTCCTGGTGCTCACAGGACAATCTAATGAAAGGCTCTGTCCCACAAGGTGTCTGCCCAGGCCTGCCTAGCGTCTCAGTCCTCTTCTCTAGAGCCTCCAGATCATTTCTTTCTTTCTTTCTTTCTTCCTTCTTTCCTTCCTTCCTTTCTTTCTTTCTTCCTTTCCTTCCTTCCTTTCTTCCTTTCTTCCTTCCTTCCTTCCTTTCTTTCTTCCTTCCTTCCTTTCTTTCTTTCTTCCTTCCTTTCTTTCCTTCCTTTCTCTTTCTTTCTTTCTTTCTTTCTTTCTTCCTTCCTTCCTTCCTTTCTTCCTTTCTTTCTTCCTTCCTTTCTTTCTTTCTTTCTTCCTTCCTTTCTTTCTTCCTTCCTTCCTTCCTTCCTTTCTTTCTTTCTTCCTTTCCTTCCTTCCTTTCTTCCTTTCTTCCTTCCTTCCTTCCTTTCTTTCTTCCTTCCTTCCTTTCTTTCTTTCTTCCTTCCTTTCCTTCCTTCCTTTCTTTCTCTTTCTTTCTTTCTTCCTTCCTTTCTTTCTTTCTTCCTTCCTTCCTTCCTTTCTTCCTTCCTTCCTTTCCTTTCTTCCTTCCTTTCCTTTCCTTCCTTCCTTCCTTTCTTTCTTCCTTCCTTCCTCCCTCCCTCCCTCTCTCTCTCTCTTTCTTTCTTTCTTTCTTTCTTTCTTTCTTTCTCTCTCTCTCTCTTCCTTCCTTCCTTTCTTCCTTCCTTCCTTTCTTTCTTCCTTCCTTCCTTTTTTAATTATTTATTTATTTATTTATTCATCTGTACTCAGTTGCAGAATGTGGGATCTTTAGTTGTGGCATGCGGGATCTTTAGTTGTGGCATGCAGGATCCTTTTTTTTTTTTTTTTTTTTTTTTTAGTTGCAGAACGTGGGATCTTTGATTGTCTTTAGTTGAGGAATGCAAGTAGGATCCAGTTCCCTGGCCGGGGATTGAACCTGTGCCCCTTGCATTGGGAGCTCAGAGTCCTAGCCACTGGACTGCCGGGGAAGTCCCCAGATCATCTTTCCTATCTGAATTTGGCTTCTGCTTTTGGAAGCCATTAGGCTGGCTGGCAGTGTGGTCCAGTGGGCAAACTTCTAGACCCGGGAGCCAGGCTGCTCGGTTTGAATCTTGGCTCTGCCACTTAACGAGGTGTGCACGTGGCTTGTTGATTAACCCTGGTGCCCTACGGCCCTCATCTGTAAGACGGCGAGAACAGCACCCACATCAGAGGACTGCTGAGAGGACTAAACGAGTTTCTGCAGCTAAAGTGCTTAGAACAATGTCTGGCACAAAGTACAGGCTCTAAATGTGCTAGAAATTACTATGCTTGAATTCCAGCCTCTTTTTCAACTCTCTGGCTCTCCACTGGCCATGAGGCTCCTTCAATTTTAGAGGATTTACTCCTTACTCAGCTCTAGCTCCAGGGGACAAGACAGATCTGGGCAGCCTCCCCATGGTCTACCTACCTCCAGAGGTAGTAAATCCAGATAGTGCAGGTACAATTAGTAAATGACCTCTTGCATGTAACAGCTATGTGCTCCTGTAACTTAATTACGATCTTAAAAGTAGACTCTGGGCTTCCCTGGTGTCACAGTGGTTAAGAGTCCGCCTGCCAATGCAGGGGACACGAGTTCGAGCTCTGGTCCAGGAAGATCCCACAAGCCACGGAGCAACTAATCCTGTGCTCCACAACTGCTAAGCCTGCACTCTAGAGCCCACAAGCCACAGCTATTGAGCCCACATACCACAATTACTGAAGCCCGAGCGCCTAGAGCCCCTGCTCACCACAACTAGAGAAAGCCTGCGTGCAGCAACGAAGACCAAACACAGCGAATAAATAAGTAAATAAATAAATTTATCTAAAAAAAAGTAGGCTCTGACTTTTGCAGAATCGTATTCATTTATTCATCCCACAAATATTTAGTGGGTTCCTACTATGTTCCAGGCACTCTGGAACAATATCAAAGGACAAAACAGAAAATAAGGAAAGCAAGAAAAAATAGCTAGAAGTCAGCATTTTACGGGCAAAATACAAATCAGCAATTATTCTTAAGTGACCTAATATAAATGCTGTTTCAAGATACAAGTTGAATGGCCCTAATAAACAATGAATTACGCGGCTGTTTAAGAGCCATTTGGATGCGAGTTCAGTTGTGGGTGACAGCTAAGAATGCTCCAGTTATGTAATTTTGGCTGGAGGCTGGTTATCATTCAGTTTAAGCATCTATTCCCCATGACAGGATGTGAGGAACAGCTGAATCGAGAAAATGCAAATCTGCTGTGCGGATCTGGATAAGAGAGCTGCATTTGGGTCTGACAAATGTTGAGCTGGCTATAGCGTAATTTTTAAGCCAGCAAAAATAACCCACAAAAGACGGCATGATGTGGGGGGTCAGGTGGGGAGGGAATCAGATTTAATTAAGAAATCCTAAAATACTGAATCAGGAAATGAAAGGAGTAATGATAATTCACCCATCTTGCCTGTTTGAAGCATTCAGATACTGAACTTCCAGGTGATGACTGAAAGGAAGGTGGGGTAGGAAGGTGACATTCGACGGTGCCTGTGAGCATCCTTCAGTGAGTCATCCTCCTGGTAACGAGAGCATCTGTGTCATCCCGTTAATAGTTGAGTATTACTCAGATTACATAGGGTCACACTGCAAGGAAGTGGTCACGCAGGACTCCAGGGTGCCTAGCTGCCCGTAAAATTTATCAATTCTTGCAAGTTATCAGTTTTAAGAACCCAATTTTTTGACATCCTTTGATCATTCATTATAGCACTGAAAGCCCAATGCTCCACTCAAGCACCTGCAGCATCTGAAGTCTGATCCGTTTTCATTTAGTCCTAGCGGCAGCTCATCTGTGGGATGTCAAAGATGAAGTATGGCTTGGCACAAGGATGCCTCATTGCTCTCTAATACAAATAGAAATTTCTCTGATTCTTTAAAAGCGTTTTATCATTGCCTGGAGGCTGGAAACTGTTTCTAGCCTCCTCATTACAAAATTATTTATGGGCAAAATTAGATATGCAGCCCTCAGTGTAAAATCTTAATTACTGCCCTTTGAGCTGATTTTTGTTCCCTCTGAAGAGGTATAAATTAGAAGAATAACAGCTGAATAAATCAGAATAGAGGCTGCACAAACAAATATAGCCGCCTTAAGGTCTAGAAGTGAATGCCAAGCACAAGATCCACGCTTGTTCTTTCCCCATGTTCATGCTTATTTCAGAGGAGCAAAAGAGAACAGACACAAAGAGGAGAAAAATAAAAGCTACCTTAGCTCACCATATCCTTCAGCTCCCGAAGGCTTCACTACTCGACTGTGGTTTCCTTGAGGACAGGGCCAGACCTGTCCTCTCTGGGTCCCTAGGGCCTGGCCCCATGATCAGTACATAGTAGGACTTAATAAATGTTTGTTGAAAAGAACTGACCTTGGGTGGCTTAATCTGTTTCTAGATATTCTTACGCATATCCAAACAAAAGTTATTCCATTGTGCTCATTTCATTGTTTAATCACTATGTTCCATCCTTCGATCAAGCTAATAAAAGGCAGGGTACACTGAATATACTTTGGCAAACAGCAGGATTAAAAAGAAACAGCCTTGAAATACGACTTGCAGGATTGCCTGGTCTCTCTCATTTAGCAGTAGGACCTGAGGCCAGAGAGGCAAGGACATGTGACCCATACAGGGCCAGGCTGAGGGCTCTGCTCTCTGGCCCCCAGCCACACCACCATTCCACCCAGCCACATCTCGCCCTGTTTAACACCACACGAAAGGGGGGAAAGGTCACTTATGAACAGGGGACAAGAATTAAGTTGTCAGGGGAAGCCAAATGAGCAAATGAAAAATACACAGTTTGGATTTTATAACCTAAGCAGCAAATAGCAATCTGTTCTCCAGAAAAGAACTGTGGATGAAAAAAATTTTTATTTCCTGGAGCTATTTAGAGGACAGCCTCCAACCCTCATTTATTTTTTTAAATTTATTTATTTATTATTTTTTTTGAGGTACACCAAGTTCAATCATCTGTATTTATACACATATTCCCGTACTCCCTCCCTCCCTCGACTCCCCCCCACCCTCCCCATCCCAGTCCTCTAAGGCATCATCCATCCTTGAGTTGAACTCCCTTTGTTATACAGCAACTTCCCACTGGCTATCTATTTTACAGTTGGTAGTAAATATATGTCTATGCTACTCTCTCACTTCGTCTCAGCTTCCCCTTCACCCCCCGCCCCCGCAAACCTCGAGTTCTCCAGTCCATTCTCTGTATCTGCGTCCTTGTTCTTGTCTTGTCACTGAGTTCATCAGTACCATTTTTAGATTCCTTATATATGAGTTAGCATACAATATTTGTCTTTCTCTTTCTGACTTACTTCACTCTGTATGACAGACTCTAGGTCTATCCACCTCATTACATATAGCTCCATCTCATCCCTTTTTATAGCTGAGTAACATTCCATTGTATATATATGCCACATCTTCTTGATCCATTCATTTGTTGATGGGCATTTAGGTTGCTTCCATGTCCTGGCTATTGTAAATAGTGCTGCAATAAACATTATGGTACATGTTTCTTTTGGGATTATGGTTTTCTTTGTGTATATGCCCAGGAGTGGGATTACTGGATCATATGGTAGTTCTATTTGTAGTTTTTTAAGGAACCTCCAGACTGTTTTCCATAGTGGCTGTACCAACTTACAGTCCCACCAACAGTGCAGGAGAGTTCCCTTTTCTCCACACCCTCTCCAACATTTGTTGTTTCCAGATTTTGTGATGATGGCCATTCTGATCGGTGTGAGGTGATACCTCATTGTGGCTTTGACTTGCATTTCTCTGATGATTAGTGATGTGGAGCATCTTTTCATGTGTTTGTTGGCCATGTGTATGTCTTCTTTGGAGAAATGCCTATTCAACCCTCATTTTTTGAGAGGGATGAAAGCACAGGCTCTCAGAGCTTCTGGCCTTGGTTGAAGACATGCTCCATCTCTCACTAGCTGGGTGAGAGATGTTCAGCTTCTCTGAGTTCCAGGGGCCTCATCTGTACAAGGGTGTTGATGGAAGAAGGGATCTATCTGGCTTAGAGAGTGATTGTAAGGGTGAAATGTGATGATGGGTATAAAGCAATTTGACCAGTGGTGACACACAGTGGAAAACTAATCAGTGAGATAACATCTCTAACCATTCACACGATCACTAACTATCCCCGTGGCAGCAGTCAAACCACAGGTGAGGGACCACCATGTCCTGCGTGGATAGCCAGGACTTGAATTGCTGACATTCATCTCACCAGCCCTTTCTGTTTACAGTTCCCTTCAGCTGAGCAAATTCTCATGCTAACGAAAGCAGAGATCTGGTCACTGTGGTTTTTTCTGGTTGAATCAGGACAGCTAGTTTGTGCCGGCATGTCAGGAGAGTGAGGCAGGATTCAGGTTTCCCAGATTTGAACTCACCAGGCCTGTGTCTCAAAACTGAGCATTTCTGCCAGAGCAGTATGAAGAAAACCTTATAATCCTGTCTTTGCTGGGGTGAGAGGTGTGAAGCCCCCACCACCACTCCCACCCACCAAAAGCTACGAGTAGTGGTTGAATTGTGTTTTGAGGAACCGAATGCTGGACTCTTCTTTGCTGAGGGGGCCGTGTGGGCTGAGAGGTCTGGAGAGGCTGTGTGGGAGGTGCCTGGAGAGGACAGACATGGTTCTAGAGGGATTAATGAAGTATTGCTTGATAGGTGCCAACAAAGCCCTCTCCCCACCTCCCTACGAAATTATCAGCAAAACAAACCCTTTGCATGAAGTCCCTGTGTAATCAGATGTTTGGGGGGAGCTGGGGCCAAGTGCTGAGTAAGGCCTCTGGGCAGTCAAGGAACAAGAGCAAGCCCACCCAGGTAATGGCTGTAACCCACCCTACCTGGGGAGCACCTGTAGCCTAGTAATACTAACAATCAATGATAAGTTAACATTGCTTGAGTTCTTCCTACTTTCCAGGGTGGCTTTGCATGGGCCACCTCATCTCATCAGCAGGATAATCTCATTGAAACCGTGCCCCATAGGGTTAACAGAAACTGGTGACTAACAGAAATTCCTGAGCTTGTCTTGAGCAGATAAGAGAACTGCTTGTTAAAAGCCCCTCTGCTTATAACCTGCTTTCACTGATCAAGCATGCCTTAATTATTTTTGCAAATTGCATACCTTCCAAGCTTCATGTAGCCCAGGTAATATATCACAAGACTCCGTGACCACCTCCTATAAATAACACCTCTGACGTATGGGTCGCTATAGTAACGGTGGCTTAAGCTGTTTTTCAGAAACCTGGAGTCAGCTCTTGTCTAGTACAAGCTGGCCAAAACTGGTTGGGACCACTGACCCTAAAACTGGGCATACACAGTTGTCCAATGAATGACCTTTTGACGACAGAGAGCCAAAAACTCCACCCTCAGATCATGCTAGCACCTCTATTTTCTGAACATGCACCCCATGAAGAAAGAAGCATGTAACTCAGATATACCTGCACAGAGCAGTGACTACCTCACCCTTTTCCTGCCTCCAGTCACCTTCCCCTGCACCTCTGACTGTATACTCTTCACCCACAAATATTCCAAGTCCTTTGTCTTCAGGGAGGTGGATCTGAGACTTGTTCTCCCATCTCCTTGCTTGGCTGCCTTGCGAATAAACCCTTTCTCTGCTGCAAACCTTGGCATCTTAGTGTTTGGCTTGCTGTGCATCAGGCAAATGACCCTGGTTCAGGAACACCATGAACAGGTGCTATGATCACCTTCAGTTTACACATAAGGAAAAGATGGTAGCTCGGAAAGATGAAATAACTTGCTCGAGGCTGTACAGCCAGCTGGGGTGGAGGTAGATGTCAAAAGCAGATAACCCTGACTCCAGAGACATGTTCTTAACCAGTATGCCATAAACCAAAGCCCAGTTTACTAGTTAACTGCATAATAAATATATAAGGAGGGTTAGGCTATGCAATTTGCCACCCACTGCTCTCTTACATTGATTAAACTGACAAAATAGATGATATCTTCTCTCACCCCACTTCATCCCTCCAGGGATGAGCCCAAGAGAACAGCCTTCCCAGGTAGAAGAGGGCTGGGTTTTGGTTAAGGACATAGTAGTAGAGGTACTCCCCTGATGTCCAACCGTACACTTGTTTATTGAGGGCCAACTATGTATTCACCAGGGGCTAGGTACTTGGTAGAATATACTAGGCAATGAATAGAGATACAAAAATAAATCAGAGAATCTGTCCTCAAGGAACTTAAAATACTGGGGGAGACAGACATGTATAAAATGAAGTGTATTTGTGGGTCAAGAATGTCTTAATTAAGGATGTCTTAATTTTCCACAAGAGGATGAATAGATGAAATGCTCTGAAATCTGAGGGCTGGGTTCAATTGCTTCCAGTTTGGGAATAGTAGGCCTGAAAGAGAAGGCACAGAGCTGAGTTTGGAAAAACAAGTAGAACTTAAATATGCAGAGAAGAAGAACTCAAGGACTTTTTTTTCTAGAAGAAGGAGGAGGGGGAGGAGGGGGGAGGGGAGGGGGAGGAGGAGGAGGAGGAGGGGAGGAAGAGGAGGAGGAGTGTGCCACAGGGCCGGAACTGGAACTCAACTCGTACAGATGACTGGCTTCAGTGTGATAAGGACCAGTCACCAAGCACTCGCCGTGGGCCAGGCCTCTCCTGGAACAAGTACATTCACGGCATGTGGCATGAAGTGGAGCAGGGAGAGGCCCGGGGTGGGCCGGTCAGTCTGGAGCCGGATGAGAGGGAAGGAGAGCTATAATCTGTGTATGTCATAACAGGAGAAGAAGGACCTAAGAACCTGGCAGGTGCCAACTGCCTAGGAGAAGGGCAGGCAGGGAGGCCGAGCAAGGCAGAAAACCGCCCCGGAGCCGGGCGGCCAGTCACGTGGCAGTGTGTGTGTGCACGACCAGATGTTCTGGCTGGAGCTGGGTAAGTGACCAAGACACAGGCTTTCCCTCCCAAAGGGATCGTTTTGAAAACAACCACTTGATGGTACTGAGGTAATGAGCTAACATCTGATAAAAATGAATTATCGAGTGTTTAGAAATAAAGAGACAAAACAACTGACCTCAAAACATTTTTCTTTCTTTGCTTGGTGAAGCAGGCTAGCCATTCCGGGAAGCAGAACTGGAAAGATGAACGTTTCCAAATATTCTTTGGGGGAACCTAAAACAAACAAAAAATTCCCACCCAAAATCCCAAATGGCCCAAGTTAATCTGGGAGGAACATTTGTTTCTGAACCAAAAAAAGGTATTCTCCATTAAACAACATGACCATAAATGTTACATTTTAGTCCAGACTGCAGAGTTGGGCTGGTTACTGAAGCAACTTAAAATATCCCTCTGAGTCTCTGCAGTCTGGTGGGGCTGTAGACTGGGTCCCACATGGGACCGGGACCAAGGCACAGCCAGGGAACTGCCGTAGCTGGAGGGAAACACGCAAGGGGAGTGCGGTAGGAACTGAGGTCAGAGGCGAACAGGGTGGGGGTACAAGGCACAGGACCTTAGGCCGCAGTAACAGTGGGATGCACACCAGCTGAGAGAACAGAGCAGGCCAGAGGGAGAGGGCCTGACACCAGGGAGGGCGAGGAACAGGGGCTCAGGGAGGAAGATGAGGACGCCTACATCTCTGGCTTCCACACACAAAGCGAGACAGCATATTTTATTTTGCTCTTTACATTATCCCCCTTTGTATTTAATGTATAACCTAAGTATGCTTGTTATTGATCATCTTTCTTACAGTTCAACCTTAAAGATAAATCAGTGGAATAAAGGATACTTCTCTTCAAAATAAAAATGAAAGCAAGAACACATTCTTTCTTATTATGTGGTCTCCCTGAGGTCTATCTGTCTACCCCATCCCTACCCGGTGGTTTTGCAATGTTACAAGCCCCAAACTATAGAGCTGAGATCTCACTTTCTTACGTACATGTTTTTGGGTCGACTGTTTCCCGTTTAGGTTGAGGACAGGGAACTTGTGAGAGCACGGCTAGACGAGGAGCCGGATAGAGGTGTTCCGCGTTGAAGCCGTGGAAAACCGTTTCCTCCAACGGCGACACCTGGGGTGGTGGTGGGGCAGGGAATCAGTTCACATAGTTTAAATAATTGTATTTTCTTTTATAATCTAACAAAGCATAAAATTCTGTGTCAGACTTTAGGTTCAAGGGGGCATACTGAGCACAAATCTTCCTCTTCTCTCCCAGACACCTACAAATGACAATCAAGACATAAACCCCTAACAGAGGAGAGGAAGGCTGTCAGTGGATGAGAGATCTCCAAACATCTCCAAAAGAAACAGAATAAAGCCTGTTGTTAGAAAGGAGAGAGGAGGATTGGCAGGCCAGAATCCACAGGAGGAAACTGCCCCCCAGAAGATGAGAGTCCGTGTTTCCACCAGAATTCCAGGGGCTTCAGTGCTCAGAGGTTCAACCCTCATCCCTGGGAATTAGAAAGGAAACAATATGCAGGAGGGCTAAGTGAAAATCCAGCTGGGGACCTGTTGGCCTGCCGTCCCGTCTCCTCTCCTCCTGCTTCTGCCCTCTTCTGTATACACACAGCTTCATTCACAGTAGCCTTTTATAACCTGCTCTCCTCCTTTCCCATGAATCTTTTGTCAACAAATTAAACAAACAGCCTGGGAAGGGGTAGAACTATTCAGGGTGCTATGATGGTGGTCAAAAGAAAAAAAAGAAAAACCGTCAACACTGATTTGGAGGCTACTTCCTGCCTCCTGACCCTGAAGAAAAGTCCTCCAGTGGACGATCACTCCCTGTGAGCTCCCAGTCAGTGTTTATGTTCATAGAAGAGACCCATCCAGAAAACAAACCCACGTGTACCACAGTAGAAGAAAGCCACAGCAACCATGTGGAAAAACCCACTCAGGCCTGCAGTATGAATTTTGAATAAACAATCAAAACTTTCTACGTAGATGAAGAACCTCAATAGCATAAAAGACAAAGATCAAGATCTATAAAGAACAACTGACCCTGTAATTAGTATCTGCAGAGAAATTTGAGAAAGCATTGCACCCATAAAGCAAGAACAGGATGCTATGAAAAAGGAACTATCACAGGCTAAGGAAGTTCTTAGACACAGAATCTCTAACAGGGGCAGCTGCAGTGACATACTGAAAGTCTTGAGACTTAGATTTTGGTCCCATCCCTGTAACCCTGCTCAAGTCCCTTCATCTTTCAGAGCCTTACCTTTTTATTTTAAACTCCATTAAGTCCCTATTTTACTTCAAGCATACTGCCTTAGGGCCTCCATTCCTGGCTGCCCTTGTCCTTGGCTCTCTCTCTTTCCTTAGTACAGTCTTAGCCCACCCAGCTATGCAAAAAGAAATCTGCTCCATCTGCAAAACTGTCCCCAACATAGACATGATGCTGAATCCACTGCGAAGGCCTTCCTCATCTAGGATCTCATTTGAGCCATATAGAGGCCCTGTGAGTTAGTCAAGGATTATCTCCTCCATTTAACAGATGCAGAAACTGAGGCTCAAAGTGGTTGTAGGATGCCCTTTAAGTCACACCATTAGCAGCAGCAGTAGGACTGGCCCTGTTCTGGGTTCTGGTCCCAGTGTCTTTCCTTTCCCCACTCCCTGATTCATGATACTGTCTGATGCTTGTCAGCCATCAGTGCTGTTCTCATGTAAGAACCTTTCCGTTAGGTTGGGGCCCGGGTGATACTTACAGTGACCACAGCTTCCTGTTTGACTGTATATCCTTCTGGAAAGGGAGGCAGCTCAGCTTCATACTCTGAAGAGAGTGGGGGGGGGAGAAAAGCCCTCAGTTCCATACTTCATTACAGCTTGTGATATAATTCCCTTTCCTCTGAATAAAACACTCTTGAATTTTATTTTGGTTAGCGGTTTCCAAAAATGAAAAAACGACTGGTCATTACAGGGTGTTTATTTAAAATGTGTAAGAGATGATTCTTCTCTTGCATCAAAGAGTCCAGGCTTTATGTAAGAGTGTGAGACTCTTCCCAAGAAGGCAGATTTAGATTTTGCCCCCCAAATTATGATAACTACAAGAGATAAAAGAAGGAAGAAAATGAGGCGGGTGGCTAAGGGAAGGCACCAATAGCCTATAGGAAGGAGAGAGGAGAAAAGGAAGAAGAGGAGGATGTTACATACAGGAGGGCAGAATAAAAGACACAGAGGCAAGGGGAGCCATCCCGGGCAGCCCTGGGGATGGGCGTGAGGTTGAGACTGCCAGAGTGGGGTACACGGCTAGAAAGCAATCCCATGAACTCTTGCGAGTTGAAGCGTTGCCCATGGACCAGGAGCACTGGCATCCCTGGGGGGTTAGAAATGCCCCCACCCCAGATCTGCGGAATCTGAATCTGCATTTTAACAAGACCCCCAGGTGACTTGTATGCAATTAAAGTTGGAGAGGTTCTGCTGTAAGCTCCAGTAAGTTTCCATCTTGGTCGTACATTAGAATCACCCGGGAGCTTTTTGAAACTGCTAATACCTTGGCTCAACCCCAGAAATTTTGATTCAGTAGGTCTGGGGCAAGAGCCTGGGAATCAGTATTTTTAAAGTCCTCCAGCTGATTCTAACGTGCAGTGAGGTGGAGAATGATTGCCAGGTTTCAAGGCTGATCACAGCCAACCTGCTGGGGAGCTTATGCAAAGAACATTCCACACAAGTTCCGCAGGGTAACAACAACTATTGCTGAGAGAGAGACAGAAAATGCCCATGACTGTATTAGCTACATCCCTAAGGGAAAGACTGGTAAAAATATTTCTGGAAAGGTCAGTGTTTCAAAGGCAACTGCATAGTTGATTTGCAGTAATGAGGGAAAACAAAGTTTCTGGGTGAGATGGGATTTTGCAACTGTACTGGAGGCAAGCTTTATTCCATTACCTAGTTCCTTATCAGGTAGTAGAGCAATCCTCAACTTTTTTTTTTTTAATTCCTAGGTATCAGGTTGGGGACTAGTATGTCAGGATGCAGGTTATACACAATTTTGATTCGCAATATTAGCTAGAATAGGTTTCTAGCGCTGTGTAACAAATTAGCACAAACTCAGCAACTTAAGATAACACATGCATTATCTCACAGTTCTCAAGGGTCAGGAGTCTGGATATGGGTCAGGGTCTCATCAGGCTGAAATCATGGTGTTGCCCATGACTGTGATCTCATCTGATGGCTGGGGTCCTCTTCCAAGTTCACTGCTTGTTGGTGGGGTTCAGTTCTTGTGGATGTAGGTCTGAAGTCTCCATTTTCTTTTGGGTTGTTATGGGGACTGCTCTCAGCTCCCAGAGGCTGGTCGCCCTCAGGTCCTTGCCACAGGCAGCTGACTCATGGTTATTTGCTACTTCAAAGCAAGTAGGAGTCTCTTCTGCTTTGAATCTGACTTCTTTAAAGGGCTCGCAGGATTAGGTCAGGCCCGTCTACAATAATCTTCCTAATTTAAAGTCAACTGAGGGAATTCCCTGGTGGTCCAGTGGTTCGGGTTCTGAGCTTCCAATGCTGGAGGCCTGGGTTCGATCCCTGGTCAGGGAATTAAGATCCCACAAGCTGCACAGTGTGGCCAAAAACCAAACCAAAACACACACACGCAAAACCTACAGATTCAATTAGAAAAAAAATATAGTCAATTGATTACACACTTTAATTACATCTAGAAAAATCCTTTGACAGCAATGCCTAGATTAGTGTCTGGTCAGATAACTGGGAGGTATGTGCACTAAGGGCAGGAATCTTGGAGGCCATCTGAGAATTCTGCCCGCCATAGCAACTCTAGGTCTCCCACTTTATTTTTTCCTTTCAAGCAAAAATGTAAATTCACCTTCTTCCTCCAACACGTTGAGAATCACCAATGTGGTATGAAAATGAGTTTTTTGGATTTAAGATACATATACATTTATAGCTTTGATTACAAAAGCCATATGTGCTTATTGTGAGAAAAATTCCAAATAATACGGAGATGTCTTCTGTAGTCTAAAGTCACACTTAATCCCATTACAACCCATAACCATTGTTGGAATTGGCAGATTCAATCAAACCTTTTTCAATGCACTTACTAACATTCGTATATAATTCACAAATACATTCATTCACTTTAGATCTACACTAGGTCAAATCATTCAAGCATAGAACCTGATAACACTGTGTCCTTATTCAGCATAACTTATATCAAGTCTTACCCTTATTTGAAATTTGTAAAAATTAATGAGTATCTCTTGTAATAGACTGTGGGGGTTTTGGGGGTGTGGGGTAGGGATGCACATGGGTCTGTTTGTGCTCACCATCACATCATCACATTCCCAAAGAATATGAGGCTGAATTAATGTACTTTTTTTTTTTTGGCCACGCGGCATGTGAGATCTTAGTTGCCTGACCAGGGATCGAACCCATGTTCCCTGCATTGGAAGCTCGGAGTCTTAACCACTGGACCGCCAGGGAAGTCTGAAGCTGAATGAATGAAGCAATGAATGAATGAATGAACAAACAGTACAAGTTACTTTTGACTCTTTATCAATTCATTCATCCATGTTTATTCAGAGCCCTCTGTGTGCCAGAATCCATTCTAGGTGCTGAATCATGGAACTCTTTCAATGCTGCTACTATATTATGTGCCTCATTTACTTAACTGGTGTACTCTTAGTGGGCTTTTAGGTTGCTTCCAATTTTTCATTATTACAAACAATGCTGTTGTAAGCATCTTTATACATATATCATTGATCAGAAAGGAGGTACTTTTACAGGATTAACTCAGATGTGGAAGTGTTCTTTTAAAGGAAAAAATAATTTAAAATTGGGGCCAAATTGCCAAAGTTTTCTCCAAAAGGTTTATAATAATTCACACTCCTGATAGTAAGTATGCCTGTTTCTCTAGGGTATAATCGATCTTATACATATTTAAAATGATACTTTACTTTTATTTATATTTCTTTAATTATTTTTTATTTGCCATTTATATTTTTCCCAAGGAGAAATTTGGTGGAAAATATACAAACTTTTTCATCCAACAACCACAAAAGCTACACAGTTATATGATTATGCAGAAGTATGGGAAAATACATGAGCTTCAGGACAATCTGATGTGTTTTTTATTTCAAGCTTCTGTAATGTTTAAGAGAATATGGCATATTTGAGAACTTGTCACTGTCACCTTGTGATTTCAATTTAAAACATATAATTGATTATACAGACTGATGCTTTTTACATTGAAAGCCACATAAGTTTGCATAAGTTTGATTGTTTATAAAGAGTACTGAAGAAAAATTTGCTGGTTTGCCATTGGAAATTCTTAAGAAAATCAGGTATATTAAATTTATAAATGTTTACAATCTTTTGGTTACCTAAGCTTATAAATTGGATTCCAGGTAGCCCCCACTTTTTGAAAGTTTGCTTTATGCTTTGCTTTTACAAAAGACCTACATTAGTACCTGTTTTGGCTAACCAAAAGAAATCCAAAGAGCATCTTTGCTTTAATGAGAAAAGGTCAAAAGTGAAAAAAGCGTTCATTTGTTTTTTAGTGAACTGTTGTAGAGGAAGTGCGTGCTCGGAGCAGAGGGGTGGTACTGCCAAGCTCCTTTCCTTGGAACTACACTCAGCATCTCAGCATTAAGCTGTCATAGCTTTGAACTGTCTGTGAACACCTGAGCTTTTTCTCGATTTACTGTGTGCATCCTTTAGCAAGATGTGTCCTAAGGTAATTGTTTCTTCACTCTATGCCATTTTGGCTCACAAAAAGTTTTCACAGGAACTCTCTACTTTTGGATAGCAAGGGTAGTGTAATTGGTTAGGGGAATTTAATGTCATATGCGTTTTAAACGAACGTCAATCTAAGAACAAGTAAAAGTAGTTGTTCATTTTATACAACAAAGGGAACATTATGTAAGAGGTAGAGCAGAAAGAACCCATACCCTGTTGGTGGAACACAGCCTTTGTGCTCAAATTGGAACCTCCCTCCCCATCCCCCCCCCCCCCCCCCCCCCCCCCCCCCCGCCATGCTCCAAGTATGTGAGGTAATGAGATGTCTTTATTGCTCAGGCCACTATCAGTCCGGCTTTTTGTGATCTGTAGCTGAACATGTTCCTAACTGAAACAGTAATTAAAATGCAATGTTCACCAACAGTGGCCTGTTGGAAAGGCATGAAGCAGGAAAGTGGAGGCTGGAAGGGAATGTAATGAACACTTAGCCAGCACATACTATGGCCAGGGGATGCACAAGGTGCTGGGAGGACAGATGAAGAGGGCGAAGAGCTTGTGTTCTGGTGAGGGGATGGAGGGTAACAGCCAGTGGTTATAAGATGTGAAAGTGATGCTGTAGAGGGCTGCACTCAGGAAGCACCAAGCAGGGGCTTCAAAATCAGTGCGAAGAATAGAAGGCTTTCCAGAAGAGGGGCCACTTGGGCTGAGTCTTGAAAGATGAAGGGAAGGCAGAGATGTTCCAGTAAGAGGCAAAGCTTGTGCAAAGGCGCAGAGGAGTGGAACAGTGTGGTGTGCTGGAAGAATAGTTTCTTATAGCTAAAGGTGCACAGCACAGGACAGTGGTACTGTTCCTGTCCCTTGACTACAGAGTATTTAAAATGCAGACATCAGGGACTCACCCCCAAGGAGTGGGGTGAGTCATCCAACCACAGGAATCTGCACTTCAGCGAGTATCTGGGATATTGTGGTGTGGGTGCCCCAGGTGTACACTTTGGAGCTTGCTAGTATGTTGCCTAAGGGCTTGAACTTGAGTGTCACATCTCAGTTGGAGTCTGGTTCTACCACTTACTTTGCGCAAGTTTCCTAAGCTCTCTATGCCTCAATTTCCTTATCTGTTTAAACCAAGTTGCTTTGAGGTTTAAATAAGAGCAAAAGCAAGCACCTAGCACAGTGCCTGGCACATAAAGGGCAGCTCGATACATGTTAGCCTTAGGATGATTTGGACAAATTGTAGGTGATGAACCCCCCAAAAGAGACAGAGACCAAATCATTAAAGGGCTTGGGTGTTAAACTAAGAAGTTTATGTTTACCATGAAAGCTGTGAAAATCATTGTAGGTCATGGCATGATGTGATCAGATTAGAATTTGAGAGAGGTTCCTGTGGAAGATAGTCTGGAAGGAAGCCTTCCCCAATTAAAAAGCTACAGCAGCAATCCAAACAGGGAGTGATAAGGGCCATGAGAACTAGGGGGTGAGGAGCTGGGGGTTATAGGAGATGCTGAGCCAGTAGGATCTACAGGGATTGGCGAATGAAGGTAAGGATCATGAAAAGTGACAGGGAAGCACATAAGATGAATCCCGGACTTCTGGACTGGGCAGTAGAGTTCGTGATGGAGAGTAACTGTCGGTGTCTAGAACAGTGCCTGGGGTCATGCCTGGCCCAGCATTTGAAGTAACTCCCAGCACTGGTAGATATGATGATTGATGGATGAGAATGATTCCAGTGGAGCCATGAGGCAGGAGCTCATGGGTTGATAGGGAATAGGAATGACGCTGGTGTGAACGCGAGTACTTTCCAGAAGCTTGGCTGAGAGGGCACGAGGGATAGACAAGAGCTAGAAGATGATGGGATCAAGGGAGAGGTTTTCCCCAAGATGACTGACCAGAGGATGCCTGCAGGGAAAAGCCAGTAGAGAAGTTAAAGATGTAGGAGAGGTGTGGGACAGAGCAGGAGCCTGGGATAGCGAGAGGATGGCACCAAAGCACAGATGCAAGGTTGAGCTGTGGGGGTAGCAGGATAAATACTTCTTCCATATGTGCAGATGCAACTATGTTTGTTGGTTATCAGGAAGCTGGAGGATTCCCTCCCCTCTCCTGATCGCCTGACTATTCTCAGTGAATGCCTTCTCCAACTGCCAAGTGGTATCACACCAAGTTGGACGAGTAGAGTGAAAACTTGGGACTAGTAGATGCAGGCAATGGGAGAAGGTGCTGACGGATGTTGGCTGATAAGCACTGCTGAGAGCCACCGGTGTCGTTTTTCTCCAGCTGTGCTCAGCCCCTGTGCTGGGGGAACAAGCACTGATTCAGAACTGGACCATGCTGTTATCTGGAAGGTGGGATGAAGGGACCCGATTTCACAGCAGCATTGAGAGCTGAGGCCAGAGACCAGTGTTTGGAGGGATGAACCAATGGCAATACTGAGGATGCCAATGGCAGCAGTAACAGCAATATCAGAATAGAAAACTGTAAGCTCCAAATACTTTGACTCAGTCCTGGCAAAACCATAGTTAAAAATCAAGTCACAAGCAACTACAAGATTTAATTAGAAGCCATGGTAGGAAAGAAGTTTATTGAAACGAATACAGGTGCTTTTGAGAATAAAAAGCCTTAGGTTAGTTGTCACTGGAAAGATGAGAAAACTGAAGAACGTTCACCAGTAGGTCATCATACGCGCGCGCGTGCGCGCGCACACATTACCGCCCTGCCCGGCCCCGCCCCCTACAAAAACTGAGCACTAGCCAGGTAGGTCTTAATAATACCTATTCTGTATCTCATTTTGCTGAAACTGAGTTTCTGACAGCTGTTTGCTGTAATAATTTTCTTTTTAAATGGAAATAACCTAGTAGAATATAATTCTTAACCTCAAACACAGGATTATTACAAAGCTTATTTTTCATGTTTGCCATGAGAAACTGAATTTACTATGTTTGTTACAGACAATTGCATTTGGTAGAATGTTGAAGAAACTGGGTCTATCACCCAGGTTATAATGATCACTGCAGTACCTGCGTGTATAAATTCACCACCTTCGACCTCATTAACTTCATTTTGTACCTCTATCACTCTGTAAGGGGCATCAGTTAACTTGCTTTTCAGGGCAACAAAACTCTTTGTCTTTGCTTTCTCCTACAGGCCTGTTTGACAGAAATAAATTCCATGATTCTAAAACAAACGCAAAGCATGTTTCTTTGTCAACAATGATGAACATTTACTGAGCACTTTCTAAATGCCAGGCCCTGTGCAAGCACCTTTGCATACATTATCTTACTCCGTCCTCACAATAGCCCTGTGAGGTAGGTACAAGGATTATCCCCTTTTTGAGATGAGGCTGAGCAGCTTCCCCGACAAAACACCAATAGTCAATTGTATTATGAAGAGCTGTATGGCCTGGAGAAGTGAAAGCTCCAGGGAAAGGACAGCTGCAATAACAACTTTCTATTTGAGTGTTTTCGTAATGGCACAATGATTAGCAACTTGGAACACAGTACCAGGAGGGTAAGGACCAAAGGGTAAAAGTTGCAAGGAGAACATTCAAGATGAAAAAGATGTTTCTAGGTATAATGCAATATCGGAGAAGGAACTCAAGCACTGGGTAGGAGTGAAACAGATGGCCTTCAAGGGCATCTATCAACTCTGAGTCCATTATTCTCTTCTTCCTTTGTATTTTCCACTTCTCTTAACTCATGGCTCTATCTTCCTCTATTTAGTCCCATATACTGGTGCATTCAGTCTTTTTTT
This sequence comes from Hippopotamus amphibius kiboko, assembly GCF_030028045.1. Lineage (NCBI taxonomy): Eukaryota > Metazoa > Chordata > Mammalia > Artiodactyla > Hippopotamidae > Hippopotamus > Hippopotamus amphibius. The sequence continues at coordinate 137,102,310 of NC_080194.1, read as the reverse complement.
TTAAGTAATTTATTTATTTTTGGCTGTGTTGGGTCTTCATTGCTGCATGTGGGGCTTTCTCTAGTTGCAGCGAGTCGGGGCTATTCTTCCTTGTGGTGCGCTGGCTTCTCTTGTTGCAGAGCACGGGCTCTAGGCACGTGGGCTCAATAGTTGTGGCTTGTGGGCTCTAGAGTACAGGCTCAGGAGTTGTGGCATATGGGCTTAGTGGCTCCGTGCCACGTGGGATCTTCCTGGCCCCAGGGATCAAACCCGTGTCCCCTGCATTGGCAGGCGGATTCTTAACCACTGCACCACCAGGGAAGCCTGCATTCAGTCTTTTCTCCATTCAGCATTTACTGACCTGCACTGTCCAATACAGTGGTCACTCGCCACATGTAGCTGTGTAAATTTATTAGAACTTATTAGAAGTAAAACAAAAAATTAAGTTCCAAACTTGCACGGATCACATTTCAAGTGCTCAATATCCGTATGTGGCTAGTGGCTGTCACATTTGAAAGTTCTACTGGATAGCGCTGTTTCAGACAGTTGAGGTAGTGATGGTAGCCACAAGAATGAAAGATCTGAGTTCCTGACCCTGAGGACTTTACAAGCTTAGCGAGGAAATAGCCACCCAGCATCATTTATTGAGAGCAATACATACTGAGCTCCTGCTGTCAATCGGGCACTTTGCTAAGCCCTTTCTGACGTGCCCCTTTAGTTGCACCCTCCAAACACCTGGAAATAGGTGCCATTATTAAGCTGACTTTACAGAGAGGATAAGTAAAATGCAGGCACACCTTGTTTTATTGTGCTTCACTTTACTGCACTTAGAAAGTACTGAGTTTTTTTTTACAAGTTAAAGGTTTGTGGCAACCCTGCATCAAGCAAGTCTATTAGCGCCATTTTCCCAACAGCATTTGCTTTGTGTCTGTGTCACATTTTGGGCATTCTCACAATAGTTCAAACTTCTTCATTATTACTATATTTGACATGGTGATCTGTGCTCTTTGACATCAGTATTGCAAAAAAGACTACAACTCCTTGAATGCTCAGATGACAACATTTTTTAGCAATAAACTATTTTTATTTATTTTTATTTATTTATTTTTGGCCGCACCACATGGCTTGTGGGATCTTAGTTTCCTGACCAGGGATTGAACCGAGGCCCTCCTGACCTTTGCAGTGAAAGCGGGAGTCCTAACCACTGGAACCCCAGGGAATCTCCCAGCAACAAAGTTTTTTTAAACTAAGGCACATACAGTTTTTTTTAGATGTAAGGCGCACTTAATAGACTAAAGCATTGTGTAAACATAACTTTTACATGCACAGGAATAATTCCTGTGAGTCGCCTGATTGCTGTGGTCTGAAACCCAACCTGCGACATCTCAGAGATATGCCTAGCTTGTCCAAGGAATGTGAAGAGTATCGTGGGGCCTGGTGACCAAGGGTACATACAGGCCCACATGAGAAGGTGAGCTGAACTCCACCTGGGGATTCTAAGGACGGTGAGAAGTAGAGAAGGATTAAAGCCAAGTCTGTCTAGACCATGCTTGCTTAACGCGTGTGCCACAGACTACGTGCGTCAGATTACCTGGGGTGCTCCCACACCCCATTAGGAGCCCCGTGGGCGGGGCCTGGGAAGCTGTGTTTTACAGGCGCTCCCCATCTCCGTCCCGCCGACTCCCTCCTGCTCACTACGTGAGGCTGCGCACCGCTGGTCCACACCAGCTGGTCCCCTTCATTCCGCTCTCCCCCGCCTTCAACCCGACTATGGACCCAGGCTGGAGGCTGCGCTGCGTAACCTCGGGCCAGCCTCTGAGAGCCTCAGTTTCCCCGGACGTACCATGGGGAGCGCGGCGGGCCCGCGGCGAGGCCGCCAGGAGACCCCTCACGACAGCCGCCCGGCGCCCAGGAGGCGCACGGGAAGCGCGGGCCCTGCCGGGCAGCGCGAGTCCCGCCCCTCTCGGCCGGCCCGGGCTGCCTACCCTCGCAGATCTGCTCCCACAGGTTCCTGCCGGGCAGCTCCACAGCCTGCCCCGGAGAGACGGGCAGGTCGAGGGACACGGGAAACACGACGGGCACTGGCGTCCTGGCGGTGATGGACGACTCCGTCGAGACCGCCTGTCCCAAGCGCGGGGCGGGGCGGCACACCTGCCCGGGGGCGGCCATGGCTGCGGTTTCCAAGGCACCCGCGCTCCTCGTCTGGCCGCGACCCGGAAGGAACCGGATCTTGCGGGGGCGGGCCAGCGGGTCGAGATTGACTTCCGGGTCACGGCGGCGCGGGCTCCCACGCGGAGGCGGGGGAGTTTGGCTTTCGGGTGAGTGCGGAGGGTGCGTCCCAGGCAGGACCGAGAGGGGGCTGGAGCCTGGGCCTGGGGGCTTGCGCGGCGAGCCGAGGGGCCGGGGCGACCCGCAGCCGCAGATTCACGCCTCCCCCCGTCGCGGGTGTGCGCTTGCGCCGGCCGGAGGGAGGCCGCCGTCTCCGGGAAGTTCTCCCGCCTTGGAGCTGCGCCCGGCACCCGGCGTGGTCCCTCCCTCAGTGTTTGTGCGGAAGCCTTGGCGTGGTCGAGCCTGTGAGGAGGCAGTCTCGCCTCCCGGCTGCCTGGCTTCCAGCTAGTGAGCCTGCGGGGGGAGTGGGGTGTTGGTGCCGTTGTGCAGAGAGCACGGGCTCCCAAGTTCTGCGGGGCAAATGCATTAATGTCCGTTTGCACGTCTCCGAGACGGGTCCTTTCACACTGATCTTCACGAGGCTACCGCGAGAATTTAAAAGCGCTTGTGGAGCAAGTATCTGCTTTCGCGGGAGACGCTGTAAGGTTCATTTCCTCTTCCCTTCTCCTTGAAGGAATGAATACATTTGGGATCTCAGGTTTGAAGAGAAGGATCTTCTGTGCTCAAGAGGAGGATGCTACAGTGTTTTGAACGAGGAGATGGGGAGAGAAGGGGTTGAAGTTGGCGACAGCCTGCCCTTGGCTTCTTTGTTCTTACCTGATCTCTAGACCACCCCTCCATTTGAGGAACCCGTGGCGCCCCTGACTCCACCCTCTCAGGGTCTGCACCTTCTCCTTCTCCTCTGCAGGCCCCTCTTCCTTTGCCCGCCCATTTAAACGTTAGTATTTCCTGGGTTCTGTCTCAGGCTCCTTCTGTGCAAGGCTTATGTACCATCCATATATTCCTGAGTTTATGTCACCCATGTCATCCCAGTCACCTCTGAGCCTCAGACCCGTACATCCATCTGTCCACCCACATCTCCACATGGATATCTCAAGGCATCTGTTCCAACCAGAGGGCTGTCTCCTTCAGCCCTCCCCGCCCCCCAGCCATGCCCTCTCCAGTTTCTTCGTATTAGGCATTGGCACCATCCTGTACATGCCCAAGCCGAAAGCCTCTGTTCTTCAGAAAGGTTCCTGACCACTGGTCGGCCAGATTAGGTGATCTGTCTTACCCTGACCTTTCCACCGTGCTTGCTTTTATCACCCGAGACATCGTGAACACCCCTTTCCCACTCACACCTGCCTGCTTCTTGGTGGCAGAGCCGTCTCTCTTTCACCTGTGTCTCTAGCATTCCTTCCTCCGTTCATTGAGTGTATCGAGCACCTGCTCTGTGCTGGGTACAGAGCTGGGCCCTGGGAATACAGCAGGAAACCAGGCAGACAGTACCAAGTGAGCAGGGGTTCCCTTGATTCTCCAGGTGCTCCTGGAGCCGGTTATAAGTGAACTTGAGCTACAGCTCCAGCCTGGCCTGGCGTGGCTCTTTGAAGCAGCTAAGAGTGAGGCAGGTCCAGCATGGACCCTCTGGGCTTTGAGGCTGAGGAAGGCTGCAGGATGGAGAAGCTCCTGGCCTTTCCCGCCCACTGTCCAAAGCTCCTGCGAGGGGCCATTTGTTTCTGGATTCCGAGTGTCTCCACGTCATCTAGTCCAAGGTGCAGGAGCTGGGCTGGTGACTGGAGAGAGAGGTAGTCTAGCTGGAAGCTGGAATGTATTTAAGGGCCCAGCCCCTTCTCACAGGCGCCTCCTTGACTCCTTCCCCCACCCCTGGCCCCCAACGCTGAGCATTCGGAGTTGCTCTGTGTCATCTCCAATCATTAAATGTTGGCAATTTATTTGAAAAATTAAAAACAGTGAAACAGGCCTGTAGGCTGGATGTGGCCCCCACAACCCACCACCCCCGCTAGCCTCTGATCTGATCTGGTTCAGTGCCTCTTTTGGGGAGAGGGAAACTGAGGCTGGAGAAGCCAGTGCTGTGTGGCAGGAGTATATGAGTCACCACTGAAGGCGGGCATTGTCAGCCCTGGCGGGGCTCTTCACCGGGCCCGGCTGCTGCTCTCGTCACTAGCCACGTGGGAAGGTAATTAGAAGAGTAAGGGACCCGGGGTGCAGGCCGGGCCCGTTAATTTCCAGACACAAAGCAGAAGAGTGCTGTAGATGAAGCAAGGTAATGCATTCATTGTGTCGTATTACTGCCTCTGGTGAGAATCCGCAAGAAGAGCTCACCTCAGGATTTCTGTCCCCTTCATCCAGCAAAGGTAAGCCCCTGGGGGCAGCGCCTGGCCTATGGCTTGAGTGCAGCTGTGCCCTCAGTGGCTGGCACGGTACATTTCTGTGGAAAGAATGACTAGACTTAAGAGGTTTGAGGAAGGGGGTTAGGGAAGGGAATTAACAATGTACCAGGCACTTTCCATGGGTTGTCGTTTATTTTTTCCAACAGCTCTTTGAGGAAGGAAGTGTTATCTCCCCCATTTTCAGATGGGAAAGTTAAGGCCAGGCGAGGATAGGTGATTGATGTAAGGTGAGGGAGCAGCTTGGACCTGAGCCTGGGGCTGTCAGGATTTAAACTCCATTCTGCTTCTCCCATCATATTTCCCTTTGCTCCACAGGAATCCTGCCCATTTTCCCAGCCGTTAACCTTTCAGACTGTCCACTCCAAGAAATGTGGCTCTTGGTAATACCTAGTAGAATTGTACCCAGAGGGCTTGGCGTGGGGATAACTTGTACCATTTCTTTTTTCAGGAATGATTACTAAGACTCACAAAGGAGACCTGGGCCTTGGGCTCCCAGAGAAAAAGAAAAAGAAGAAAAAGAAGGTAGTTAAAGAACCAGAGACTCAGTACTCGGTTTTAAACAGTGACAGTTATTTCGCGGAGGTTTGTCCCACAACAGCCACATCACCCTCGAAGAATGTGGTCCAAGGGCAGGCACCCGACATGCCTCTAGTAAAGAAAAAGAAGAAAAAGAAGGGCCACAGCGCTGTCTGCGAGGAACCCCTAGAACCTGAGACCACGTTACGTGATGGACGGACCGAGCCGTCGCCCAGCCCCAGGAAGCAGGCACTCGGCCCAGCTGAGTCCCTTGGTGGGGAGAAGAAGAAGAAGAGGAAGTCTACATCCGCTGGCTCAAGGATGAAGACTGCCTCAGACCCCAGTCAGAGCGAGGAGGTGACCATAGTTGGTAGGAAGCTCAGAAAACACAAGAAGGAGAAAAAGGCCCAGGAAGTGACAGCCTTCTCAGCCAGGGATCCTTGGTTCTGCGAGGCTGGGGATGCTTTGTACACTTGCTCAGTTGGGAAAGATGGCATCCGGGAGCAGGCAGCCTCAGGACAGAAACGGAAGCAGGGGAGCCGCAGGGAACACTATGTTAAGATGAAAAAGAAAAAGAAAATCCACCAAGAGGGAGATACCCTTCTGGGGCCCCCTGAGCTCTCCAGGTTCGTGGAGAGCAGCCCTAGGAAAAGAAGTAAAAAGAAGCAAGTCAAAGTTGAAGCTCCAGAATACATCCCAATAGGAGATGGCTCCAAGGCCCCTGTGAAGAAGAAAATGAAGTCCAAGAAAAAGGTGCAGCAGGCAGACATCGAGGAGCCAGCTCTGAAGAGGAAAAAAAAGAAGAGGCAGGAGAGCAGAGTAGCAGGGGAACCTTGGGAGGAGGTAGGTTTTTCTTCAGAAGCACACTGTTTTGGGAGAATAAGGGTGGAAGTTGAGAGAGAGTGTGTGCACACACACAGGCACTCAATTTTTTAGCTGCCAGAGCCCTAATTAAACTGGCTTAAGTCAGAAAAGGGGATTTATTGACACATGTAACTAAAAGGTCTGAGGGCTAGTAGCTTCAGGTATGGCTGGATCCAGGTGCTAGTGTAATAGCCTCAATAATATGGCTATCCCTTGCTATCGAAACTTTCCCCAGGTTCTTACTGTCTGCACTCAGGATCTGGATTAATTGGAATAGGTTTTTCAGATAAATCCCTCTCTCTGAACTCTTGCTACTTGCTGTCTAAAGCTCAGGAACCAAATAGTTTCAGATAATATGATGTCCATAGCTATCTGCGCTCAGGGTACACAGCTTAGGGATCAAATAGATTTAGATCACAGGAGATGCCTGTGTGGCTTTCCCAAGCTCTGGGCTTTGTATTTTTAAATGCTGGTTTTAGTCTCAGGCTCCTCCCCACCCCAACCCCGCGGCGTTGGGGGGGGGGGGGGGTCCCAGCATCTCCAGGCTTTCTTCATAGTAGTTAAGGCACCCCCAAAGGGAGACGGGCAGCCCCTCAAAAGTATTATAGGAAAAGTCCCAGCACTGCTCTCTCAGATCTCGATTGGGTCCCTACAAACCAGAAGCCCTGATCTGAAGCCAGGGGGCAGGGGCTGAGGGTATCCGTCCCACTGGAACTCCACTGTCTGAAACTGGCAGTGGGGGTGGTTTCTGAGAGGAAAACCAGGGTCCTGTCACCAGGAGGAAGGAAAGGGATGGTGACCTGGCGAAGACAGCAGAGACGGGCTCTCCGTCCTCACAGGCCTCCTTGATCAGGCAGGGGAGGGAGGAGGTGGGCTGAGCGCTGGGACTCGCTAGGTTATGTGAGTGAACAGAGCCATCCAGGGCTTGTCACCCATGACGTGGGGCGCCAGGCGGAGCACACCTGCAGCCAGGACAGGGCAGTTGTCACTGCTGAAGGACTAGGGGAAAGTGGCCAACCTGAATCTTACGGTCAAGAGGGTCCCGCAGGGGCTGAGCCCACTGAGAGGGCATGGCCCATGGGAGCACGGCCCATGCAGGCCCAGCAAGGATGCCGCGTGGGAGCTGAGATCTGAGGGGCTGGGGCCATCTGTGCCGAGGGAGCAGCAGGTGCAGAGGCCCTGGGAGGAGCAAAGAGGCTGGGGTGGCAGGAGCTGGGCCAGCTGGTCTGGCAGAGAGTGTAGAGGCCAAGGGTCTGGATTTTCATGTAAATGAGATAGAAGCCCCTGGAGAGTTTTGGGGAGTGGGGTGGCGGGGTCCAAGTTGAGGTGGTTTTATTATTCTTTAACTGAGGTAGAGTAGACATACAACATTGTGTAAGTTTAGGGTGTACCCGAGCTGCTGTGTGGAATGGACCAGTGCTGGGGGTGGGGAAGCAGAGCTAGAGTCTGTCCTGGTTGTCCAGGCAGGAGAGAAGGTACCGACCAGAACTCCAGAGTTGGGGGTGGGGGGCGGGGTATGGAGGAGAGAGCTGGGGGGATTGGGGTTTGCTGCAGGGCCCCTAGCCTCCAGCTCTGTCTTCCCTGGCACCCACCAGCCCCTCCTCCCCCACTGTCACTTGGGGCCTTGGCCTCTCTCCTCCTGCTGGCTTGGTGCCCCCTGGGAAATGAGGTGGCGTCTGGCAGGAAAGGCTGTGCTCCGGGCCTGCGTCGCAGGCCTGGGTAGTAGTGTCAGCCCTGCCCTGAGCGGTGGGGTAACCTCGTGATGGTCCCTTCAGCTCTCTGAGCCTTAGTTTCTTCATCCATCGAGTAGGGCAGTGCCACCGTCTTGAGGACAGAATTGGGGAGAATCGTGGAAGAGAAAGGATGGCAGGTGTTCTGTGGGGGATGGGGGTGGGGTAGCGCTGGGGTCTTGAGTCTTTTCTGGACTCTGTCACGATCTCACCTGGCTGGGCTGCCAGGGCAGAGGCTGTCGTCACTTAAGCCTTAACTCTCTCTGCCCTCCTTGCAGGAACCCGACACGGACTTGGAGGTGGTGTTGGAAAAGAAGGGGAACATGGACGAGGCTCACATAGACCAGGTACCACCCGGCCCTCATCCCTCCCCCAGACGCACACTCAGGTGCCTTCTTCCGGGCCGTGAGACTGTGGTCCCACTAGGCCAACCTCTGCTGCACCTCCAGTGGCGTGAGCCGTGGCCTTCCACACTTCATGCCAGGAGAGCCCTTCACTGCCACAACTTTGGCTGAGGGGCTGTCTGGTTCTTCAGAGTCCCAGGCTGAGGTGGTCCTCCTCAAAACTGCTGCATGGGGAGAAGGGGTCACATCCCTGGACCTGCAGCTAGGAGGGGACATGTGCTCTACCTGACACACGCGTCGCCACCTCCTGGCCTCCATTCAGGAGCTTTTTTTTTTCCTGTCTTTTGCAACTTTATTTAAGTATAGTTGATGTACAGTAATCTGCACATTTTTAAGGTGTGCAGTTTGGTGAGTTTTGACGTATGTATGCATCCAGGAAACCAGTTAAAGAAGGAATAAACATGCCCATCGTTTCCGCATGCTTCCTTGTGGATTCCTTGTAATCCATCCTTTCCCTCTCCATCACCAGGCAATCACTACTCTCTGTCACTATGAACTAGCTTGCATTTTCTAGAATCTGTGTGTAATTGGGATTATACAGTATGTGCTCTTTTTAAAACTGGCTTCTTTCACTTAGTATAATTGTTTTGAGATTTATCTATATTGTTGCATGTATCAGTAATTTGTTCCTTGTTATTGGCTGTCCAATATTTCTAGCATTATTTGTTTTGATGTTAAAAACATTTTCAGTTCTCAGTTGAATTGCCTAGGCACCTTTGTAAAAGATCAGTTGACTGTGGCGGAGGCGGGGGGTGGTGGAGGTCTATTTCTAGTCGCTGTTGAGTTTCATTGATCTGTATGTCTATCTTTACAGTAATACCTCATTGTCTGGATTGTTGTAACTATACGTCTTAAATCAGGTAGTATGAGTCTGTAGCATTGTTCTTTTTGAGTTGCTTTGGCTGTTTCCGGTCCTTTGCACTTCTGTATAAATTTTTAAATTGTTGGTTGCTACTGAAAAGTGCTGCTGAGATTTTGATTAGGATTGCCTTGAATCTATAGGCTGATTTGGGGAGAATTGACATCTTAACAGTATGAAGGCTTCTGATCTGTAAACATGGCATCTCTGTCCATTTATTTAGGTCTTATTTCGTGTCTCTCAGTAATGTCTTACAGTTTTAGTGTATAGCTCATGCACGTCTTTTGTCAGATTTTCCTTAAGTATTTTATATTTTTGATTGTAAATAGTATTTTAGTTTAGTTTTTTATTGTATATATCGCTAGTATATAAAAATATAATTGTTGTACAGGGGCATTAAGAGAAGTTGTTCTGTTGTGAACCAGCTTCTGCTTCTGTCGTGCCCAGATCCTGTGTGGGAGCTGGACATTCTGAAATAGAGGTATTTTTATGATCCTGGACCCCAAGGCCTCTCAGGATAGCACATAGGTGCTATCTGACCACACAGGTGCAGCCTGTGCTATCACTAATGAGGTGGCCTTGGCAGTCCCTAACCTCACGACCCCCATGTAGGCGGCTGTGAAGACCAAATGAGGCCGTGTTTCGTAAGTGACCGCCGTTCACCTGCCTGCATCCTCACGCTGTGTCAGCGAGTGATTGCTGGACAGAAACAACAGGGAGTGATGTGGGGTCGGCCCGTGTTGGGGCCCTGCTGCTCCTGGAGAGAGAAATGCAGGAGTGCTTGCAAGTCAGCCGACTGCAAGGAGGGAGGCCTACAAGATGCTACGGGAAGTTCCATACCTAACGTCTTTGGGGGGCCGGGGGCCTCTCTCCCTGGAGGAGGGGCTGTGTTAGCAGGGCCGAGAGGATCGGTAGACTGTGCTGACAGAGCGCAGCCCAGGGCCCGGCATAGAGTGCAGGCGCCCCAGGACGGGGAGCGCCCCGGCCTCCTGCAGGTCATTATCCTCGGGGGCTAAGGGGGTCTGGGCTGCAGTGGCTGGTGGGGCCTTGCAGAGAGGGTGGAGGTGGGGCCCTGACGCGTCCCCGGCCCCCGCCCTCAGCGCCTTGCCCAGGTGTCCCCAGCCGCTCACATGGGCACTTGCCCATGCATGTCATGTGGGCAAGGCCTGCCAGCCACCTCTTTGCTTCTTATGAATGTGTGCCTATTAAATACTTCACAGTTTTGAAGAAAACGTCTAACCATTTTGAGTGACGGATGATCTCAGTGTAAGTGAAGCTTTCTGCCCCACCTCTCCCTCTCGTTTTCCTGTAAAAAACTCATTATGTTAAAAAATAGGGGGGAGAAAAGCAACCTGAAATCCTACCACCTAATAATAATCGCCCTTAATCCTTTGTTGTTATATTCTTCTGGATTTTTCCTAGAAACTGTATCTGTGTGATTTTAAAGCAGCGTGCAGTCACGCTCTGTGAACTGTTCTCTGCGCTGTTATCATTTAGCCGGTGAGCTGCTTACCCCTCCAGTGAGCGCCCATCCACCGCGTCCCCGGCAGCAGCGGGACACTGGGATAGACCATCACTTTCTCTCTCGTCCTACAGCTGCCACTTGGGTTTGTTTTATGTAGTTTTGAACTATATAAATGCTCACCTCATTTCAGCGTGTGGCAGATTCGAAGAGGAGGGGCCACAAACTGGGGCAGCTAAGGTTACACCTGAACCCTTGGGAGGAAGGATCAGGCCCTAGAAGCTTCTATATCAAACTGCAGGGTCTTTGGTGCGCTGACTGTGGCCTTGAGCCACTCTGGTAACAGTGTGTGAGGTGTCCCTGCTGTGTGCCGGGGGCTCTGAGTCTTACATTCTGCACCGCAATTCACGGTGGGACCGGGGGCTTTCTTACACCAACCAGTAATTATACAGTTCAACTCAGTCTGACGCTGTCTACCTGGAGAGCCCATCAGGTTCCTCAGGTGAAGGGCTCAGTCCCATCAGACGGCTCCCCACTCCTACTCCCCCCAACCCCGGCGTCCGTCCTCCCCTGCCGTTCAGACGCCAGTCTTAAGCCAGGTTGTCACCTGTGCTTCTGATCAACCAGCTATGGATCAGAGGTTCCAGTGACCTCCTCCTTGGGTTCAGTTAACTTGCTAGACTGGTTCACAGCACTCAGAGAAACATTTTACTCGCTAAATTACTGGTTTATTATAGAAGGGTATAACTCAGGGACAGCCGGATGGAAGAGACACCCAGGGCAGGGTGTGTGGGACGGAGCGTGGAGCTTCCGTGCCCTCTCCAAGAGCTCCACTCTCCCCAAATCTCCAGCGTTCACCAGCCCAGAAGCTCTCCGAACCCTGACCTTTTGGGTTTTTTGGAAACCTCACTACAGAGACACAGTTGATTAAATCATTGGGCATTGGTGGTTGAGCTCAATCCCCAGCTCCACACCCCTTCCCCAGAGGTCTGGACTGAATGTTAACCCTCTAATCAGGTGGTTGGTTCTCCTGGCAACCAGCCTCCATGCCCAGGTGCTTCCCAAAGTCATCTAATTAACATAAAAAGGACACTGTGTTCTCATCACTTAGGAAATTCCTAGGGTGTTTGGAACTCTGTGCCAGCAATGGGGATGGGTTTATATATATATATTGTTATATATTTCTTACTATAAATCACATTATCACAGTTCTCTGTCTCCCATTTATCCTCCAAGGTAGCTGATATTTCCATCTGTTTGCAGATAAATAGACCATGGTAGAGAGAGATGAATCGACTTACCCAGGACCACACAACTAGTTAATGGCAGTGGTAGGATTCAGACTACCCTGTGCCGGACCCCACAGCCTGTGTTCTTTCTAGGAGACGATGCTGTCAGCAAGAACATTTACAACATCCTATGTACAAGCAGGCTTTTGGGCGGTGTGTTTTGGGAAAACTTTCACCCAAAATGCCTCTTACAAACAGAAACGTTTCTAATGCTAAAGGTGGATATGCTTCAGTGTCTAGGGAGATTCATTCTTTTACTTATATGTTTGGCCTCACCATGCGGCTTGTTGGATCTTAGTTCCCCAACCAGGGGTGGAACCACCTGGGCCCCGGCAGTAAGAGCGCTGAGTCCTAACCACGGGACCGCCAGGGAAGTCCCCAGAAGGTTCATTCTTAAGGAATGGAAAACAAGGATGAATGAGGCCTGCACGTCTTAGGCCAAGGGGTTGCGCCCTCGAGTGATTAGAGGGTATTTTTGGCAAACGCCTCCCCAAGTCTGCAGCAGAACAAAGCTGCCCATCCCCGCTCTGGTCCCCCCACCCCATCTCTGTCCTGGGTTTGATGCTCAAAGGAGACCAGCTGTCTTATTGCCCTCTTTCCTTTCCTTTGCCTTGCTCAGGTGAGGCGAAAGGCCTTGCAAGAAGAGATCGATCGTGAGTCGGGCAAAACGGAGGCTTCTGACGCCAGGAGGTGGACAGTAAGTTTCACACGGGGCTGTGTGAGGGGTGCTCTGGCATCCTGCCGCCGCCTCACCTCGCAGCATGAGGCGCGGAGGGCCGAGAGACCGAGCGCCTCTGGCCCGGAGGCAGCCCCAGCCCACCAGCTGGCTTCCTTCTCCGCAGAGCTCCTCCTGACCTGACTTCGTTCCTTGTGAAAGGGGTGTCTGCCTCCCTCCTGGAGAGCTGGCCTCCTGAGATAAGCAGCCTGCACCTTTGCCTCTGATTCTGGGCGAGTGGGGTGTCCCAGGCGTCCGTGGCTCGGGGCACGTGATGTCAGCTCCTCCCAGCAGTGGATGGTGCCCTCAGAAGCCTGCTGGGACGGGGGCAGGGGGCAGAGGTGAGGGGGTGGTGGCAGGCCTCTGGCCCAGTTGGAATGAGGAATTTCCAAACCAGGCCCAAGGGGATGGGACAGGAGAGCAAATGGGGACCATGAGGTCAGGCTGAAGCGCGGGATGAGAGGGTGCAGTGGGCGGGGTGGCAGGAGCTGCTGGAGGGCGTTTATGTTGGGGAAGGGGGACTGGGGTCGAAGGCTCAGCCTGCAGGCCTGAGGCCTAGGAGGGGACAGAGGGGAGAGAAGAGAACCTGTAGATAGACATGGATTTGGGAGGGAGGGACAGAGGGTCCAGGTGACGGGAGGGCCTGCTTTCTTGCAGTGCTGTCTCAGGCTTTCGTAGTGTAGCACAGAGAAGAACATGTGGATCAAAAGACCTGAGGTCAGTTCCTGGTTCTGTCACTTTCTATAGCTGTGAGACTTTAGCAAGCAACTTCCCTTCTCTGAGCTTCAGTTCCCACACCTGTAAAGTGGGGCTCAGGTTCTGACCAATGGGGTATGGGATGGGGCTTTGTCATCGCTCTTGTGTCTCCTTTCTCTCCATCCTCTTGAACTGGGAAGAGCTGGTAAGATTCCGTGAGTGAGTCAGGAAGGCCAGAAACAGGGCAGCGGCGTCAGAGCAGCGGCCCAGAGGCTGTGCCTGGAGGGACCTGACAGCAGGAGGGCAGTCCTGGGGCCCAGGGGCAGGGATCTTCCGGGGGTGCTGTAGGTGGCCCTGCGCCCGGGACCTGGGGCCACTTGAGTGCTGAGGCACACGAGGGGACGCGAGGCTGGGTGCCCTCCGAGAGCAGGCTCACAGGCCTGGACAGCCTCTGGCAGCTCTCTTCTCAGACCCCAAGTGGCCTCTCATGCTAGAAATTGAAGGCTTGGGAGGCTGTTGTTATGCCTGTACTGGGGCCACTGGGAAGCTCGGAAAACTTGTCACTGGTTCACTCAGGGCAGCGGCAGCAATGAGTGGTTCTCATTGTCCTCCCAAAGCCGCCCTAGAAATAAGTGCTAGGCTGGCATCTGGCTTATAGGCGGGAAGTTGCCAGGCGGCACGAGCTCATCAGTCCTGGTGGGGTGGGGTGGGTAGAACGACCTGCTCTCGAGGACTTAAAACGGACCAGCCATCGTGCCCTGGGTTGTTGGTATAGAACCTGATTTGAGCCTCACCAAAGCCTTGTTGGGGGGTGTTACACCCCCGTTTTATAGATGAGGACATTGAGGCTCAGAGAGGTGAAGTAACTTGGCCAGGGTAACATAGGGGGGCTTGATCCTGAGTTTTCAACGTCACAGTCTTCATGGGGAGCTGGGTTTCTTGCTTCTGCCACAGACATGGGAGGGAAGGGAGTCTTCTCTGAGGGGCTCTCCTGCATTTTCTCAGCCTGGGTGGTGCGTGCATGGGTTGTAGAGAGCTCTACACAGCAGTCAGGACCCCTGAGTTCCTGGGCTGGCTCAGCCTCTGAGTCGTGTGGTTCTTTACCCCCGGGGCCTCCACTCCTTTCCTGATGTAAAATGCAGTGCTCCTGTGAAGAGAAATGCATTTCAGACTCCCACTTGCCCTCTACCTTCCAAAGGACAGAGCCTCAGGCTGACGGATGCGCAGCCAGCTGGCGAGGTGGGTCGTCCTGTCTGCCTTGAACTGGGGGAGAAGGAGTAAAGCAGACGGGCAGCTCGGTGTGAAAGGCGGGTGCTGGTGTGGGCCAGACCCGAGATGCCATTCCAGCAGGGATCTTAAGTCGGCTGTGCCCCTAGTCCAGCGGCAGACCCCGTTTCCTCGTAGTAGAGGGGGAACCAGCGGGATCCCTCTGGTTGGAGTTAAGATGGTCCATGGCCGCGCTCGCGAGCATTGTGCCTGCTGCACGGTAAGCCTTTCATCGTCTGCGTCCTCCCTGGCAAGGCTGGCGGCTGGGGAAAGTAGGGGGCTTTGGAAGCCAGGAGAGTAACCACCTGTTTTCTCTCACCACAGGGAACTCAGTTTGGCCAGTGGGATACTGCTGGTTTTGAAAATGAGGAAAAGAAACTGAAGTTTCTCAAACTCATGGGTGGCTTTAAAAATCTGTCCCCTTCGTTCAGTCGCCCCCCTAGCGTGGCTGGCAGGCCCAACATGGCTCTCAGCAAGAAAGCAGCCGACACCCTGCAGCAGAACCTGCAGCAGGACTACGACCGGGCCATGAGCTGGAAGCACAGCCGGGGGGCCGGCCTCGGCTTCTCTACCGCCCCGGACAAAGTCTTCTATATTGACAGGAACGCATCCAAGTCAATCAAGTTTGAAGATTAAACTCTCCTGTCTTGTCCCCCAAAACAGCCAACATTGCTTTTACTGTTCTGTTACGCAGATGAAAGCCATAGGACAGTTGTTTCGAATCGAACTCCTGCAAAGATTAAGGACAACCTTGTTGTTGTGCTTGGACAGACTGGGATGAGGGCGGCTTGTTTCAGGAGCCAGGAGAACATGTGAGTGTCTGAAACCTACTGTTTTCCGTGTGAAGCTCCCGTCCCTGTTGAAGGCAGTGAGGATGAATAGCAGTCGCTCACACTGTCAAGTCTTACTGTGTGCCAGACACGTGTGTGTCTCCCTCACATTGATGTATTTAATCTTCATGATTCTGAAACAGGTGCTATTATTATGCCCATCTTATAGATGAGGAGACTGAGGTTCAGGGATGAAGTAATAACATTGCCAGGAGTCCCCCAACCAGGAAGTGCCAAGTGTACTTTGTGCCCCAAGGCTGATGTCACTGTTCACGACACTGAATGTCCCCTCCAGGGGATTTCAGCCAGAATACTCATTGAGGATTAAAATGTCTTTTGATTGAAGAAACAGTAGCTTTTTCTTACATGTCTAAATCTCAGACAAGAAGTAAGATTAATGTAAACGGGGAAGAGCAAGCTTATCTTCCCTCCCCCTTGGAGAGCTACAGGCCTGGGGCGTCTGGATTGCCACCAGGCAGATGTGGCTCAGCTTCCTCTGCTGCTGCGAAATGTTTCTAAGCCCACCTTGCCTTTTGTGTCTGCCTTGCTTCCACCCCCAGTGCTGTGCCTGAATTCAGTCTTTTTGCTTTAACTGGGTTTGGAACAAGGCATTTGAGAGCAGTGGGTCAGTCCTCCACATGGACCGACGGCACTTCATTCCCAGGGACGTGTTTGTTGGATTCTCTTCAGTCACGAGGAAGAGAATCCCAGGTGACTTCCACGGAGGAGGTCGATTGCTAGCAGGCACAGATGTGGGGATGACAGGGCATTGCCTCTTCAGCCTAGGAACAGTGTTTCCAGGCCTTGACGCTACAGCCAGCCTCACAAAGCTCCAGGTGCAGCCACCCACGTGACACATGACCACCTTCTCTCCATTCACGTAACACTCTCGATTCCCAAAATATAAGTTCTGATTGGGCCTTTTTCACACCGCTTGGCTTGAAGTCCCTCAACGGACATCCTATCTCAGGCAGGCCTGGACAGCCAGGAAATTCGTTCTCTCACGTGGCAGGGAGTCCTGTCCTGTCGCATGGGGTTGATTCAGCTTCCCATGAAGGAAATGAATGTTTCCTCTCTGCTCCACCATCCTCATTGTTGGCTTCATCAGGATATCAAGACACTAGACCATTCCAGAGGAAGAAGCAAAACCTTGTGGTTCAAGGAAACGTTCAGAAGCCCTTTTGTCATAACTCATTGCCCAGCAGTGGGTCACATACCCGTTCTTGAGCCAGCCCCTGGCATGTGGACGGAGACTCTCAGGTCAGTCGGGAAGGAAGACAGGTTGAGTGCTGGTGAGGTGAACATGGGTTCCCTACTGCCCCATGGGGCCAAGGGAAGGCAGGCCTGCCCTGACCAACAAGCACTGGCCAGGCCTAGAGTCCTGCAAGTCTGTTCGTGAATCAGGTGGGCCATTTGCCTCAGAATGTGAACTTGGGTTTTCATGGCTTCACCCTTGAGATAAATAATGGAAGAGGCCTACGAGGTAAGGTTCTGCATTTGAGTCCGCTCTTCAGGGCACGTCCTCTCCCGATGGGAGTAAACCTCTCCCAGTCTCGATCCACACTATAGGAACTTGTCCAGTGCCAGGGGAACCAACCACCGCTTTTCTGATCGTTTTTATCTTGCTGAGAGATCACACTGCAGTTTGGGTCTGCTCGGCTGTCTACGGGGTGACTCTGCAGAGTGGCTGCACGATTTTCCCCAGGCTGTGCCCGGACTGGTGTGATGGTCAGGCCTTTCCCCTGCCGCTGTGAAGTATAAACTGTCTGTGTGGTAGGACTTGACGTTCAGCTCAGGGTGGCTGAAGCGTTCCCCTGGCAAGGTTTGTTCAAGTCTGTTCGTGAAGCAGGGTCTAAGCAGAGAAGGTTGGGCAGCCAAGAGGGCAGGATGCCAAGATTCCTCCGGTTGAACTTGGCCTCGTCTTGGCTGCTCTCCTAGGGGCAGACCACTATTGCTCTGGTGATGGTTCCTGCCCTGCAGCAGCCCTGATGTTAGCTGGGCCTCTGTCCTTCTGTAAATTAGCATTGTCTTGAGTCACCCAGCCCCTTTTCCCCCCATGTCCTGGGCCCTCCTCAAGCGGTCTGCAAGTTTTTTTGGTATAATTTCCCACGTTCTTCATTGGTTAACTCCGTGTAGCACACAGCCTGTCTCCACTGGAACAAGGCGGTTTTTGGATTTTTACTCAGAACCTGGGAGAGATGGGGGGGGGGGGTCTGGTATGTAAGCACAGCCAAGGTCATAGTTGAAGATGAAACAACCCTGTGCTCAAGCTTGTGGGCTGTTTCTCTGTGGGGATGTCTCACTGATGACCCTCCTATGGCAGGGTCCTTCCCTGGTTATAATCGCCTTTATCTGGCTGTCCCCCAAACCGCGTGATCCTTCCCCACTTTATTTCTTGAGGTGATTCCTGCTGTTTTGTCTTAGCCCGCTAGGCCCCTCCCCAAGGCCACCTTTCTGCAACTAGGCTGGCCCATCAAAAGTATTTGCCAGACAGACACAGTTCTCCCCTTAAAAACTGTGTTCAGCTCTACAGACTTAGAACTGTTGCGGTTTCTGGTTGGAATAATGCCCCCATGTGCCCCACCCCACCCCCGCCTGTACAAGTCCTAATCATTGGAACCTGTTAATATGTTGTGATACAAAACAAAAGGGAGTTTAAGGTAGCAGATGGAATTAGGTTGCTAATCAGCTGACCTTAACACAATTAGACTGGGCCTACCAGGTAAGCCAGGGTTAGAAGTTAGAAGAGGGAACACTCAACAAGCTGTCACTAGTTTGAAGGTGAAGGGACCACAAGCCAAGGAATGCAGGTGGCCTCTAGAAGCTGGAGAAGGCAAGAAAACAGGTTCTCCCCCAGAGCCTCCAGAAGGAATATAGCCTGGCCGACACCTTCATTTTGAAAGTAAGCCCGCTGGCCTTGAGACCAGTAGAGCTGTAAGCTGGTAAAACTGCGACGTTTTAAGCCACTAAGTTTGTGGTAATTTAAAGCAACAATACAAAATTAATGTCTCATGCAGAAGTTTTTCTTTTACCTTATTTTCTAACATTTTTTGATTTTTTTTCTTTTTTTCGGTTCCATCATCCTTCGTGGTAGTAGACATCATATGTAGGCTGTGGTCTTCAGAGACTGGCTAATTCATTTAGTAACAGGCTGGGGAAACCACAGAAGAACATAGAAAATCCAAGCCTCCACCTGGGCCAGGTGACCCATGATTCAGAAGCTGCTGTGGTGTAACATATAACTCACCGAACATGAAAGTCCAAGTCCAGGTTAATGGAAGAGCACTGGGATTTCACGAACTCAGGCTTGGGCACTGATGCTGTCTGATGTATACAGCCTCAAAGTAGAAGAAATGACTTAAAAGTGCGTAATTTGTGAATATGCCAACTGATTTTCATTTGAGTAGTATGTAGTAAAAGTCATGTAGGAAGAAATTTTAATGGAAATAATTTTGTGAAACAGAGGCCACTTGGCATATTTAAGCAATACCAGCATGCTTTCTGAATGTCAGTTTTGCTCAGTTGAGGGGCATTCTTCAGTGCATGCTGTTCTTTAACGGAGGTCATTTTCTTCAGCAGAATTCTTGGGTTGCTGGTGGTGTGGGGTTCACTAGTAAGCCAGCCAGAAAAGCCATAGCATGTTCTCGGTCCCAAACTATTCAATTAAAATGTTAGTTTATGGGGACTTCCCTGGTGGCGCAGCGATTAAGAATCTGCCTGCCAATGAAGGAGACTCGGGTTCAATCCCTGGGCCGGGAAGATCCCACATGCCACGGAGCAACTAAGCCCGTGTGCCACAACTACTGAGCCTGTGCTCTAGAACCAGTGCACCACAACTATTGAGACCATGTGCAGCAACTACTGAAACCCATGTGCCTAGAGCCCCTGCTCTGCAACAAGAGAAGCCACCGCACTGAGAAGCCCACATACCACAATGAAGAGTAGCCCCCGCTCGCCACAACTAGAGAAAGCCTGGGCACAGCAACAAAGACCCAACACAGCCAAAAATAAAAAACTCCCATGAGTTTATGTAAATTAAAAAAATTATTTTAGCTATTTTTACTGTGTGAACTTAATCAGGCTTTTCAAGGTAGAGGTGAAATGTAGTCTATGTCCAGTGTATACTTTCCAAAAGTACAATAGTTTGGGGCACTTTTAATCCACAACTTGGATGCATTTTCCTGCACAAGCGGTTGTAGGCTGTGAGTCACCACCACCACCAATATTAATGCTCTTACTGTCAGTGGAAGCTCATTAGTGGTAATAAAAGAATCAGATTCTGCCAAACTGGTAAAAAAGTAGACAGAATCCTATGCTGTTTAGGGTCATGGCTGCAAGAAAACCAGGCAGTATGTTTAGACACATTCTCTTCTGGATTAGAGTCAGCAGTAATTAAATGAACAGTCATGAACATAAACATTCAGGAGGTTTATTGAGTTACAGTATATTTTCCATCAAAGCCACGGGGAATCTCAAATTTGTTCTCACTTTCTCCTTTAATCCACCAGCATATTCTAAATCCAATCAAGAGCTGATTTTGATATAAAGCAAATTAGGGAAAGGGCACAGTGGCTCTTTCAGAGTGGACTGCTTTTCAAGGTTCTTTTTCCAATTAAAAAGCACCTTCCAGAAAAGAAAGATGTTACTTGCATTCTTCGGTGTTTCTCTAAAGGCCCACCTGAAAGCCACTCGTGCAGAGAACCACTGAGATGCCGTGTGCAGGGGTGGATGCGAATGCTCTGACGGCCCCCACTTCCTCACTTCACCGGCAGAATCATCTAACAGAGAAACCAGTCTGTACATGTGTAAAGATAAAAAAGCAGAAACACAAAACAGGTCTTTCTGGACTTGGCACCAGTGCCCTAGGGTCAGGTCCTCGTCTGCAGAGGGAGCCTGAGGGCCAGCTCAGTCAGATGCCCCATGTCTGGCTGTTTGCTGCGCTTCCTGATGTATTCCAGAGTTTTCACCTAGGAAGAAAGAGAAAGACTCATCTTTCTGGTTCACGCGTCTCAAGGCTCCAACAAACCAGCCACACCGTGAGCCGTGGATTTTTCCTTAGCAGAGGGAGAGGAAGAGCCCAGCAATTTTTAAGTAAGACTCCTTAGATTACAGCTTGCTCTTAGAATCACGAGGAATGACTTATGTTTTCATACGTGTGGTTTTTATTCAGAGGGAATTAACTCAGTACTATTCAGTGGTCCCTTGGTTCCAGGATCCCCTGTTGATACCAAACCAGGGATATTCAATCCCTTACAGAAAAATGGTTTCGTAGTTGCATATAACCTACATACATCCTCCTGTATATTTAAGTTATCTCTAGATTATTTATCATACCTAATACAACATAAATGCTGTGTAAATAGTTGCCAATACGCGGCAAATTCAGGTTTTGCTCTTTGGAAGTTTCTGGAATGTTTTCCCCTGAACACTTTTGACCTGAGGCGGGCTGAAGTCGAGGATGCTGAGCCCTCAGGTACGGACGGCATCTGCTCTGGGGGGCCGGGCACCTTCCAGAGTGGGGGACGGGGGCTCTGAGGTCTGGACCCTGGTGCTGTGCCTGCCTGTGGGCTGTGTCACTTGCCAGGACAGCTGTGCTGGTGGGCGTGCTGAGGCCCCTACCCCGCCCCCCGCCTCACCATGGTCCTGGTGTCCGCACAGCCGTGCCTCTGCGCCAGATGCCACAGGTTGACAGACAGCTGGTTGAGCCTGTTGTTGCGCAGGTCCCCATGGGCCAAGATGCTGTTAAAGAAGGAAAGGCCCAACGAGCTCTGGCGCTTTAGGGCCTGAAACAGAAAAAAGAGGTCATGGTCTGGCACTGGGGCTCAGGCCCGGCCCAGTACTGGTGCTGCCCAGGGTGCCAAGGCCAGCTCGACCATGGATCTTCTGGAGGGCGAGCTGCTTAGCCTCCCGGGTCCTGGGTTCATCTGTAGGAGAGTTAAGGTAATACCAGCTCCCAGGGAAGGGAGACTGAATGAGGTGATGTGTGTGAAGCCCCTCACTGCTGCTCTCACCTGGGCATTACGCATGGAAGGGAAGCAGAAGCCAGGGGTGCTTGCGTGAGACTCCGTGCTCAGTGGGTTCGAGGAATGAAACCTAACCCAGCAGTGATAGGCCTTCTTGCTTTATTGCAAGTACCGGGGAAAACTGATGGGTAAAATATGTCTCCTACGGACGTGTCCTCAAGCCACCCAAGGTTTAAATCACTATTCCCACCCTCTGGGTGCTGGTAATAAAGACCCAGGACAGCACCTCGTGAACAATGCTCCCCAGGGCTTGGTGCCCATGGCCAACTTTTATAAGAACCATTAGATACTCAGTCTTAACACCAGGTCTTTCCTCTTTTGCTCAGTGATCTGATGGGAAAGGTACTCAAACAAGGAAAGTCTAACCAAAATGTCAGAGTAGACCAAACCTGAACCCCAGCTTTGAATGGTAAAGACAAAAGGGAAACTCAATCTCCAGAATGCAACAGGCCTAGGAGAAAGGATACCAGCTCCCAAAGGTAAACAAAGGCACCTGGGAAGGCCCAAGGAGCAGGTGGGCCTGAGCAGGGGACCAGGTCAGAACACACATCTGCAGGGGCCCTGGACAGTGGACGCCTGGGCCCTTGCTGGGTGCTCCTGACTGGCGTTGCCACCATCAGTGCTGCCAGGAGCCTGGAGCATCTGCTTTGCTCCTTTGCAGCTAGTGGGTATGGGGCCTTTACAGAGCCGGTATGAGCTCTGTGCTTTACACAACTCACTCCATCTTCACAACAACTCTTTGTAGATGGGCAAGATTCTAGAGCTGGATCTCAACTCCTGGTTATTCAAACACTAATCTAGGTGCTACTGTGAAGGGACTTTGCAGGTGTGATTAAGGTTGTGGATCTTAGGGAGATAATCCTGGATTATCAGGGTAGGCCCAAGCTAATCACTTGCGCCCTAAAAAAGCAGAGAAATCTTTCAGACTAGAGGCAGAGACAAGTGGCAGAAGAGGAAGGATGACACAGAAGGGGAGGCCAGAGAGAGTCAAAGCATGAGAAGCACATGACCCACCACTGTTGGCGTTCAAGGTGGAAGAAGGGGGCCAAGAGCCAAGCAATGCAGGCAGCTCCCAGACGCTGAGAACAGCCCTTATTAGACAATGGCCAGCAAGGAAACGGGACCCCAGTCCTACACTGTGGAACTGAAGTGGCCAACTCAAATAGCTGGGAAGCGGATTCCTCCCAGTGCCTCCTGGTAAGAGCCCAGCCAGTCAGCACCTTGATTTTGGCATTGTGAAGCCAGAAGCAGAGAAACTGGCCCAGGCAACACCAACTTCTGACCTACCACACTGGCAAGATAATAAATGGGGGTTGTTTTAAGTCTGTAGTGACTTAAAGCCATGATAGGAAACCGATTCTCTCCCATTTTGCAGATGAGGGACTCGCTCAAGGACCACAGCTAGCAAGTGCAGAGTGAGGATCTGCGCTCCAGCTGTGGAATCTGGAGCCTGTGCTGGTACCCACACCCTCCCATGTCCCACCCCAGTGTATAAGATGTTCCCATAGACCCATGGGTAGCATCGCATTAGGGGTCCAAATTCTGAAGCTAAGAGATCTGCCCAGTGCAAGTCAGAGTTTTATCCAGGGAAATAGGAATGGTCTGGTGTGGTTTAGACCAATACATACTTTTTTCCTGCTTTTTCCAAACAACCTACTAACTGTCCCTCTGTCCATCCATCCTTCCATGTGTGGAGCCCACAGAGCAGCAGACTCTATGCTAACTGCTCAGCTAACTTAGTCACCCCCTCCTGCCACCCTCTCCCAAGTGAGAATTTAAAGTCTTCTCACGGAGAAAAAAACAACACACACACAAAAAACTGCCAAGGAGCAGCTAAGAATGCAGTGGGTGAGGGTGGCTGAGTGGGGACCTGGGCCCCCCTAAACTGAGCCTGCTTTGGCAACAGTCTGGACCAGGTGACCGTCACAGAGGCAGCTGAGCTGACTGAACAGCAGTGCCGTCGAGGAGCGGGGTTGTGCTGTCAGGTCCCAAGCCTGCAGGCACTGGAAGGGGAGGCTGGCAGACTCATTAACTGGCTGGCAACTGCCTGCTTGGGGTTCCTTGTTTAAGCCGACAATGAGCTCTGCCCCAGTCGGGAACCGGGGCAGAGATCACCCAGTGGGTTCCAGCCCACCCTGCTCACCTTTTACACGGGCCCTCGTCTAATGCCTGGGGGACAGGAGGGCCCCGGTTTCTGCTCAGGTCTAGAGGACCAAGCTAATAGAAAACTCTCACCCAGCTCTAAAAGTCTCCTGAGAGAGGCCCTTTACGTTTCTTTGAAGCAGGGGAGAGCTGTTTCTCTATTTTCTCAAGCATTTTACCCTAAAAGCCCAGTTCGCATGTGTTGTAACTACACAGCCCATTAAAAATGCAATCATTAGAGATGGGTCTGGGGGTGAGCAGGCACGTCACCCGATGTGCACAGAGACCCAGAAAACTGTGAACACGTATGAGAGAACCAAACCAGGGCCCAGAGCCCCTCCTCTCCCCACAGAGGTTTTAAATAGACAAGAGCGTCTTTTGACTTTTTTCCTCAGGGAACTGTCATCTCCAAGAAGTGGTTCCCAGCTCCACCACACCCAACAGGCAGCTTCACAGAGCCCGTGACTAGAGCAGGGCCAGCTCCTTCACGTGCGTGGAGAGGACAGTTTTGGCAGCAGGGCTGATAGGAGATGCTCCGCTCTGGCCCCAGCGCTGGGCTGTCACGGCGCCCAGCCTGGCTTCCCGGCGCTGGAGAGGTCTGGGCGCTCCCCTGGCTCCGGGCTCTAGAGGCCTCCGCTCCCTCCCAGGGCCGCCTGTGCCGAATCTCACAGCACGTTGTTAAGATGAAGGATGACACCTTCTGTCTTAGCTCAGTCCACCCATCTTTTTTCTAATAAATGTGCATATATGGACAGACATTTTCAGTGAGCATTCCTGGTATTTACGTGAGTTGAAAATGTCCTTCGGAAACATTCCAGCCCTGCTACGCTTTCAGAATTGTTCAGAGTTGCTATCATCGTCAATGCCTCCTCCCCCAAGAGACAGAGCCGAATGTTAAAGTAAAAAGGTTCCAAATTGTACGGCTGTGGGCTCTGTTTTTACTGTGAGCCTGGAGGTACTGGGCTGTGGTCGCCTGTGCTGCCAGCAGCCAGCCCTGATTAGACTCAGCCGGTAGCATCAGCCGGCTGCACTCTCAAGCCACGTGGCACGTGTTTCTTGGGCACAATGTGTCGAACCCACAGCCCCGCTCTGGCAGAAGCCACAGCCAGAACCCATGGTGGCAGGAATCAGGGCGGGTGCAGGGGAGCAGAGGGGACCTGATCAGTGTGACCGGGGCACGCTGAGGGTGCAAGACGCCATGTCCCCTGCAGGCTGGTGAGGGCTCGCTCCTGAAAGTCGCCCACCGCAGAGACGAAGTTTACACGCATTCGAGAAAGGTGTTGGAGGAGGGGAAGTTACCTCTTCTAATACTAACTAGTTTGATAAACCAGTTCCTGAAGAAACTGGAGTTCTACCGCTGCCCTCCACTGACAGCCAGTGCCCTCCCTGCATCCACTTCCCCAGAATTCTGTGGCCCTGCACCCAGAGGGTCCCAGGCTCAATGGGACCCACCCACAACCCTCCCCTCCCTGGAGAGGGTGCTAGGAGGCGCTCGCAGCCCCCAGGGCGGCAGTGGCTCTGTGTTTTCCATCTGCCCTCTGGCCTGCTAGCCTTAAGGCGGCATTTGTGCAATGGCCCTGACCTTGGCAGTGGCCACTGGAGAATGGAGTCCGGAAAAAACCCCACTTTCCAGGACCTGCCTGAATACCCTGGGGACGTGGGAACCTGGACATATGTGTATGTCCGATGTGTGCTCCCACGACTACAGAATACTCTCGTGGTTTCTGTGGTGGGGGTGAGGGCAATGGTGGCATTCTGTACAGTCCTGGAAGTGAATAAGAATTAATTTAAAAATCCAGTTTGATCTAAAAAAGTGAGACTCCAGGTTTGGGAAAGAGGGAGCTGGGGAAGCGTGTGGGAGGGAAGGGGCGGGCCACAAAGCTGCTGGGAACCGAGCGTCCGAAATCTGTCCTGGGTTTGGGAAAGGGAATTGGAGGGGGTGGGGGGGTGAGTGACAGTGAGAGAAGACAGGAATCTGCCAACAGGAGATCAGGAATGAGCTGTCAGGTTGTCTCTTGCTAGATGGGAATAAAAAAAATCGAAATGCTCAGAGTGACATGCATACAGCTTGGAGTACCAAAGAGCAGGACTCAGGGTTGGGGGGCTTGGGGGGGGCGGGAACATGGAGGCAGAAAGTCTGACACGAGCTGCCCCAGGGGAAGGACGCAGAGAAAGGTCAGGCACTGGCTTTGACTCCAAAGTCACTGCCAACCTCCCCACCGTGATTACACAACACGATCCACCTGAACAGTGTCCACCAAGCCTGAGACAGGGCTTCTGGGATCCATCTGTCTCCCACGTTTGAGCTGAAGCTGCAGAAATGGAGTAACTGGGGAAGGGCACCAGGCAGTTATTTAGGTTGTACTATAATTTGGAAATTATTTTGAAAGCAATCAACCATCTATCTGTATGAAGAATATAGGAAAAGTCTCTCTGAGAAGGCAACGGTGCAGCATCTGATAAAAGCATGAATTCTGTGGACCAGAGCATGGGGTCTAGATGGTTGCCTTGACCACACTCCACAGCTACCACTCTAGGATTCAGTCTCCTCATCTGGAAAGAATAAAGGGTAACATCTGTTCCCACTCATTCGACTGCTGTGAGAATGAGATGAAACAACACACGCAAAGTTCTCCACACTACACAGTATAAGAAAGGCTGGGATAGGAATTTCCTGGCCTTTCAATGCTTAGGACTCCGAGCTCTCACTGCCAAGGACCCAGGTTCAATCCCTGGTTGGGGAACTAAGATCCCGCAAGCCCTGCAGGGGGGCCAAAAAAAAAAACGAAAGGCTGGGCAAGCATAGCCTACTATCATGGTTGAACAATAACCACAGGCCACTTCTTAAAAGTGGAAAGGCCTTGACTGAGGGGGCGATGCAGTGGCTATGGGTTCAGGCTTAGGGATCTGGGTGGGAACCCTGTTCTGTCACAACCAGGGGAAACCAAGGGCTCTGGAAACCTCTCTGAGCCTCAGTTTTCTTTTCTGTCCAAGGAGAAAAAATGGCACCTATATCACAGGGCTGTTGTGGGCATCAAAAGAGCTAAGGTGTAGAAAGTGCAGGCTATTATCCATTCAACATGCACTGACTGAGCGCCCGCCGTATGCCTGGCTCGAGGTGAGGATGCCGGGGTGAGCGACAGCTGGATCCCTGCCTCAGGCACAGGCAGGTCTCCAAGACCCACGTCTCGAGGTCCTGGCCACATGGGGCTTACGTTCTGGTGGGAGAGGCAGGCGGCTGACAAATGACCACACACAGAGTTCCGGAGGACGCCCGAGCGTCCCAGGGACAGCTCAGAGGAACACAGGAGCGTGGTGGCTACGTGAGACGGGGGTCAGGGAAGCCCACCCTGAGGAAGTACTTGAGCTGAGACCCGAGTGATGGGGGGGGGGGGGCGGCCAGGGGAACCCTGGGGGGCGCAGCGCAGGCAGAGGAGACGGCAGGAGCAGAGGCCCCGGGGCCCTGGATGAACGGTCTCCACACAAGCACATGACTTTCGGGGTGGACCAACGTCCAGGCACCCCGGGAACACGTGCTTTCAGGGCGAGCGGCGGGGGCGGAAAGGGGCACCTACCTCGTCCTTGGCCAGGGTCTTCAGATGCTCCAGGATCTGAGCCATCACCTTCTCGCACAGCTTGTTGTTCTCAGCCAGAAACTTGGAGTCTCCCCCGTAGAGGCTGTCGTTGGAGTCAACTGATGGAAGAAACCAGAGCAGTGAGACATTCCCAAGCCCAAGGCCAGGGAGAGGCGGCCGTGGTGTCAGCAGACGGCAAGAAATCATGGCAGGGCACATGGAAACGGTCACAATTCCCCACTGGCCTGGGGCCTTGGGAATCACGGAGAAAAACACCTGGCCTTCTGGACAGCCTGAGCCAGGGAGCAGGGCCATGGAAGTCTGTCCCCTCCAGCCCAGGCAGGCAGGGGACAGCAAGCTTCACCACGACCATCAGAATGGCTGTCAATACTGAGCACCGGCGTGCCGGGCACGGGGCTCGGCGCTTCACAGGCGTTACTACGGGGTCCTCATAACCAGCACGTGCAAGAGATGACGGAGGGGAACCCTGAGGCTCAGCGCCCATCCCAGCCAGGATCCCAAACTGGGAGGCTCCCTTCACAGCCTAAGCTGTTAAGCTCTGCCCCCAGCCCCGCTCCCCCACCCCCCAGCCGGTCACTCCGCCTCAGAACTCCCGCAGATGGAACAAAAGATTCTCTGCATCTTCTCGCAAACCTGAATCCTTTCACCAAAGTCCCCTCTCTGTGTAGAGAAAGACCAGCGCCAAGAACAGCCTGAGTCTGACCTCCCTCTCTTCCTCCTTCCTAATGACCTGCGCACAAAGCATGACCTCTGGGTAAGGAAGGAGAGAGACCCTACATTTTGTTTTTTTTTTCACTTAATGATTCTTGGAGCTATTTGCATATCAGCATATACAGATGTGCTGCTTTGCTTGTAGCAGCTGAGCAGTAGTCCACTGTGTGATGGACCAGAATGCTTTTATGCTTTTGGTTGGTCCCTCCTGCAGACACTTTGGTTGTTCTATTTCTTTCTTTTTTTTTTTTTTTTTTGTGGGGGGGGGTTGGGGGGGCGCAGAGGTGGCAGGGCCAGGCTGCTGCAAAGTCTTACCATCTGTAATGAAACCACAACTCCTTATGGAGTTGATTCTTTCCCTCCATGCCTTTTCTTACCACATCCTTTTTTAACTGCTTTCACCCCAACTCCCAAATGCTGACCTGTACGTGGCTGAGCACATGTATTTCCACCCGGTGTGAACAAGCGGTGCTCAGTTCAGTGCAGAACCCTTGGGGCACCCTTGGCACTAAGTGGTCAAGGAGAGGGAAAGTGCAGTGGCAGCTCTTAGATGTTTCTGATCTGATGGAGGCCTAAAATTTGGGCCACTGTCCCAGGTGCAGTGACATCTGATAAAGCAGTGGCCGTGCAGGTGCCTTGGTGGGGGGTGGGATAGGGTGGCTAACACGGCCATGTGCACGCAGTGTTAATCCAGTTCATTGTTTAGAGACGTTTTCAATAAACCGGTTCAGCTTCGCTCGTCTGGTGGGATGTAATTTGCTGTGATCTTCTCAGCCCAGCTCACTGCCGTCCCCATGAAAGGACCCAGTGAGAAGGATCCTGTCTCCTAGGTACATACAATCCAAAAGGGATGATATATCTGAGATCACACTAAAGCCCATGAAGTTGTGTGACGCAAACAAGAGGTGACACCACAGGCGAGGGACGTAGAGCACTCGGTTTAGCTTGCAGACAGGTGAGGCTGAGACTCAGAAGCCACAGTGGACAGCCCGTCGTGGTCAAAGTTACCAGCCATCTACCAGGGTCTACACAGAACCATTCCCTGCCCTGCTGGCAACGAGCTACAGAACCAGGGGATCACGTTCAAAAGACACTGGTCACGAGGACAAGAAAAGCCAAGGTACGATGTGCCGGGATGGCTTCTGAGCTTTTAAGAAAGTGACTGCTATTAGGGTCACTTCTAGGAAAATTGGCAAATACATCAATAGTCAATGTATCAGAAATATATCTAAATGGCTTATGATTTCAGGAAAAAACAAGTTTGATTTCACTATGATCAAAGAACAGAAAACTAAAACCACAGAAGAACTTTAAAAAAAAAAATCAACTATCAGATTAACAAAGGTAAGAAAGAATACCTGGTTTGTTTATTTGTTTTCTTTTTAAATAATTTTATTTATTTATTTTTTATTTATTGGCTGCGTTGGGTCTTCATTGCTACACAGGCTTTCTGTAGTTGCGGAGAGCGGGGGCCACTCTTCATTGCAGTGCGCACACCTCACTGCGGTGGCTTCTCCCGTTGCGGAGCATGGCTCCATGTGCATGAGCTTCAGTAGTTGTAGCGTGTGGGCTCAGCAGTTGTGGTGCATGGGCCCAGTTGCTCCCATGGCATGTGGGATTTTCCCAGGCCAGGGATCAAACCCATGTCCCCTGCATTCACAGGCGGATTCCCAACCACTGCGCAACCAGGGAAGCCCAGAATACCTGGTTTTGATGTAGGCCTGAGAAGACTATTGGTGGGAGTGTCATAGTTTGGAAATGGGTAAAAAAAGCCTTAAGAAATATCTAGGATCACTTCACACCCATTAGGATGGCTATTATTTAGAAACAACAAAAAGGCAAATAAGAAGTGTTGAGGAAAAAAAAAAAAAGAAGTGTTGAGGAAGATGTGGAGAAACTGAAGGCCTCGTGCATCGCTGGCAGGATGTAAAACGGGGCAGCTGCTGTGGAAGAGCAACTCCACTGTGAGATCAGCCCAAAGGCACCGAAAGCAGAGACTCAGATACTTGTACAGGGACGCTCACAGCAGCATTACTCACAAGCGTCCACTGACAGCTGAATGGATAAGCAAAATGTGGTTTAGTGGTTTATCCAAACAACGGAATATTATTCAGTCATAAAAAGGAATGGAATTCTACTACATGTCACAACATGGATGAACCCTGAGAGCATTATACGTGAAATGTGCCAGACACAAAAGGCCAACGATTGTACGAGTCCACGTATATGAGACACCTAGAAGAGGCAAATTCATAAAGACACAAAGTAGAACAGAGGTCACCAGAGGCTGCGGGGAGGGGGGAGTGCACAGTTACCCTTCCCTGGGTACAGAGTTTGGGAGGATGGAAAAATTCTGGAAATGGATAAGGGTGGTGGTTGCACAACACTGCAAATAGACCTGATAAAACTGAACTGTGCATTTAAAAATAGTTAAAACGGTAACCTTTATGCCGTATGTATTTTATCACTATGCATATTTTACTCCAAAAAAAAACAAAAACAAAAAACCCAAAAAACCTTAGTACAGAAAAATGCCAGATCTTTGACTTGGGAAACCCATTCCAAGGGATTTATCCTAAGAAAATCATCCCACAGGTGCACAAGGATGTGTATGTGATACTGTTTCCTTATCGAGAATAATGTTCATTGTATGTTCAATGTATGTTCATTATAAATGTTGTGTACAATGGTGAGAGGAGAAGCAATGGAAACATCTACCAAGGGTTTTGATTAAATGCTCTGTGAGAGGGACTTCCCTGGTGGTGCAGTGGTTAAGAATCCGCCTGCCAATGCAGGGGGCATAGGTTTGTTCCCTGGTCCAGGAAGATCCCGCATGCTGCTGAGCATCTAAGCCCGTGCGCCACAACTACTAAGCGCATGTGCCGCAACTACTGAAGCCCGAGTGTGCCTAGACCCTGTGCTCCACAACAAGAGAAGCCACACACTGAGAAGCCTGTGTACTGCAATGAAGAGCAGCTCCTGTTCACTACAACCAGAGAAACCCCGTGCACAGCAATGAAGACCCAACACAGCCAAAAATAAAAAATAAAATGAAATTTAAAAAGTCTTTATTTTTATAAATACGTGTTCTGTGACATTAGCATTAAATAAAATACTATGGGGCTTCCCTGGTGGTGCAGTGGTTAAGAATCCTCCTGCCAACGCAGGGGACACAGGTTCGAGCCCTGGTCTGGGAAGATTCCCACATGCCATGGAGCAACAAAGCCCGTGCGCCACAACTACTGAGGCTGTGCTCTAGAGCCCGTGAGCCACAACTATTGAGCCCATGTGCCCAACTACTAAAGTCCGCACACCCAGAGCCTGTGCTCCGCAGCAAGAGAAGCCACCACAATAAGCCCCACTTCCCGCAACTAGAGAAAACCCACGCACAGCAACGAAGACCCAATGCAGCCAATAAATAAATAAATAAATAAATAAATTTATTAAAAAAAAATACTATGAAGACAATATAAGTATATGATCTATAGTTGTTAACTACCATGTACTACACTATACTATAGCTATAATATACTATTTACTGAAAGTAAAGTGACAAAACAGTATATATGGTAGAGCCCCATAAATACCACACACAGACATATATAGCCATATACGTCCTAAGTTACAACTTCCTAAGAACCAATTTTTTCAATTAAAAGGTATTTTATTATTATATATATCTCCTATAATTTGTCTTGAATCTTTTGGGGAATGGTCAGGTATAAGCATCTAGTAATTAATTAACTGATAAAATAACTTCAGGGCTGCTTCATGTACATTTCCGGTTGCTATTTCAAGAATCATAACCCCTTTTATCCCCAGCCTTTTACTTAAACAAATGTCAAGGCTGCAGCACAGTGGGAGTACCAGCACGCTGAGGAGCTGCCTCTCTCTCCCAGCATCGCCTGCCGCTTCTGGGAAGCTCTCGCTAGCTCTCTCCACACCCTCACGTATACACAGAGACATACGTCATTTTTCTGGCTGAACCACATGTAAGCAGGTTGCAGACACACTGCCTGAGAATCAGGAGGTCTCCTTGCGCCCCGGCGCCTCTGCCCGCATGAAACCTCTGCTCCGGTTCTGAACCGCCTGCCCTTAGTGGGGACTGTTCTGGGTGCGCGTTCCTAGGCCGCCACTGCCTTCGTAGCTGTTCCTGGGACACAGGCTGGCAGTGAACTGCCCTGGGCTGCAGATGGCCGTCCCAGGATTTCTGAGACAGCTCTGGCTGCTGGGTCTCACCTGCTGCCCATGACATGGAAGGTGGCAGTCATTCTTGTAAGAAGGAAAAGAATCTGATCCAGCCATTCACCACCATCTGATTTTACAGGGTGGCAGAACTGCAGCTGGTAAAGGAATTTCTCACACCTGCTGCTGAGGACTAGGCCAGTTCCTGGCATAAATTCCCAGTCTTACTCTGAGTTGGAACCTACTCTCATTCGGATTAGTCCAGCAGCAGTGGAGAAGAGAGGTCGAGGAACACTGGTGGCCAACCACCCAAGCTGCAGGCGTCGTGCCCAGAGGGGCCAGGGGCGTGTTTGGAGCAGGCTGCTCATACACACAGAGCACGGACTGGACGAGGGCCTGCTGCTCTGCGCCAGGTTCCAGGACCTGAAGACCTGGTGGGTGGGGATCAGGCCGACCTGGTTCTGCCCTCAGCACACAGCCCATAGGACTGTGCAGGCGATCACAGCCGCCTGGGCTGCGTGTCCGCAGAGGGTGGCCCGGGGGTCCCAGGATCCTAAAATCTAGGCTTGGGATGGAATTACAGAATCGGTGAGATCTAGGCTGAGCCCCAAAGGTGGAAAATTCACAGAGAATGTGAAGAAAGGGGTCAGGAGTGGGGAAACGAGTTTCCATGCCAACACCTGGTGGTGAAAGGGAGGGAGAGAAGGGAGAAGTTGAGTGTCAGGAGTAACTTGGCCCGGCCGGAGTGTAGAGCGGGCCTGCGAGTCCAGACGTGGTGCTTACAACAGGGAGAAATGAGATCCCTGGTAAATGGCCACTAAAAATAGCCCAGGGTCTCTGCATCTGTCTGGCCCTGGGCTCACAACCCCCAATGCTTCAAGGGCCTGGCAGCTGACGTGGAGGAGTGAAGGGGCCGCGCTGGCTACCCGGGGGCCCCTGAGTTGTATTCTTCCAACTAGACATCTATCTGTGTGCTAAATAAATAAATATTCCATGTCAGGCGTGTCCTGCCCTCCCACAGCAAGCACGCTCTCAAGCACACTCACGCGCATGAAAGCACTGGAGTTACAGCTGCAGGTAATTTCAGAGCATTCTCTTCTTATTCATCTGGAAAGAAAACAGCCAAGACATCCTTCGCAAATGCAAAAAAAAACGTGACCCCAGTCTTTCAAAAGTTCAAACCTTTGTCAACACTGTCTAAAAGGCTGCCTCGAATAAGAGAGAGATGGGAAAATGGCGCCCCCACCCCTGCAAAGCCTCCCAGGGCCCCAGGACGCTCTCCTACTAAGACAACTGTCAGGTCACAATCGTGCATCCAGGGTAGACACAGCTGGGCCAAGAAGGCAGCGAAGAAAACCCACACTTCTGTTTTCGTCTCTAAAAGCGAGAAAACTAGACCCCACCTGTCAAACACAGCTACACTCCCTGTGCTGGCGCTCGGACTCCTATAGCCCGCCTCACTATGCTGTGCGGACAGAGGATTCGGTGACCCTGTTTAAGGAAGGGAAGAGCAAGGAGAGGGCCCAGGGTTTACGGACCCACAGCAGCATCTCGTCCTCAAAAGCTTCTCTATTGTTCTGAGCCCTCCACGTGCCCTTCACGAGAGAGGGAATAAAAATGCCAGTGAATACAGGGGGAGCCCAACCTCATCAGCCATCAGAGAAATGCAAATGACACTCAACAGAAAAGCCAAACGAACAAGCCTGACCACATCAAGGGGACACACGGAAAGCTCATTCATGCCTGGCGGGGGTATAAACGGATGTAACTCTTTTGGAAAACTGAGAGGCAGTACCTACCAGAGCGGAACATAAGCAAATCCCATAAGCCAGCAATTCCACCCCAGGTACAGAGCTGACAGACATGAACCCCGAGAGTCACATATTCTGGCTTGTTCACAGCAGCACTGCTCGTAACAGCTCACAACCACATCCACAGGGGAATGAATAAGTGCTGGTATATTCATACAGTGGAATACTATGCAGCAGTGCAAAAGGACGAACACCAGCTACACGTAACACAGAAGAACCTCACAGACACAGCACTGAGTGAAAGAAGCCAGATGCCAAAGAACACTCGCTGCATGAGTCCATTTACAGAAAAGTCAGAAACTGGCAAACTAATTGGTAACCTCAGAAGTCAAGAGAGCAGTGTACCTTTAGAGAGGAAGGTGGTGGTGCTGAGTGGACAGGGGCGCACAAGGGACTCCTGGGGAGCTGGTAATGTCTGATTTCTTTGCCTGGGTGGTGGTTACCAGGTGTGTTCCCTTTGTGATAATTGGCTGCACGTCATGGTTTATTGTCTATGTGTGTACTATGCTAGACTTTAATCAAAACATTGTTACTTTGTAATCAAGGAGGCAGCATAATGTGCGGGCCATAGGGAATTCCACTCCCCCTGCTCGTGTGTACACTGGGGACACGCATGCCCGTCCTCCTCCTCATGCTGTCAAGGCTAGAGGAGGAAGAGGCCCATGGAGTCTGGTGCCGTACCCGGCACGCAGTAGGAGCTCAGATCGTGGCAGCTATCGTCATCGACGTTAACCAGCCTCCCCCAGTTACATCTTCACGTAACCTCTGCCCCCAAATCCCAGCTGGAGGAAGCCTCTGAGAGTTGTAACAGGAGGCCGTCCTTAGCACTGCAAATTCATTGCCTAAAATATCCAAATGTAGAGACAGTTGCTTAAACCCTAAAGTATACATTTATTGGCCAAAGCACTTTTAACAATAGGGTCATTTTTTTGGAAACCAAAAATTGGAACGGAGGCACTGACAAGCAGGAAGATGCTTAGGCGCCGTGGGCAGAGGTCTGGCATCGGGACTGTCCATGTTACGTCAAGGATATGAGGAGGCTGCTCTCAAAACTGTAGGAGTACTTCCAGAACGGCTGGTTGCACACGGGGGAGCAAGGCCATCTCCTGCCTCCAAGCACCTGCTCTGAGGGTCCAGGCCGGGAGCCACATGAACCTGGTCAGGAACAGGCCTGGGGCGAAGGTCATGCGTGTGCATATGTACCCGCCGTTCTAGGGCATTCCTTGGCACACCTAAGACATCACTGACCCAAATGACCGCTTCTCCAAACTCGTCTGTTTGTCAGAATGATCTCGGATGCTTGTTAAAGAGACAAATTCTCAGGCCTCTTCCTGGGGAGTCTAATTTAGAAGAGACAGATGGGGCCCAGGAATCTATATGCTTAAGAGTTCCCCAGGTAATTCTTACACTGGGCAAATTTATCAAGACCCTGGACTAGAAGTTCATGGGAGGTAAGACACAAGGGGATTAAATACAAGAGAAAACGAAAACCCTGCACTTGCTGTTGAGACATTCCAGCACAGTGCAGTCTGGCGGGGGGCCCAGCTACCTTTGTCTACGTGGTAGAGGTAGGTCTCCTGGCTCATGGCAGACAGCAGGTGCAGGACACAGGTGTAGATGCGGATTTTCTCATCACTGTTCTCCTCCCATTTGTAGTCCTGGATCACGTTGAGCAGCTCTCGGACAAGAAACAGGACCCCATGTTCAGGATGGTCCTAGTGGAGGACCAAAAAAAAGGATCAATAATCCTAGATGTGAAGCAGGGGGAGAAACATCAAGACAGAAACCCAGGCCCCTCCCTTTCGCAGCTGCAGAGACATTAAAGGGCCAGCTGTGGTTAAACAAGAGAGAGAAAAGTGACGGAACGTCGTTAACCCACTAATCAACACGCCCCCATCTGGGGAGATGAGCTTGGAGAGCTCCGGGTCCACGGAAAGAAAGTAAAGCTACCTGTCAGCTTAATGTCTGTTTCCAAAATTACAACGTTGCTCTTCTGTGTGTAACAGTAAAAAGCCCTGTTCTTCCAACGACAAAGGCTAGATTGCAGGTCTCGTGGCAGATGGCACAGCAGAAGCCACCTACCTCGGGTAAACCCCCAGATGATCAGTGTCACCACCAAAGGCACCGGCTTTAAATACAGGGCGTCAGCAGCTAAACTGAGGAGCCTCTCTGGGAGGGGAAAAACCCAAGAGACTGTCACAGAGTTTGTAACAGTGTTTCTCAGATGCTGAACTGAATCAGTGCTGGGGATGCAAAAAAGCCAGTAGCTTCAATTCAGCTCCAAAAAGGTAGATGCGATGCAGGGGCTCCCCTGCTGAACTCTCTCCAAAGACTCCTCCTGCCCAGCTCCTGCTGCCACCGCCCTGCTGACCCGCCCGACTGGTCTGTCTTGCCCCTACTCGGTCCAGTGCCACCTTTATGGCTCCTGCGACCCGCTGGGCCGCTCAGGGTCCTGGCAGGACACAGAGGGCACACTCACAAGGGTTAAATGAGGATGGTTTAATGAAGGATTATCAGAATGAACAGAACTAGCGAGGAAAGATGAGGTACCCAGGGCCTGGCACCACCGTTACCATCCTCAGGCTGAAAGCACGCGATGGGGAGCGGGTTTTTGCAGTTGCAGGAGGCCACCTGGCAGCAGCTGCAGCTCTGCACAGAAGAACAAAGCCAGTGCCAAACCATGGCCTGGTGAGAGCTGGGGGATACATACCCCAAACTCACTCTCCTCCTGCCCTGCAGTCCGCGTCAGTACCTCCCACTGGCTGAACCAGCTGGAAGCCAGAAGGAAGCAAGTCCTGGTGACACGGTCCCCAGAGGCCAGTCTCCCACACAGACCAGACGGAAGGGCAGAGATGCTCATATGCCAAGGGGGTTCTGGGCTCCCAGCCCTGCTACTCCCCCAACTGGAAAATTTACCTGCAAGACTTGGCCGTACTGGCTCCTTGACAGCCTCCAGATCTCGTCTTACACGTTAGTTCCTTCCCTGATCAGCAGTCCAGAGCCCACCCCACCGCCACCCTCTCCTAGTCTCTCTTCATGTCAAGTCATCCATCTCATTTTTTCAGAGCAGTTCTCAGCATCTGAAGTGATCTTATTTATTCCTTTAGTGAACTACCCAACAATATCTCTTGGTTCATCTTTTTTTCATCCTAGCCTACAACCTCCAGGAGGGCAGGTACTTTATCTGTTGTGTTTGCCAATAATACATCGCCAGGACAGCCCAGGATGGACAATGGTGCCCCATCCCTGCCTCTGCTTCCTGGGACAGTGCTGGGCTCACAGTAGGCACTCGGCAGGTAAATAATGTTGACTGGATAACATTTTTTGAGCACCTTCTATGTGCCAGGCACTGTGATGGCTACAAAAAAACAATAGTTAATTATTATGGTATCATAATTAGCTATTATGTAAAAGCTATTGCAGCTGTCACAGCTTTTCTGTGTTCCAGGAAGATGCTTTTATGACCCCCTGTCCCCCCATTTCAGAGATGTGAAATGAACCACACTGCTGGTGCACGGGGGACCCAGGAGTCTGGCTCCAGAGTGGACGTCCCAAGCTGCTAATACTCTATGTATGCTGCCTCTCTATAGATGAATTGGAAATAGACTTGATGGGGCTGGCTAGCTGGGAGAAATTCAGGCATGGAATAGAAGTGCGATCACCGAGGTGGGTTGGAGTTAACAGCTATGTGATCCAACGTGCGGATACACAGCAGTAATACCTCCAATGGGTAAGAATGAGCCTGGAGGGGTGTGAGATGATCTGTACGGCTGTTGACATCTACAAAATTACGGCACAAAAGAAGACACATGATGCTCCAAAATCTGAATACCTCAAACTATACGCAGAGAAACTGCCCACACCGTGGTCCACCTTCCATTGCCAGAGTCAGTCTCAGCTGGCAGCTTCCTACGGCCTTTCTTTGCTAACAGCTGTTCCTAACTAGGCTATTTTGTTCTGCTATGTGGATGTTCAAAATATATTCTATTTCAGGGTCTGCCCTGGAAAGAGACAACAGTCTGAATGTTCCAATAACTTAATTTCAGCACAAATTGCTGTAACTATTGTGAGAGAGCATGCACCACACCTTCAGAAAGATAGAAGAGGGAGTAACAGAGACGGGAAGGTTCATAGCCAGCCGTTTCTGCGCACTTAAAACCGAAGAGATGAAGCGATTATTTCCAACCTTCTCTACAAGGAAAACATTTTCCACATGATAGCCACGCTTCAGTGGTTGTAACATTTTCAAAAGAAATTATACCAGTGCCAGCAACAAAAGCAAGGCAAACACAGACTTTGGGGTTTTTTTAAAGAAGAAAAAAATATCCCGGCTCCGTTGGCAATCTGAGTGGGAAAAGGTTTTTCCTGGGGTCTCTGCCAAGGCCGCCTCCCGGGTGGCACCCAAATGCTCAGGAGGCGGCCCCCAGGGGCACCTGGGAGGGACTCGAACCTCTCCCTCTCTCTGCTGGGTGGAAAGGGGGCCCGGCTTCCACCCTTCAGAATATCCCTCTGGGTCCTTGGTCTGCGGGAATCCTTCTAGTAAATGTCACTGCTTGGGAGAAGGAATACCCTGGAAACGACGAGTTCCCAGGAGAGCCAAGAGGCAGCGAGGACATCGCTGAGCACACACGCCCTGGCTTTGAATTCCATCCTGGCCACTCACTAGCTGGGGACCCTGGGCGAGGCAGCTCGCCTCTCTGTGCCAGGCTCTGCTTCTGTGAGATGAGGGCAACTACAGGTTTGTGTGCAGTGAGTATCTGTGAACTACTCACTGGCTCACTGTCAGAGGTGTGTGCGTGTGTTAAATATCCAGGTCCTTTAGGTGCCAGAGCACAAGGGGGCTGGGAGGAACGGCAAGAAAGGAAAGGGGGGCACTGGGGGGAGGTGGCGGGGGCGGGGGGCAGGAGACAGATCACCGTGGAGATGCGAGGCCGTGG
The DNA here is from genome assembly GCF_030028045.1 of Hippopotamus amphibius kiboko. Classification (NCBI taxonomy): domain Eukaryota; kingdom Metazoa; phylum Chordata; class Mammalia; order Artiodactyla; family Hippopotamidae; genus Hippopotamus; species Hippopotamus amphibius. The sequence goes on along the minus strand of NC_080194.1, from coordinate 137,063,736 downwards.
GTGAGTCTGCAGCGCTCCCTGGCTTTGCTGCCTCCAGCACCTGCCCATCCTGCCAGCGCGAGACCCTGGTGTCCCTCCAGCCTCTCATCACCTCGCTCGTCACTGAAGCTCTCTTCCAGTCCCTCCAGCGCTGCTAGGTGACCCTTCTCCCCTCAAGGCCTTACCCATGCTGTTCCCTCTGCCTGGAGCCCCCTCCCCACCCCCTTGCACTTAGGGACCTACTGGTCTTCGTCTGGGTCCCAGCTCAGGTAACACATTCTCAGGGAACCTCACTGACCCCCTTCCCTTCAAATCTGAGGCTCTCAGAGGTCCCTGTAATTCTTTATGACACTTTATCTAATTGTAGTTAAGTATTTACTTGCTGAGCCTGTCTCCTTGAGTGGGAGAACACATTTCTCGTGTTCACCCCTCCATTCGCAGATCAACAAATATTTGCGGGGTAGACGGAATGAATGAAGCTTAGCACCTGGATACCAAGTTATTATGCCGACGGCTGCACCTTTTCACAAAGATAAGAAGGAGAAAAGACATTTCCCTGCTGTGTCCTAGTGATTAGTGCCAGAACACTGATGGCAAACACTTCCATTGCCTACAAATTTCAACTGGATCAAAATTAGGCCTCTGAAGTGGTAACACTGAAGTTGCTCACTTAATTCCACTTTTCTTGCCCTACCAAATGTTGTCAGGAGAAACGCATGAGTTCAGTAATACGGAGAGGACTGTTCTGCACAGCAGAGGCTGACCGCTACTAATGCCAGAGAAGAATGCTCCAAAGCGCTCCAGAAGTGGTGCTGCTTGCTGAGGAGAGGGCTATGCTGGGGGAATGTCTACTTCTGCATTTATAGGTATGACTACCGTGGGCCAGGTATTTTATTTGGTCTAAAATGGCTTCAGTTTTTTTCTAAACAAATAAAATGAATCAAAGCTTTTTAAACCCATTCTTTAAAAGTCTTGTGCTCTGGGGTGGGAATGCAAAATGGTGCAGCCACTATAGAAAACAGGATGCAGGTACCTCAAAGAATTAAAAATGGAACTACTATATGATTCAGCAATCCCTCCTCTGGGTATTTATCCAAAATAATTGAAATCAGGATCTCAAAGAGTTACCAGTGCTCTCATGTTCACTGTAGCACTATCACACAGCCAAGATGTGGCAACAACCTGAATGTTCACTGACGGATAAATGGATTAAAAAATGTGGTATACACATACAGTGGAATACTATTCAGCCTTAAAAAAAAAAAAAAGAAGGAAATGCTATCATAACTCATTACAACATGGATGAACCTTGAGGATATTATGCTGAGGGAAATAAACCAGTCACAGAAAGACAAATACTGTATGATTCCACTTATATAAGGCATCTAGAATAGTCATGTTCGCAGAATCAAAGAGTTGGAATTCAAGGGCTGGGAGGAGGAAATGGGGAGTCACTAATCTAGGAGTTTAAAGTTTCAGTTAAGCAAGATGAATAAACTGCAGGGCTCTGCTGTACAATATCGTGCCCGAGTCAGCAAAGCTGTCCTGCACACTTCCAAACGTGTTAAGAGGACAGGTATGTTCAATGTCCTTACAACAATGAAATTAAATTTAAAACTAAAATTTAAAAACGCTGGGGCTTCCCTGGTGGCACAGTGGTTAAGAATCTGCCTGCCAATGCAGGGCACATGGGTTCAAGGCCTGATCCGGGAAGATCCCACATGTCGTGGAGCACCCAAGCCCGTGTGCCACAACTACTGAAGCCCGTGTGCCTTGAGCCGGTGCTCCGCAACAAGAGAAGCCACCACACTGAGAAGCCCGTGCACTGCAATGAAGAGCAGCCCCCGCTCGCCACAGCTAGAGCAAGTCCTCGCACAGCAACGAAGACCCAACACAGCCAAAAATAAAAATTAAAAAATTAAAAATAAATAAATAAATAAATAAATAAATGCTGATTCAGGGGCCAACCCCGCCTACTGAGTGAGACTCTCAGTGGGGAGAAAGGGAAGCACAAAGCAAGACTCTGTACTTTAAAAAGCATCCCCAATCCCTGTGCACATCTGGCTTCGTCAGGAGCCCACCCATTTTGTGCCTGGACCTTGTTACAACCTGGTGAAGCCTGTGCACAACTCAAAGTACGATTTCTAGTGCAGAAAATAAGATGTGTAAGATGACAAAGGAAATCATTTATGCTAACATGTAGTCGTCAAAACATCTTTTCAATGTATTTGTTACACTGTAATCTATTACTTCTTGGTGAATACATTTGAATAACAGCCCGAGTGATGTGCCTAATAACTACCTCACTTTTTAAGGAAGGAAACATGCAGATGATCTTCTGAAATAACTTTCACACCTGAAATGGGATATAAGCTATTGCTGATTATTTTCACGGCAAAGTCCCCGCCACTGCAACTAGTACTGTGGCTCACTGGTTGTGATTCACAATGAAGCGAAAGGCTAAATTTCACTGAGGTTTGTAGAAAAAAAAAAAGATATCTTTTTTTTCTCATATAAATTCATGGTTGTCCTGCCAGATCCCCAGGTGGACCCCAGGGTAAGAACCCCAACTAGGGTGAAGATCCTAATGCTGGACCCAGGAGGGGCCTTGATTCCTTCCAGCCCAAGCCCGACTTCTTATCTCCTGCATTCCACAGGAAACCCCAGCATCTTCCAACGATATCCCCTTTGACTTTCACTATCTTGCTGTGGTTTCTGGTATTTGCCATCAAAAAAACATCACCATCACCTTTTGAAGTGTTTACTACGCACTAAGGCACTGTTCACGTACATACACTCACTCACTTAACCTTCACAACAACCTAGAGATGTAGATACTCTTATTATCCCCATCTTGTAAATGAGGAAACTGCGGACCGGTAATGTTACACAATCACCTGAAACGACGGAGCTGGAAGGAGGGGGAGCTGGGATTCCATCCTAGGTGTTTTGGTCCGGAGGCCTGAGCCCTAACCACTAAGTGATACTCCCTTGGCCATACAGACAGCCTAGACTACATACCCTAGATACAGAATGAACAGAAAATGCATTGAGAAGTTAAACATCTGACTAGAAAACCAACATAGATATAGACAGAACGTCCTGCACTTTTAGGGCTAAAAATGTATATAAAACAGGTCAAAGACAGACATCCTCTACAGGTCTTCTGGGGAAACGTACCGGAACTATTAATAAAGTAGAAAAGAAATTGCAGAGGAATTCCAGAAGGAATGATTCTGAGGGCCGCATCTTTCCATCAATATTAATCATCTTTGGAACTTCTGGAACGAGGCTTATCGCGGCTTTGAAAAAGGCATCAGCTGCAAGAGAAAGAAAAGTCCGTGTATAAGAATGCTGAAAAATTCAGAGTTTGCTTTCTTCTTCAGATGGCCCGGGAGCCAGGCCTAAGAGGTCTGTGGAAGTCAGGCCACGCCGAGGGCCCAAGTCAGCTGGCGGGTCCTGTAAGAGGGTTTCTGCACCACGATTAACTCTGATTGACTCACTGGAATGTTCGGTTGAGAGGGCACTACTGTTGCCCCCCAGCTCTCTTCTTCCTGCCCTGCTCCCCACCCGGTTCCTCCTTCGAGCAATTTGTCTCAAAGAACCTCAGTCAAATTGGCTTTAGATAATAAGTGAGAAAAGCACATGGCAAATTGTTGCAGAGAGCATAGAAGCTGTGGTGTGCTCCAAGGACAAAGAACAAGATAGACTCAAAGGGCCAATATTGCTGGAACAAAGAGCTACAGGACTCTTATCACTCTGTGCAATGCAACAATTGCAACGTCCCAAAACTTTCCCAAGCAGCATATGCCATGTCCCTTGCCCGTCCCATATAAGGAAAGATATTTGCCCCATTTTTCTCCCGCTCAGCACACTAAAAGTATACATCCTCTGCCCAGTCAGCAGATAACTGCAGGTTCCCTGGCTATAAACTCAGGCAAGCAACCCATGCTCAGGGTCGACTTTCCCTGGCTTCCAGGAAGTCGGCCCGCTGTTCTTGCAGCGTCCCTTCTCTCTAATAAACTCTAACTTCCTTGCATTCTGCCTTGTGTCTGGAAATTCTTTTCCAACCCTTGCTCGGACCACGACACTTGGTGGGCCATACGGGGACTTCTCCTGGGGGAAGATCTCTTCCCCCACTTCCTCTCCTCTTTCCTTGGGACCCTCTGAGAACAGGAGAGTGGCTGTGGAAGCAATAGAGGAGCCCTGGCCAGGGCCACACCCCGGTGGGTTCCAAAGCCTCCACAGTTCACTTCACCCCAGTAACTGCCGCCCGGAACAGGTGAGGACCCTTCTGTCTTCCTTCTGACTGAGGACTAGGCCAATTGATACTGTGCGGGCACGGGTCAGGCACTTAAAAGCCACTAGGGTGCCTGCCGCTTGAAGACCCCCATGAAAGGATAAGGGGGTCATGGACAGACCAGGCTGTTAGAGCATCTGCCCCCATCAAGGCAACTTCCGTGCACCGTGAGGCACATAGTGGCTGAAGCAAAACATAAAGCCCACAGTCCCTCGGCCACCGCCTCCTTGGCAGGGTTCAAAGGCAGGATCCTCAGCCCTCTTTCCCTATTACCTCTGCTTCCTCTCCTCCGACCCGGACTGACTCCAAAGGATCTTGCCACCTCTAGACCATTCTGAAAACTTCTTCCCATCCCTGAGGATCTTCTAAGGGTGACTCAATGCCCGGCTAACCACCGGGAACTCCCCTCTCTGCTTTCACTGGTGCCACAGACACATGGTTTCCCACGGGTGCCTCCTACGCATGGTTTCTCAAGGGCCACCTCTCCCAGTCGGACGCGACTGCCAAGATGGTTGGCATTTTGTGCCTCAGCCGCACGGGTTTCTCTCTGGTGCCTCAGCCGCACGGACACATCACTGAGGCAAAGGGGGACGCCTTTTTGCCCGTCGGTGATTCTAAATACCCCTCCACCATTCTACGGCATCAGGGCTAAGAATGGGCTCAAACATGTCTATCCCCTTAGACTCACCTCTTGGTTGTATTCCCAGGAAATGGAAGAAGTCTGACCCAGACAATCTCAAAAAGAAGCGGCTCATTTTCTTTTGTAACAACGCTTGGCCCCAATACAAACTGAGAGACCAAGAACAATGGCCTCTTCATAGGACACTAAATTATAACACAGTCCTCCAACTTAATCTCTATTGTCGGAAACTAGGAAAAGATTCCGAGGTTGCATACACCCAGGCCTTCACGGCCCTCAGTCAGAATCCGAGCCGGAGGGACTCCTGTCGCATGTGTCTCTCCACCGCCGCTCTGTTGCCTCGTCCTCCCCCTTCTCCTTCTCCATCAGCTCCACTACCCTGCCCCCTCCCCCTCCAGCAGATATTTTATTTTATTTTTTTGTTTGTTAGTGTGTTACTTTTATTTTTATTTATTTATTTATTTATTTTTTGGGGGGGTATACCAAGTTCAATCATCTCCAGCAGGTATTTTAGATGACCCTTCCTATCCCTGGTCACACGCACCACCTCCTCAACCTTTTGCTCCCCAACCCCCAACTTCCTTACCCAGACGTAAATCTTCCTTCCCCTCCCCACACTCGGTCACAGGAAGCTCAATGCTCTGAACGAGGCTCCAACAAGCTTCCCCGACAAGAGGTCGCTAACGGAGACCTAAATGCTCTCAGAGTCCATGTCTGCTTCCCCATGTCTGACCTCTCTCATATCCAGGGTAAACTGGGCTCTTTTAGCCAGGACCCTTCCACTTTTATCAGGGAATTTCAAGCCCTTACCATAGCCTTTGACCTAACCTGGCAAGACATTCATATGGTCCTAACCACCTGCTTGTACACAGGAAGAAAAGTCTAGGATCTGGGCCGTGGCTCAGGCCTGGGCAGACGAGGCACACGCTCGAAATCCTAATGAGAACCTAACAGGGGCAGAAGCAGTCCCACGAGCAAACCCAGGGTGGAAGTATCAAGCAAATGAAAATGGGCCAACAGGAGGGCTCACTAGGAGAAATTACATGATTATCTGCCTCCTAGAAGGTATGAAAAAGGCAGTCATCAAACCCGTCAATTATAATAAACTCAGAGAAGTTACACAAGAACGCTTTGAAAATCCGGCCCTTTACCAGAGGCCCGATTAGCAGAGACCCCTGAGACCTAGACCCTGAGACCCCCGAAGGTCAGACTACACTTGCAGTTCACTTTATAAGCCAGGCATCCCCTGACATAAGACAAAAATTACAGAAATTAGAACAGGGCCCACAAACCCTATTCTCTGTCCTACTTGACGCGGCCTTTAAGGTCTTTAACAACAGGGAGGAGGTTTCCAGGAACAGGCGAGAACTAAGACAGGAAGAAACACTAAAAAGACATGCTCAACATATGGCCCTTGCCATTCCTCAGTCCCTCCCATGGCAGGGACCCATGGGAATCCCTCCCTCTTCTCAGAGACCACCTGCTACCAGTGCGGCCAGCAGGGGCACACTGTCAGGAACTGCCGCACCTGCCACCCGATACCCTATGCCCTTACTGTCACCAAAAGGCCACTGGAAAAGGAGTTGTCCCTTCCGCCCTCGAGTTGGAAGGCCAGCACCTAAATCATCCAGCACCTGAGGTACTTTGGGACCCGGCCCCCTGGGCCAAAATCAAGGCCAATTGCCCCTGGCGGTGGTAACTGACTCTCAGGAGCAGGAACCAGATTGCGCTTTAGAGCTGGGGCCCCTGGATGTGGATGACCAAAGGTGCCCAGGGCTCTATCTACAGGCCCCTACGTTCCCCATGAGAACGGAGGAGCCCTGGGTAACCCTGGATGTGGCAGGGGTTACTATAACCTTTCTGATCGACACTGGGGCTACGTACTCAGCGCTGACTTCCTTCTCTGGTCCCACTCGCCACTCCTTGATCCCCCTAACAGGGACAGATGGACAACCCTCTTATGGCCGTTTCACACCTCCCTTACCTTGTTCTCTTGAAAATTCTTTATTCACACACTCCTTTCTCATCCTCCCAACCTGCCCTACACCTCTGTTAGGCTGAGACCTTTTAACAAAATTTAAAGCTACTTTATCATTTACTCCAGTAAATATGGCCTTAACAACCACCACGAAGCCTACTCTAACCACACGTAACACCCCAATCAAGCATGGAACAGAAATCCTGGACCTTTTAGAGGCCATAAAATCCCCTAAGGAAATAGCCATCATCCACTGCAGCACAAACCAAAAGGACCCATCAGACATAACTAAAGGACATGACATGGCAGATAGAGAGGCCAAAAGGGCTGCCCCAAATGTCCTACAGGCCTCCTGGATCCCAAATTTAGAGTCTTTGCCCCCCTGGTACTCACCATCAGAACTTAGAGCGGGACAAAACCGTGGGTTCACTCTAACTCCTGAAGGGTGGCTACAAAGCCCAGACACCAAACTTCTTTCACCAGAAGCCTCCCAGTGGAAGATTCTGAAACACCTTCATCAGGCTACCCATTTAGGACCCAAATTCCTTTACAGACTGGTAGGGACAATATTCACAGGAAAAGGAATCTTCTCCACCCCCCAATCTATATGCCAGGCCAATCCAGAGGGGCCTATAAACGCCCCCCTGCTATCCCATCTGATCCAAAGGTGGGAGAACCAACCAAGAGAAGATTCGCAGATAGATTTCACCCACATGCCCTCTTGTAAAGCCTTCAAATATCTCCTAGTCATGGTGGACACCTTCATGAGATGGAAAAAGGCCTTCCCTACTAAAACCGACAGAGCATCCAAGGTTACCACTACTCTCGTGGAACATATTATACCCCGGTTCGGACTACCACACTCTTTACAATCAGACGATGGCCCCGCCTTTATTTCAAGTCTAACCCAAGGGGTCATCAAGGCCCCGCAAATCACTTATCTTCATTCAGCATGGTGTCCTCAGGTGTCAGGCAAGATGGAAATAGCCAATCAAGCCCTCAAGAAATACCTGACCAAGTTAGCAAGAGACACACCGCACATGGGTTTCCCTCGTAACCACTGACAAACCAAACCATCCCCACACTTACTATTTTGATTCCCCTTTCTATATTTACTTCCCCAAATCTAATATCATCACTGACTGGACACAAACCAGCTACTTTAGGGCCTCCACCTGCCCCACCCCATCCCCAAACTGTCCCTATCAGAACCACAATGTTCAGTTCAAACCCTCTAATATTAAACAAGAAGAATGCAGAAAACTCAAGACACCCGAGGACTATGACAAAGGGTGGAACCCTACCATTCCTTCTTTTAATTGGGCTTACAACTTTTCTTCCCATCCCTCAAAGACTGCTTGCCTCTCCCCCTTAGCTGGGATGACTTTAGCTACCATCTAAGAGGACACAGAACATTCCCGTACCCATTTGGGGAAACCTTACCTCAACATCACTTTAGACGTCTGTTTGGACCCTACAAACCACACCTATTTCCTCTGCAGATCTAACGCAGATTTATGTCTTCCAGCCAACTGGACGGGGACTTGTACCCTTACATACATTATTCCTAATCTTACCCTTGTAAATGACAGTATCCCACTTCCCTCATATTCTCAATCACACAGATGGAAACGAGAAGCCCTCACTGTAATATCAACCCTAGGGATGCTCATTGGGATGGGGATAGGCTCAACAGGCCTCTCAAACTCTATTTTTACTGCCCGACAGCTCTCCCTCGAACTCACGCAACAGATTACTCACCTAGCAGCTCAAATTAACACTCTACAAGAACAAATAAATTCTCTAGCAGGAGTGGTTTTACAGAATAGGAGAGCTTTAGACTTACTAACAGCTAACCAGGGTGGGACCTATGTTAAAGGAGGAATGTTGTTTTTTTGTCAACCAATCGGGCAAAATTCAAACTAATCTTCGGGATATTATTAAAAGAGGTAGCGGGTTTTATACAAAAGGAGCCTCAGGGGGATTCGACTGGTGGGACTTTGAGACTAATATCTGGTCCCGGCTAGCCCCTTTCCTAGGTCCTATAGCAGCCTTCACACTTCTACTGATCTTCTGGCCATGTATTTTTAACCTCCTTGTTAATTTGTCTCTTCAAGGACATAACAAATAAACCTCCAAATGGTAATGCAACGAGAATATTAGCCAGACAAAACTTAAAGAAGCTGCCATCATGTTCCATGGGGCCTCCACCTCTCCCTAGGTGTACCCTGACAGAGAGCAGGTAAGAGGAACCCAGGGCCCTACAATGCTCCCGCTCAGCAGGAAGCAGCCAGAGAGATCGTTGCCCCTTTCCCTTACAAAAAGCTTTTCCGAACACCTGAGAGGGAGCTAGACAGATAGACAGACATGAGCAGGGTATCCAACAGGGCCAAAGAATTGGCCCTTTAAATAAAGAGAGGGGGAAATGTGGTGTGCTCCAAGGACAAAGCACAAGATAGACTCAAAGGGCCAATATTGCTGGAACAAAGAGCTACAGGACTCTTATCACTCTGTACAATGCAACAATTGCAACGTCCCAAAACTTTCCCAAGCAGCATATGCCATGTCCCTTGCCTGTGCCATGTAAGGAAAGATATTTGCCCTATTTTTCTCCCGCTCAGCACACTAAAAGTATACATCCTCTGCCCAGTCAGCAGATAACTGCAGGTTCCCTGGCTGTAAACACAGGCAAGCAACCCATGCTCAGGGTCGACTTTCCCTGGCTTCCAGGAAGTCTGCCCGCTGTTCCTGCAGCGTCCCTTCTCTCTAATAAACTCCAACTTCCTCGCATTCTGCCTTGTGTCTGGAAATTCTTTTCCAACCTGCGCTCAGACCACGACAGAAATCACAGTTGGCTGGACTGAAGGCTTCACCTGAACTGGTTCAGTGAACCCTCCTGTTCACCACAGGAGGAAAGTGCTGTCTGCGGGCCCACTTCACAGGTGGGAAATGTGGTGTGGGAAGAGAAGTGCCTGGTCACGACACAGCCTGTGTCTGCAGGAGGGTCCAGTCGTGACGGCGGAGCCCAGGTTCAAGCTCTGGTTTGTCTGAATCTACACTAACGCCCACTGTATTTGTTAAAGAAATAACAATGGAAATGTCTGAAGGAATGCGCGCGTACACACACACACACACAAACGGCTTTAAAGACTTCCGATTAGGTGACAATTCCAGAGAACCATTTGGAAAATGAGGACACTTTAAGAAATATGAAATAGTCTGTAAAACAAGAAGACCTACAAGGGTGAGAGTTAGGAAGGAAGGGGAGGGCGGACGGAGGAGGGATGGAGAGGAAGTGGGGGGTGAGAGAGGGGCAATGAGAGGACACAGACAGGGAGGAAGGGGGAGGAGGGGGAAGAGCTAGAGGTGAGTGTGTTGGTGAGGGGTGGAGATGGAGAGGGAGAAAGAGAGTTCTTTCTAGAACTGCCAAAGTATTAACCATGAGAAAGAGCCTCAGGGTCAAAACAGACTGACAAATGAAGCTTTAAACCACCCGACGAGATCAAACATTTGCATGGTCCAAATACATTTCCACTCCGAAACGGCTTGCAGTGATGCACAGAGAACAGTGCTCTGGTCTGCAGCACCCTGAGTTAAAACCAGAAGCCCCTCCAGCACAGCAGAGAGGCAGATGCAACAACAAATGCCCACGGCCTGGAACAGAGGCCAGCCCTTAATCAGAAGAGTCTGCAACTGAAGCTGAAGAGTGGGGTTTTGCCTTCTCTTCTTTCTTCAAAAGAAAAAAACCATGGTATGGAAAGACGCTGCTCTCAGGGTTCACTACATCAAGTTACCTCTGCTCTGGGAGCTTCCCTCCCAGGCTGCCTCTCCGACCCGCACTCACACCCTTAGCACATTCACCTAAGCAAAGTTATTAAGCGCCAACTGTGAACCGGGGTGCTCTCCCAGGCACTGTGGGCACACATGGGAAGACAGAGGGGGGCGACGAGCCCAAGTCATCACTAATTAACACCTAGCTGCTGGGAGCCTGCCGTGCGCTCTGCTCTAAGGAGGAAAGGATGCCGCTGATCTTGTCCTGATACAGGGGCTCTGGAAGATGAACCTCCCAGGAAGAGTCAGAAGCTGTAGGGTCTTCTGTCTTGGCCTAAAGAGAGTAGTAAATGGCACTGCTCATGGAAACCAGAGAACTCCCAGGCCCTGTCTCAAGGGCACGAGCCCTCTCAGTGCTCAGGCAGTCCTGGGGGAAGGTACAATTACTTCCACGCCCGGATCACGAACCAAGCTCAAAAACTGAGTCGGCTGGTGAGAGCAGCCCGTCACCAGCACTGAGCAACACGAGCAGATTCACACAGAAAGAAACTCTACAACAATGAAAAACAGGTGACCTGACTAAAGGTTACTCTGACTAGACATTTCTCCAAAGAAAACACACAAACGGTCATCAGGCACATGGAAAGAGCCTCAACAGCATGCATCACGAGAGAAACACAGACCAAAACCACCATGAGATACCATCTTACACCCATGAGAATGGCCGCTATGAAAAAAACAAAAACAAAAACAGGAAACAAGTGTTGGCAAAGATGTAGAGAAACCAGAATCTCTTGTGTACTGCCTGGTGGCGATCTAAACTGGTGCAGTTGCTGTGGAAAATAGTTTGGTGGTCCCTCAAAAAGTTTAACATAGAATTACCATCTGCCAGCAATTCTACCCCAAAGAAAGGAAAGCAGGGACTCAGACAGATACTTGCACACGAGTGCGCACAGCAGCATTATTCACAAGCGCCAGAAGGTGGAAACAACCCAAGTGTCCATCAATGAACACAGAGGCGAACCATGGTACACACAAACAAAGGAGTAGCACTCAGCCTTAAGAAGGAAGGAAATTCTGACATGTGCTATAAACATGAAGGAACCTTGAAAACGTTATGCTACATGAAGCAGGTCAGACACAAAGACAAACACTGTCAGGTTCCACTTGTATGAGGTACTCAGAGGGGTCAAATTCAGAGAGAGAGGGCAGAGTGGGAAGGAGAGAACAGAGTTACTGTTTCATGGACAGGGAGTTTCATTCTCTGCAGGATGACGAAGAACTTCTGCAGGTGGATGGTGCTGATGGCTGCAAACACGGTGAAAGAACTTAAAGGCCGCTGAACTGTGCGCTCAAAAATGGTTACAATGGGAACTTTCATGTTGTGTAAACTTAACCGCAATGCAAAAATAAGAAACTGAGCTGAGCCTACCCCTGACATCACCCCCCAGAGCGCCGGCAGGCCTGGACTCTACCAGGTCTGCTGCCTTCCTCCTGCCTCTACAGGCACCGCGTTCTGGGGAAGACATCACATCCGTTATAAAACAAGGTGAAGAGCTTCTCTCGGCGGAAACTAAAATTCTGCTCAGGACAACGTGAGAGGCCACTTATGTATTCTGTTTATGTGTTTGTTATCAGCGGCCCTGAGAAAAGTGCCTATTATAACGGCGCATGAAAGAGGGAGGGCCCTTTCGTGCCTCTGCTCCTCACAGCCGCCCCGCAAGGTCCCCATTCCAAAGGAGGGAGCTGAAAGAAACAGTGATTTAAGGGCCGGGGCAGGAAATGTTCCAAAGCAGGTGTTTATTTCTATCCTCAGAAGACCTGCCCCACATATAAAATCTTGTCTGGGAGACGTTTCAATGTTGTCTTAGTAATTAGAACGCAAATCCTACTGTGTATGAAAACAGTTTTTCCTCATAATTTAGAGTTCAGAATAATCGTGCCACTATCATATAACATTTTTTTAAAAACAGGAGTTGGTTTATAACATTACATAAGTTTCATGTGTGCAACATTATATTTCTATTTCTATATACCCTACAGCCCACAATACTTTATTTGTGGCTGTTATAAGTCACAGAAGACAATTACAGATAAAATGGGTTAGACTGTTTTTTAAAAAAAAAGATGTCTATAAAAAGGAGAAATCAGACTCCAGTTCATAGAGACTATCATCCTTGTTCCACTGGGGGAAGGAAAAAGCATGTTTATCAATATATGCACTGGCTTCCCCATGCTATGCCTTCCTCCATCTGAGTTTTCTGAGGTTTCAAGGAACAGCTAGATTTCTTTTCCATATCCCATCTTAAAAAAAAAAATTAAAACAAACAAACAAAAAACCCCACCCAGGCCTGGCTGATCTCACCCAAGAGTTCACTCTGTTTGAGATCCCTGTTCTGAGGGTGCTGCCTGCTGGTGCTGTTCTCTGCATAGTAACCAACACGCCCTTCAGTGAGGCTGGGTGCTGGGTGGAGGACAAGCACAGCCGCAGTGAGAGAGGCTATGCCGCTCTTGGAGTCGGTGTTTTCCAGTCATCAAGATCCTTGTAAAAATACAGGTTCCCAGGTGCCCGAACATTGCTCATGGGACTGGAACACAGCAAAGCCACTTCGCAAAATGATTTGGTGGTTCCTTCAATTCTACACGGATGTGGCACATATACAAACATGTACGCGACAGCATGGATGACCCTCGAAGTCGTTATGCTAAATGATGGAGCCATCACAAAAGATCTGCATTGTAAGACTCCATTTAAATGCTTTTTTTCTGAAGATTTATTTATTTATTTATTCATTTATTTATTTATTGGCTGCGTTGGGTCTTCGTTGCTGCACACAGGCTTTCTCTAGTTGCAGCAAGTGGGGGCTACTCTTCATTGTGGTGCGCAGGCTCCTCATTTTGGTGGCTTCTCTTATTGCGGAGCACAGGCTTTAGGCACACAGGCTTCAGTAGTTGCAGCACATGGCCTCAATAGTTGTGGCTCGTGGGCTTAGTTGCTCCGTGGCATGCGGGACCTTCCCAGACCAGGGATGGAACCCGTGTCCCCTGCACTGGCAGGCAGATTCTCAACCACTGCGCCACCAGGGAAGCCTCTGTAACACCCCATTTATATGAAATGACTGGAATGGCAAATCCATGAAAGCAAAGAGGAGACGGTGGCTGGCAGGAGCTTGCGGGACAGGGGACGGGGAGTGACTGCTTAATGGCTTCGGGGTTTTCTTTGGGGAGGTGGGCATGTTCTGGAATTAGTGATGACAATCACACAGCTCTGAATATACTAAAACCCACTGAACTGTACACTTTAAAAGGATGGATTTTATGGTATGTGGATCATATCTCAGTAACACTGTTATTTAAAATATACATATGGGTTCCCAGGCCCCACCTTAAATGTATTAAACCAGACTATCCAAGATTGAGACTCAAATCTAACTTTAAAAAAAATATTTATCTTTGAATAGGTAACAGAGTCACATAATTTAAAGTGCCAAAGGTAACACTCCTTCTCACTGCAGTGCCTGGCCATCCCGTTTCCATTCCCAGGGGCAAGAGTCCTGTCTGCTGCTTGGGTGTGCTTCTAAGTGTACAGAAACAAATACAGTTTCCCTTTCTTTTTTCTTTCTTTCTTTCTCTTTATACAGAGTTAAAGTATAGGAGACACCATTTTGCAACTCCTTCCTCACCACTTAACAACATGTCTTGGAGATTAATCTACACGCATATAAAGGCTATCTTCATTCTCTTTTACAGCTACAAAGGGGAATCTGGCCCATTTCCCTTTTTCTTCTATTTTTTTGGGGGGGAGGTAAAAGACATAAAATTTACCATCTTAATCAATTGATCCATTTTTTAAAAACCAAGCTTCTCCAGTGAATTTTATGATTCAACAGGTTTGAAAAAAATTGTTCTAAATCCTTCAGCTAAATGCAGCATATGCCTTCCCAACAGCAAATGGCACATTCTGAAAGGCTTACTCTGGAGACACGCAGCCAGGGCAGGCTACCTCATCGTCTCACATATGCGGTGAGCAAGGGCCGGGGAGGTTTGTTAGACAATTATCATAGAACTTTTGATAATTTTCTGTCTGAGATTTCAGGTTTTCCTGTTTCCCAATCTGGGCAGTTTCAAAGGGTCTGCAGAATACCAAAGGAGGATGATATTCCGGAAACCTCTAGTAGGACATGGAGAAATCAAACACACCCAAAACACAAAGCCACTGGAACTACAGAATGATCACCAAAACATAGGGTCACTAGCAAACCCTGGGAAGAAGCTGAAAATAAGGCCCAGTTGAAGGTGCTGAGTAAGCTGTGCTTGTGGGGATGAGCTGGATTAGCCATGCTGCCCAGCGACCAGAAACAACCGGTCAGTGATTCTCCTTACATGAAGGTATCTTGTATCAACTCAGCTCGATTGAGCAAAACCTGAAAACAACCCAGCCATAGGGACTAGTTAAAGAAATTACTGCACTGCCACACCACGGAAATGAAATCAGTAACAAAGAGAATAAGGGACACTGATATGTTTTGATGTATAATACAGACATATTAAGTACAAAATGTTATACAACCGTATACAGCATGATCTTATTTTTACAAGAAAAAAAATATATATATATATTTAGGTAGATGCATAAAGAAAGGGAGGCAAGATAATGCCAATTTAAGTGTGATATAGGAGTAATGGCTGAGGGTGAAGGAAACCGGGACCTTCCATGTACTGCTAGGTTACTGTTTTAGAATTTTTATTTATAAATTTCTAAAAATCATTTTTCTTTAGCAAAGTCAATACAAGTTTATGATAAACTTTTCAATCACAGAAATGTACAAAACAGAAAGGATAGGGGTTTCCCTGGTGGCGTAGTGGTTAAGAATCCTCCTGCTAATGCAGGGGACATAGGTTTGATTCCTGGGTCGGGAAGATCCCACATGCCGCAGAGCAACTAAGTCCGTGCGTCACAACTACTGAGCATGCGCTCTAGAGCCCGTGAGCCACAACTATTAAGCCCACGTGCCAAAACTACTGAAGCCCGTGTGCCTAGAGCCAGTGCTCTGCAACAAGAGAAGCCACAGCAGTGAGAAACCAGTGCACCACAACAAAGAGTAGCTCCCACTCTCCACAACTAGAGAAAGCCCACACGCAGCAACGAAGACCCAACACAGCCAATAAATAAAAAAACAAAAAACTAAACTGCTTTGCCAGGCATTCAGTTCTCTCAACAATTAGTCCCCAAACTGTCTTCCTAACTTGATCTTCCACTTATTCCTTCCAGATGCACCATTTTTTCAGCCTCTAGGCCTTTGCTCTCGCTATAGCTTAGGCTAGAACGCCCTCTGCTTCATTTCAGCATATACAGATCCCCCTTACCTTCCAGGCTTTTGAATGCCACCTCTTTTAAGAAGCTTTTTCTTCCTCTTCCAAGCCAAGGGTCATTTCTCTTTTCTCTAAAACTCCCTGGTATATTTTATGAACATCTTGCATGACATTTATCATGTGCTGCTTTGAATAACTGTAAACAGATCCGCCCTCCTCTGCTAGCATGAAGTCTCTTTAAGTGCATTCCTGTTTCAGCACAATGCTTGGCACTGTGGCTTGCATGTGAAAAATGGTCAAGAACTGCTGGTAGGAGGAAGCAAATCATAGATGTTTACAATTATAAGGAGTTGAGTGAGCTTAAGGGGGAGACTCACCCCTGCTCCTTTTCTGTGGGTTCCATCCATCCCAGCCCTTACACCCCCTAAGGTGGATGGATCATGCGTGTTCAGCTATGGATGTGGGCAACAAGCGTCATGCCATCTGCCCACCTGTGAACTGTTACAGCAAAATCAACTTATAGGGTTGGCCAAAAGATTCGTTTGTTTTTTTCCATAAGATGGCTCTAGCAGCGCTTAGTTGTCTTTATTTGACACAATTTTTTTTTTAGATTGCATTGTGACAGTTCTCTTATCAGTGTGCATTTTTATCAAAATTGGTGAATTTCTGTGTAGCCATTTTAATATTGAAGATGAAAGGAAAAAAAGCGTTTTCAGCATATTATGCTTCATTATTTCAAGGAAGGCAAAAACACAACTGAAATGCAAGAAAAGATCTGTGCACTGTGTGGAGAAGGTGCTGTGACTGACTGAACATGTCAAAAGTGGTCTGCAAAGTTCCATGCTGGAGATTTCTCACTGGACAATGCAGCACAGTCAGGTAGACCAGTTGAAACTATCTGATAGCAATCAAATCGAGACATTAATTGAGAACAATCAGTGTTATACCACGCAGGAGACAGCTGACATACTCAAAATATCCAAATCAAGCATCGAAAATCATTTGCACCAGCTTGGTTATGTCAATCACTTTGATGTTTGGGTTCCACATAAGTTATGCGGAAAAAACCTTCTCAACCGTATTCCCACATGTGATTCTCTACTTAAACGTAATGAAAACATTTCATTTTAAAAACAAACTGTGACAGGCAATGAAAAGCGGATACTGTACAACAATGTAGAACAGAAGAGATTGTGGGGCAAGTGAAATGAACCACCACCAACCACACCAAAGGCTGGTCTTCATCCAAAGAAGGTGATACTGTGTGTATGGTGGGATTGGAAGGGAGTCCTCTGAGCTCCTTCTGGAAAACCAAATGACTAATTCCAACATGTACTGCTCCCAATTAGACCACCTGAAAGCAGCACTCGACGAAAAGTGTCTAAAATTAGTCAACAGAAAATGCATAATCTTCCATCAGGATAACACAAGATGGCATGTTTCTTTGATGACCAGGCAAAAACTGTTACAGTTTGGCTAGGAAGTTCTGATTCATCTGCTGTATTCACCAGACACTGCAACTTCGGATTTCCATTTACTTCAGTCTTTACAAAATTCTCTTAATGGAAAAATTTCAATTCCCTGGAAAACTGTAAAAGGTACCTGGAACAGTTCCTTGCTCAAACAGATAAAAGGTTTTGGGAAGATGGAATTATGAAGTTGCCTGGATAACAGCAGAAGGTAGTAAAACAAAATGGTGAATACCTTGTTCAATAAAGTTCTTGGTGAAAATGAAAAATATGTCTTTTATTTTTACTTAAAAACCGAAGGAACTTTTTGGCCAACCCAATACTTTGTCCATAATCACCAGAGAGGCCTCAAGGTTTGAGAAAACAGTCACATCAAACACATTCTTCAGGGACTTCCCTGGTAGTGCAGTTGTTAAGAATCCGCCTGCCAATGCAGGGGACACGGGTTCGATCCCTGGTCCAGGAAGATCCCACATGCCTCAGAGCAACTAAGCCTGTGCGCCACAACTACTGAAGCCCACACATTGCAACTACTGAGCCCACATGCCTAGAGCCCATGCTCTGCAACAAGAGAAGCCACTGCAATGAGAAGCCCGCACATTGCAATGGGGTGTAGCCCCTGCTCGCCACAACTAGAGAAAGCCCGTGCACAGCAACAAAGACCCAACAGAGCCAAAACAGAAACAAAAAAACACACATTCTTCAGAAGATGGTTTGTCAACAGAACAAGTAAATATGACCTTAAGCATAAACCTCAAAGACTTAATAAGTCGACAGAGACCATTTTTCTCCGTTACAAGCCACTCTTTACTCTCCAAAAGGAAGAAATACAAAATTATTTTTCTCCTCCATTCTACTGCCCTGGCCGCCTCCATCAGCAGTTACAGTTCACAGTAGCCAGTGCGCTTAACAGCAGGCTTTAGCCTTTCCTCTGCACGACCCTGTGTTCCTCGCATATCAAACCAGCACAACAGTTCCATTCAGCGTGTCTATGAACCTCGGCATATGTTTGAACCTACCTTGTTTTCTTCTTTCTATAAACAGGAAAACAAATGATTTAAAACCTACCAAGAGGACCTTGATGAAACTCTTCTGATCACCAGGGTTGCTTAGGAGTTAGGCCCATACCATGAAAGGTATGGTACC
The DNA here is from genome assembly GCF_030028045.1 of Hippopotamus amphibius kiboko. NCBI lineage: Eukaryota > Metazoa > Chordata > Mammalia > Artiodactyla > Hippopotamidae > Hippopotamus > Hippopotamus amphibius. Next base: position 137,045,140 of record NC_080194.1, on the reverse strand, counting down.
CTTTTACATTCATCAATATTATGAAGAGTTTTCAACCATCATTATCATGTGGTACCATTTATTCCCTCAACACTGTCTGAGCACCCATGCGGTAGGCAATGGTGCCAGGAGAGAGGCACAGCTCAGTGACTAAGACAGATGAGACCCTGTGGAGCTGACACTCTTCAAGGGGAAGAAGCAGACAATTCTTTACGTATTTACTTGCTAAATAACAATGGTGATAAGTACGATGAGGGAAAGAGCATAGTGTGAGGATACCACGTCTTACAGGAGAACCTGACCTAACTTTTGTCTGGGGCTTTTCCTTAAGACATGGCTTGTGAGCACAACTCTCCAAGATGAAGATGTAAAAAAATAAGTAAAAGAAAGTACATTTTTAAAGGGGGAGACAGGTAGAATCTAAAAAACAAAACACATGAATAAACATAAAAGAGAACCAGAGTCATAGATACAGAGAAAAAACAGGTGGTTGCCAGAGGGGAGGGGGAGGAGGAGGGAGAGCAATAGGTGAGGGAGATTAAGAGGTGCAACCTTCCAGCCACAAAGCGGATGAGTCACGGGCAGAAATTCACAGTGTGGGGCACACAGTCAATAACGAAGTGGTATCTTTACATGGTGACGTATCATAACCAGACTTATCACGGGCGTCATTTTGAAACATATGGAAATATCAAGTCACTATGTTGTGCCTTAGGTCAGTTATACTTCAAAAAAACCAAACTCCTAGAAAAACAGGTGAGATCTGTGGTTACCAGAGGTGAGGGATGGGGGGGAGAAGGAATTGGATGAAGATAGTGAAAAGGAATAAACTTCCAGTTATAAGATAACTAAGTACTAGGGATGTCATGTGCATGATACATATAATTAACACTGCTCTATGTTACATATGAAAGTTATTAAGAGAGTAAATCATAATAAGAATTCTCATCACAAGGAAAAAAACTACTTCTTAACATTTCCTTAATTTTGTATCTATATGAGATGATGGATGGTCCCTAAACTGTGGTCATCAGTTCATGCTGTATGTTTAAGTCACATCACTATGCTGTGCACCTTAAACGTATACAGTGCTGCACGTCAATTATATTTCAATAAAACTGGAAGAAAAAAATTTTTCAAATAAAAGGAGGGGAAAAGAATTCTGTATGAGGGAAAAGCATTATTATTACTGATAAGAACAAAAATCATTCTTTTTACCAGTATTTTGCTTTAATTGTTCTCACTATGGTTTCATCTTTGGAGGAACTGCAGATCTGTTATTTTCAGGATAATTCAGCAGGTGTATCTTGAAATGAAGATCAGCTTTCCTGCAGGTTTCCCAAGGTTCTACGTGTAAGAATTGGCTTTCAGAACTCCGAGGTTGCAGAGCTGCACTGCCTACAGTTCCCTGTTAAACTCCAAGGCATACTTCCATCTTGTGAGAGACGGTTATACTAAGTTAATATTTCCTGAGTCGCTATTGTGCGCCAGTGGGTGGAGGGCTCCAAGTATGTTATCCCATTTAATTTGCCACAGACAGGAACCACTGCATCATCTCCACTTTACAGATGGAAAAACTGAGGCACCATATGGCTAATTTGTCCAAGGGTACCCAACTCACAAGTAGCAGAATCAGGATGGGACCACTGCATTCAGACTTGAAACTCACCATTCATTAGGGCCTTGTCCCTAACACAGGTAATCTCACACGTCCATGCCTTTGCTCAGGCTGTCTCCTCTACCTGGAATGCCAACTATTCCCTCTCCCTTTCCCCACAGCCCTTTCCTGATATAAAACGCTCTTCTTTCAAGATCCACCTTTCACATTACTCCCACCGTAAAAAAAATCCTCCTTTCTGGTGTTAGAAACTGTAAAGATAAAGGAAGCAAGATAAAAATAAAAGGGAAAGATTCTGCTCTTGCCGTGGCCTGGTGGTACCTTCCGGAAAGAACCAAGGACAAACAAGGGCAAGGAGCTATCCAGTGACAGTGAACACGCATCTCTGGGCCACATCTAGGTCAGAAGCACTTGACCAAACAACTGATTTGCAAGTCCTTCATTTCTCCTAAATGTCTGGGGGCAACGGGTGACCCCAGACCAAATCCCCGCATGGGCCAGTCTACACGCTGAACAGCGTGTCCAAAGGGCCTGAACTGGGCTTCCCCATGATGAGCCTTGGTCAGCATCCCACACTGCGCTGGCTGAGGGTTCAACAGGAGTTCACTTGTTGGGCTGAGCCGCCCTGGCAAAGCCACAGCCTGATGAAGATACAGCCGAGGCTGGATCAAGGGAGCCAGAAAATGAATAAGGGGGAGGGGATGTTTTATAACCAGCTGAGAGCAGGGATGCTTAAGGAGGCAAACAAACCAAAGTGGCCCATTTCCACGAGCTTCATTTAATTTATATTTAGCCTTCCAAGTCTCAGTAATTGAATATATTATTTATTTTGGCCAGCAATTGCTGCATTTGTCTTTCAGAAAAACAACGATAGGCTTTTAAGGTTTAGCACCACAGCGTTTAGAGACTTGAGCAAAATCATCAGATAAATTATTAAACATGAAGTGGACTCCACATTCCTGCCCCCACCGCAGCAGCTTCAAGTGCAGGGGAGGCAGCCGAGGAGCCCAGAGCACTAGCACCGGGGGCACTGACTGCCCACACCTGGGCGCTGGGCTGCTCTGATGCAGCTTATCTCTGGGTGTGGACCGAGGGCATCGCAGCAGGGAAACTGCCACTCAAAACTCTCCTCCAACAGTCCTTGGGAGCAGCAAATCTTTATTTAGCTTAAGAATTTCTGTTTTGCTTTTTTTGAAAACAAAAAATAGCATGATACCCTATAGGGGATCTGGTCAAGATAAACTTGTCTGGGATCGATAACATTCAAGACAGTGGCTCTGAGCTTATAAAGTTGGGAGAAGAAAGATCTAGGCTTCCGGGGCCCCCACATGCAGCTCACAGCTCTGGTTTCTGCAGTTCACAACCCATTTCTAATGTTATAGGTAACAGCAAACTCAGGGGTCCTGACATGGGTCTACCATTCCTGACCTTTTTAAGAGGGAACCAGTATATGAGATTTAAAATTTCCTAACATCAATTTAATCTAATCAATTAATCTAATCTAATCTTCATTTTGCACATCATCAGGGTTTTGGCAGTGGCTATTGATTTTTATTTTATTTCCTGCAAACCCATCATCCTTACCAAAGCAGGCACATTTACTGATAAATAATGAGGACATACCTGTTCTTGTGGGACTTGACGTCCTCATGGGGAAAGGGGGTGTCCAGACAATAAGTAAACAAACACACACAGTAAGAAAGCATCAGATCAAGGTTGTGCAATGAGGACAAGAGGAAGATAGTACAGAGCGTGACTGGGGAGATGCGGCTACTTTAGCTGGAATGGGCAGGAAAGGGCCCTGGAAGAGCTGGGGCTTCATTCTCACCTCTGGCCTAATGATTGCAAAAAATGCAAACATCTGGGGGTAAGATCATTTCAGAAAGAGGGAACAGCAAGTACAAGGCTCTGAATTGGAAGACAGCTTAGCATGTTCAAAGAATAGAAAAAAGCTGTGTGGCTAAAGCGTGGTGTGATATGAGGACAGAGGGCCATGTGGGGACTCCAGGCAGGGGGTCTGGTTTAATTCCAAACGCACTGGGAGGCTCCTGGAGCGCCCGGGAGTCGAGAGTAAAACCAAGCAGAGTTTGAAAAGGTCCTTGGATAGGAATCGTGTTTGAAGACTTTGGTGACACCGAGGCCTCAGTAGGAAGGACCCCAGCTGCTCACAGCGCTCACCAGCCCACCAGTGCACCCTTTGTTGGCGTCCTCCCCTTTCTGGTCTCACCTCCCTCTCACCCTACTGACACTCACTGGGAATCCTTCCCAGAAGAACCACTCACAGGACCCTGGCTCCAGGAGAGCTCTGCACCTCACACAGAAACAGGTCTTGGGCAGAATTTTCATCCTTAACAGCAAGCTGTCCAGAGTACTCATTCTATACTGATTACATGCTACTCCTGGATCTCTGAGGTTTCAAACAAACATTGAAAACAACAAATAAACTTGAACTGGCTGTGAATAAGCAGTCCTAACTTCTAAAACTCTCTAGGGATGTCTGAGCCACCTGACCAGGCCTGCCTGAGACAGATTTAGGAAGGTCCTTACAGGAAATTACCCACGCTCTGTAATCTGTCTGACTCTATAAATGTGTGTGTCCAAGGTGCTTCCTACTAAAGAAACAGATTCAAAACTCATCACTTATTGATCACTTCTTCTTTTTCTTTCCTCCTTAAAGGCATCTCTCCACACACTCACACACACATCCATGCACCGCTGAGTCAGCTTCCCTAACGAGCCAGGGAGTGTCCGAGAGGAGAGGAGAGAGTGAGTGATGGGCTCACCTTGGGAGAGGCACTGGTTGGCCAAGGCCACCTGGCCAGAATGCAGGTAGAGGTTGAGGCGGGTGAAGATGCCCACCAGGGAGGGAATGGTGATGAAGCAGTAGGCGACGCAGGCCTGGAAGAAAGGGGAAAAACAGCAGGTCACACGGCAATGCTATCACGGTGGATTAATACTCTTGTTTTCATCCACTACATATTTTCAAGTAAAAACACTTAAAATAATTACTCTCCCAGTTCCTCCCCCTTGCCTCTGCTGTATCAGCCTCTCTGGAGGAGGGGGAGGGGCTGCCAAGGAGAGTAATGGTGTACGAAGAATAAATCCTCACCCACTTGCTGGAATAGATAACACCTAATATTGATAAGTTAAAGAAGCAGCTGTTACAACCAATTAGTTACAAATACATAGGTAATTTGAAGAAGAAATTGCTAAAAAGAGTTTGAGGTGGTTGACTCTGAGGAGGGAGGTATATGGTGAGACAGGGCAGGGCTGGGATGTTTAGTTTTCACTGTAATCTTTTTAGTATGATTTTATTTTTAAAGCCTGAATATGCATCGTTCTGATAAAATTTTGAACAACATACTCAAGAAACAAATTTCTTTCAAAGCTGAGAACTTATCAAGAGGAAAAAAGGGTACTAGGCCTTCCACTTACAGGCACAAGTCAGCTGGCACACAAAACTGCAAATCCATCTCCCAACCACCTCCCCATGACATGTATCAAAATTCAGCCTCCTTTGATCATTTCTTTTGAAAACATTAAGAAAATTGGTCATAGATATGCAAGGGAAAATCTGGAAAATCAGTACCAAGCCACCCTTAATCTTTTTCTGGGAATAGCAGTTCAGGAACTTGCAAAAGAAACAGCCCACTGGAGTTCAAAGTCTGTGAATCTTATCTTTGGAACATACCCGGACAAATGCAGCCGTCTTTCTGGAATGATTTCCTTTCATTACTTTTCTTGTTTCCATTGCCAATCGGTTCCCACTCTAGATTAATCAGTAAAACAGAAACGGGAATGAGATGATGGCTGATTCAGATTAACATCTTCCATAGAGATGTGGACCTTAACTGCATACAAGTCAATGAGAACAAGCTAAGCAGAACCAAGACTGGTTAGCACCAAACCCTGAAATGGCGAAGGGGTCATCAGGCCAGATTCAATCTCGGCTTGAGCAAACATCTCCAAGGGGCACTCACTGAGTTAAGCCACGCCCATCAACCGGCATAATAAACGACCATTTTCTGGTTTGATGAATAGCTAAGGTTCACTTATTCCACTTCCAGAAATCCCACACACTAAGCTCATGCTCTTAGAGATCTTAAGAGAAACCTCTAAATCTGAACACAGACCACACAAAGTAGCTATGGACCACTAACAATAACCATAAGAACAGTGACAATACCAGGCACAGCATCACTTACAGCAAACCAGGTGCCGTACGAGGAGCGATACATTCTTAGCCCTTTCAATCCTCATGACCTTACAGGGTGAGTACTATGACATCTCCTGACTTATAACTCACTACATTTAGGTCTTAAGTTTAGTAATGCTACAAAATCTGATAACCAGCACACAAATATATAAAAAGGCCGTTTTCCTTGAATCTACATGAAGCAATTCAAGAACCTTACAGAATCTCCACAAATATAAAAAGTTTGGACCTATGGTTCCCAAACTGTGTACCATGACACCCCAGGGTGTTGCAGCAAGATCACAGGGGCACCACATTTTTTGGACAAGTACAGCAAGGCTCACTATGCAAAGCACTCGTGTGAGGTAGCTCATACACTACGGTACATTTCTTGCAGTAATTTTATATCTTGCAAAATTGGGTTTTTAGCAGCTGCTGTGATAAAAAGCACTGTGCAAAAACTAACGTGGGGAAAAATCTATCTGGAACAGGAAATAAGGTAGTGGTGTCCCATTTGATTCCAAGGTTTGAGAAGTTGTGCAGTGTCCAATAGATGCATATATTTCATTAGTAAATAATTATGATGATTTAAGAATAGAATAAAAATTATTTTTCTTTCAATTTATGTATATTGTTGGTTCAGAGGGCTGTCAAGTTGTTAGGGCACAAATTCTTAAGCTGTTTGAGCCTAATTTCTTAATAAACAGAACTGTTATTTCTTCCTTTTGGCCTAAGTGCACCATGAAAAGTTACTGAAAGGTACTGGGATCCAAGAAAGCTGGGACTCTGGTTAGGCAACAAGGAATTCTAACTAGATTAGTATTTCTATAACTAAATAATCAGTGCAACTCACTTAACTCTTTGCTGTTGGTATGCGGGAATGAGAATATGCACATTTCAGAGAAAAAAAGAGGCCAGTAAAACCACTCAAAGGCTTAAGCAAAGTTACAGATTTTACAAACCTTTCAGAAAACAGCTTCATGCCTTGGGAACAGAAGCAATATGGGGCCAGAAGAATCCCAGATTAGAACTGGTGCATGGCATATCAATGATCAATAAATATGCATTGAGAGAACAAATGAATGAATGAAAATCCTTACATGAATCAACTGCACAAGAACAGGTTCCAGATTGCAAAACATCGACCTGGCCTCAACGTAAAAACTCAGCTGTTGTTCAAAATCACGGCCAAAGGACACCTAGAATCAAGGAGAAAGAAGCTGATGATGTTATCTCCAGGCAGGCAGTCGTGAGCACACACTTGGAAAGGTTTTTCCTAAGCTTATGGTGGCAGGCGGGTGCCATGATGACAAGTCACCAAAAATTCCACAGATAACAAATGGTGGATATTTCACAGGAATGTAAGCAAACACACACATCTGCGCACTGGAATGTGCTCTAACTAGACTTCACATTACTTCACCCAGCATATAGTGGCAATGTTCCTATTACCACCTCATCTTCATGACATGGGCATTGGAGTAGAACATAAAAAGACCAAAGGGTATAAAACAGAATCTCAAAATGTAAAAGAGGATTTCCCAGGCTAGAAGGAAACCACTGGAAAGGAAATGACGGAATTGTGTTTGTCAGCTGTGGCCTTTTCACAGAACACAGACTTGGTGATTCAGAGCCATTTGTCAGAGGGGCTCCCTAATAAGGGCCACGCTTTCCTGCGTCCTGACGGGGATTCCAATCTCAGCAGCTCACTGGTGGCTGCTGGAGCCCTAGATGGATGTTTCTCCACCACTGAAAAATCCCCTCTCCTCCTATTTCTTCAAATTTATGAACAGCTGTGAGTGGGACAAACTTCACTGCTACAGCAATCACGTTTTGTCCAGAGGAGGTTTAACATCACAATTTCCATTACAGCTATCAGGTTTCACATCTTATTTCCTCATATTCTTTTCCATTATAACTTGGTGGCTTTCAGACAAACCCATAAAAAGATAAATACCACATGATCAGCATATAAATCAAGCGAACAAGAGAGACACCTAGTAACAGTCATAGGCATCCAATACACTTCCTAATGTGGGAATTCAGGCTAATCCTGAACTTTCTTCAAAACCGCTGTTTTACCATAGTTAAATTGACCCGTTGTTGAATGAGTCACATTTTTAAGGTGATTTTCAAAGTGATCTAGTTATTTCCATCTCAGTCAGCTTTTGTCTTGACATTTCATTCGAACAGCAGATACTGGCAGCAGTCGACATTTTAGTTTTGTGCACCTAGAATTAAGACAAAGGTTGTTCTGGTGGGGATGGAATGGCGGCTTGTTCCAAGAAGGCTGCAACAATGCCTCGTGCTCTGTTTGCCCCTTCCCAGTGTCCCTGTGGACTCTTCCCATCCGGAGGTGGAGTCTGCTTTTCCTCCCTTGCAGAGGCTGGCCTAGGACTTGCTTTGACCAACAGAATGAAGCAGGAAACAGCACAGGTCACTGTGATTTCTGAACCTCCAAAGGCCCTGCAGCTTCTGGTTTCACCCTCACCATGCAAGAGCTCCCTGAGACGAGCGAAGGATGAGAAAACAGTGGAGAGAAGGAGGTCACCTGGCCGAGAAACAAGCGCCCCAGCCAACAGCCAGCACCAAGACCCCAGCCGCATGCTCAAGGCTGTCCTGGATCCTCCAGCCCAGTTCTGCTACACCTCTGACATCACACGGAGTGGCCTGGTTACCCAGCCAACCCACAGAATTGTAAGAATTAATAAAACACTGTTATTTTAAGCCACTAAGTTTGGGGTGTGCTGTTATGCAGCACTGGGCAACTAGGACGAATGGAGAGTGAACACTTGGCATTTCGCCCCCCACCCGACCCCCAAATTGTTTTCATCAGCATCTGATGAGCAGCACATCAGGTGTTTCATGAAGCCCCTTCTCCAGGGAGTTCCCTGGTGGCCTGGGGCTTAGGATTCTGGACTCTCACTGCCACGGCTCTGACAGTTCAATCCCGGTTCAATCCCTCGTCAGGGGGAACTGAGATCCCGCAAGCCACACAGCGCAGCCAAAAATAAAAATAAAATAATAATAATAATAATAATGAAAAGAAAAAAAATTTAAATCGGCTTTATTAACAACAACAACAAAAAGAAGCCCCTTCTCCCACTCCTGGTCCAGGTGATTCAGCTGCCCAGGGTGCCTGTCTCTCTGGCCTGGCCAATCAGTGTTCGTTCTCTCTCACAGCAGCAATGTGCTCAGGGATGAGCTGGTGACCCAAATCAGTCCAAAGAGACGCAGTCCCAGGGCTTCTGCTGGAGCCCTTCCTGCTGGGCTGCAGAGCTGGAAGGAGTGGAAACCTGGAGCTCTCGGGGCTCCCGTAGGGAGCGAGCCTGCCTGGGAGGGACGCCAAGAGAGAAGAGCCGCGAGCCAAAGACACACACATGGCAGGTCCTGACGACACCATAGAGACTCCAAGTCCAGCTGCTCCTTCCAAGAGGTCCATTCCTGGACTTTATGTCACATCATCCAAAAGTCCCCCTCCCACCCTCCCCTTTTTATTTTTTCCTTAAGCCAGTTTGTCTTGGCTCTCCTTGCCCCCAGGGGAGTGCTGGCTAATGTCAGTTGTTTCTGATTTCACCTTATCTCAATAAAAATGAAAAGCATCAGGGAACATAATGTTAACTGCTTTCACCAGAGGAAGGATAAACAATCACATCACATTTCCAAGTGCACTGAAACTTCGTCCCCAATACGTACCATTCTTATAAATCCATTAATCAAATATGCCAGCATTCTTTTCTCATCCTCAAGAGTGAGTGCACTAAAATCAATAATTGTACATAATTAACATTGAGGTAATAAAGGAAAGTTTCCAAAGGGAAAAAATGTATTAGAAGTAAGCAACGTAACAGACAAGAACATTTTGCATTTTCTAGACTTAAAAAACTCCCGTGTATGTGTTTCTTTTGATGAAAATAAGTAATCTAAATTAATATAATTTAAATGTGTTTCTTATTTCTCTCCAAGATGCTGTTCTCAAGATATATTTATTAACAGCAAAAGAGGAGATAAACCTCTCCTTTGGCATTTGGATAGCAAGGTCCAGCTTCAAATTTTGTATTTCAGAGAAATTTCATTCAACGTTTTACTATAAAAAGTTTAAACACGTAGCAAAGTTGCAATTATACAGTGAACACCCACACACCCTACTACTACCATGTTACAAGATTTGCTTTATCAGATAACTCTTCATTCCTCTCTCCATCCATCAATCTACCTTATTTTGGAGATTCAGCTTAAAGTAAATCACAGACCTCAGTTGCTTCTGTTTAATAGCAAACAGTATGCATATAAATGAAGAAATGTCAGGTCCTTATAGTTTTGATAGTACATGTGAAGGTTTATAAATAGTTCCCCAAATTTATTTTAAAAAAATTTTCAAGTCAAAGACCAAGGTTCCTGTTAGTTGGTTTGTTCTAAGGGAAAATAAGTCTGTACAGGCAAAGACTGCATACTGTCCTCCAATATGCAGTGGTCCCTTCATTCTTTGAGACTACATTTCCCAACCTCCTTTGTAGCTAGGAGTAGTCACATGACAGTTCTGGCCAATGGGACGTGAATATGAGTGATGTACAAGCCTCCCAAATTGTGTCCCTAAAAGGAAGTTGCTGTCCTCCAGTGCCTGCAGGCTGCAACATGGACATGGTTGAGGTAAGTCATCTCCACCAGGAAGCAAGGACAACAACCCAGAGGGACAGTAGAGCAGTAAGACAAGAAACCTGCATTCCTGGATGATGTTCTAAAGCAGAGCTACCCTACCTCCACCTTTTTGGTTTTACACTTCTCAGAAGAGAAATACATCTTCTATTTTACTTAGGCCAAAAACCAATATCCTACTAATACAAGTACCTTTCTGAATGTTTTTTGTGTCTTTATTTCTATTTTTGTGCAACTAAATCTATCAGTTCCATTTATTATAAAAAGTCTTGATATTTTGATTTTGAAAACTACTCATGAAGTTGAAAGCACAAAGTCATGAAATAAAGATTCTAAAATTAAGGGAAAAAAAAAGAAAAGAAATACAATTCATCTTGTTGATGGTTAAGTTCCAAAACAATTTTCTCAATTCTTGTAACATTTTCCACACAGCTTGCTGCTGTGTTTAAAATTCTTTGGGGACCAAAATTTCAGCCACAAATAAGCAGGAATTGCCTCAAGCACAGTCAGATGGAAACACATAATAAAAAAAGAAAAAAAGAAAGACAAATAAAACCAGAAAGCAAAGGAGATATTTTGGCTTTTGACCCAAAGGTAAGGCCCGTGGGCTAGCTCTGAGCCTCAAGTATGCTGAACAAACTAAAGTCCTTCATGTAAGGAATATAAGCAATTTCATTTAAATTTTAAATAACTGGCTAATAACGAGAAAAAACTTAAAGGCTAAGTTACCGGACGAGTGAACTCATTATCATACTATCTGCTGCTCTCAGAAATCTCCAGGAGACGTGGAGTATGAGTTCACTTCGATGAAACCAGCCTTTTCCTCCGAACAGAAATTCCTTTGTAAAAGCATCTGCCATCTCATTTTCTCAGGAAGTCTACCCTCAGCTCAGCTTCCCTCCTCCCTGGACTGGGATGTCCTTGTTAACAAGCATCTTAATAGACCCCGTAAAATAATACTACTCACGGTGGTAGCTTAAAGCAGTAATTCCCTAATGTACTATCATATGCCATTAAGACCCAACCCAGGCTCATTTTAGCCTTAAGCGTGGCTTACTTCACAGAGTCATGCATGGTCTTGCAAACATGCAGAAGGGCGTTCAGAATGACGGGGTCCTTGGTGGGCTCTTGCTGATGCCTAGGAGACATTTAGAGATAACAGTAAAAGCCATGCACACTGAGACCACTGAAAGCATGGATTTAGTTCTCATCTATGGTACAGATGTGAGAAGCAGTAAATTATCTGGTTGGCATTTAACACTGCCCAGATCACCAGCAATGGGCAATGTTCTAGTTTTCTCTTAATTCTTCTTTAAATAACAACTTTGCTCTTCTAACATATCATAACTTCTAACTGCAAAATCATGGTAAAATTGCTACATTTCCCAAGCCAGACAAAGGGCAAATCTGTTTTCTTACCACGTTTCTTAAACTTCTAAAGCAGTCCACAACATGTCTACAGCTGTGTTAAGTGCCAGGCAAAATTATTAATTTGGTTTCTCAAATAACATAAAAGGACAAGCTCTCATAACAAATCTTTTTTTTTTTTTTTTCTGGCCGTGCCACACAGTATGTGGGATCTTTGTTCCCCAAACAGAGGTCAAACTTGTGCCCCCTGCAGTTGAAGTGCAGAGTATTTTTTTTTTAACGTATTTATTTATTTGGCTGCATCGGGTCTTAGTTGCAGCATGCAGGATCTTTGTTGTGGCATGTGGAATCTTTAGTTGCAGCATGTGAGATCTAGTTCGCTGACCCGCGCCCCTTAAATTGGGAGCGCGGAGTGTTAGCCACTGGACCACCATGGTAGTCCCAACAAATCTTTATGTAAGTAAAGTATGTATACTTGTTTCAAGCGTATGGAATTAATCTTCTAGAAAGATAATACAAGGAAAGCTTAAAACATATATTCAAGCAACTTCTAACTCAATTTTCCAAACTCTGGTTATTTGAGCTCCATCTTAACATATTTTCTAACCATATCTACATACTTAATATTTAAAATGACTTTTTTAACTTACCCTTGTCCTAAAGAATAATACATGTGAAGTCACTGATTAAATTAGTTATGTATTATCCAATATACTTTAAAATAAATACACGTTTTAAAATAAAAATAAAAATCTCTCTTCCATGTACCACTGGAAAGTATTTCATGTACCACCAGCAGTAGGCAGTTTTGGGAAACATAGATTTAATCAACAAAATGAAAGGAACTAAGTTGAAAACTGATCACAAATCCACACACTGAAGACGAAATCTTTCCAGCCCTGGTGTCTTAATAAGAATGACTTTCTCTTTTAAAATGACACTCCCTAAATAGCACATTTACAGACTTCTCCTCCCCAAGTCACAGGGGTGAGATGTGGTGACCGTCAGGCTCCTGCTAACATTTATTGCTTTGTCTTCTTAAGCACTAATTACAAACTTTTATCATGACTGCTCCTCTTAATGTGGTCTTTCTTTCAATGCTATTTTAGGTATAAATGCATCACTACATCACAGGGCCTCAAAGTGCATGCACTGATTTCTTATCAACAGGTTTCACAAGGGCAGCAGGAATCGAAGCTTCTGATTACATCGTGTTACACTTACTTGATAAAAACTTCCATGATGCATTTGCAAACCTCCACTCGCACACTCTCTTTTTGGAACATGTCCAGAAATGGCAGAAATTTTTCCTTTAAAAAAAAAAAAAAAAAAAGCATTCTACCTGCAATTTACACAAGTTACTGGAAGGAATCTGTGGGTCACTTTTTCTTTGAAGGTAAAACAGAGGAAGAGTTGTTCATCTTTCTGAGGCAGGTCTGATCAGGACTCACGTGAAAGCAAGGGGAGAACCCTGAGGATTTTGAAACTATTACTATCAAAACAAATTACACATGCCCAGGGACCAGGGCTGGGACCAGTTAACATCTTGACGAACCATCTGAGCAGCCTTTAGATGAGCATAAGCTCTTTTTGATAGTAGAAGGCAAGGCAGGCTTCAGTCTTTTTACATTGTACAGAGGAACAGAGAGAGAAGAGTCAGAGTCGTTCAGAGTGGCTGCTGCATCCTGACTCCACATTTAGTGACTGTGTGACCTTAAGCAAGTTACCACCTCTTCCAGCATCAGTTTTCTCATCTGTAATGTGGGACTCATTACCACTCCTGTTTCCCAGTGGTGTTCTGAAAATGATCTGAGGCAATGCATGTAAAGTCAACAGAAAAGAAAAATGAAACTAAAAGCTGGTTCTTTGAAAAGATAAACAAAATTGATAAACCTTTAGCCAGACTCACCAAGAAACAATGGGAGAGGGCCCAAATGGGTAAAATTAGAAATGAAAAAGGAGACATTACAACTGATACCACAGAAATACAAAAAACCATAAGAGACTACTACAACCAACTATATGCCAAGAAGATGGACAACCTAGAAGAAATGGATAAATTCTTACAAAGATACAGTCTCCTAAGACTAAACCAAGAAGAAATAGAAAATATGAACAGATCAATTACAAGTACTAAAATTGAATCTGTGATTAAGAAACTACCAACAAACAAAAGTCCAGGACCAGGTGGCTTCACAAGCAAATTCTATCAAACATTTTGAGAAGAGTTAACACCTAACCTTCTGAAACGATTCCAAAAAATTTAACTCATTCTATGAGGCCACCATCACCCTGATACCAAAACCAGACAAAGATACCACAAAAAAAGAAAATTACAGGCCAGTATCACTGATGAACATAGATGCAACAATTCTCAAATGCAACAATTCTCAACAAAATACTGAATACTAGTAAACTGAATCCAACAATACATTAAAAAGATCATACACCATGATCAAATGGGATCATTATCCCAAGGATGCAAGGATATTTCAATATCCACAAGTCAATTAGTGTGATATGCCACATTAATAAACTGAAGAATGAAAACCACTATGATCACCTCAACAGATGCAGAAAAAGCTTTTGATAAAATTCAGCATTCGTTTATGATAAAAACTCTCCAGAGAGTGGGCATAGAGGGGACCTACCTCAACATAATAAAGGGCATATATGACACACCCACAGCTAACATCATTCTCAAAAGTGAAAAGCTGAAAGCACTTCCTCTAAGATCGGGAACAAGACAAGGAGGTCAACTCTTGCCACTCTTATTCAACATAGTATTTGAAGTCTTAGCTGCAGAAATCAGAGAAGAAAAAGAAACAAAAGGAATCCAAATTGGAAAAGGAGAAGTAAAATTTGTCACTGTTTGCAGATGATATGATACTATATGTAGAAAATCCCAAAGATGCCACCGGAAAACTACAAGAGCTCACCAATGAATTAGGTGAAGCTGCAGGATACAAAATGAATACACAGGAATCTATTGCATTTCTATATACTAACAATGAAAGGTCAGGAAGAGAAACTAAGGAAACAATCCCATTTACCATTGCATTAGAAAGAATAAAATACCTAGGAATAAACCTACCTAAGCAGGCAAAAGACCTATACTCCAAAAACTGTAAGATGCTGATGAAAGAAATTGAAAATGACACAAAACAAATGGAAAGCTATACCATGTTCCTGGACTAGAAGAATCAATATTGTCAAAATGACTATATCACCCAAGGCAACCTACAGATTCAATGCAATTCCTATTAAATCACCAACTGCATTTTTCACAGAACTAAAAGAAAAATTTTTAACTTGTATGGAAACACAACGCACCCCAAACAGTCAAAGCAATCTTGAGAAAGAAAAATGAAGCTGGAGGAATCAGGCTCCCTGACTTCAGACTATACTCTAAAGCTATGGTAATCAAAACAGTATGGTACTGGCACAAAAAACAGAAATATAGATCAACGGAACAGGACAGAAAGCCCAGCAGTAAATATGGGTAATTAATCTACAAAAAAGGAGGCAAGAATATATAATGGAGAAAGACAGCCTCTTCAATAAGTGGTGCTGGGAAAACTGGACAGCTACATGTAAAAGAATGAAATTAGAACATTCTCTAACACCATACACAAAAATAAATTCAAAATGGATTAAAGACCTAAATGTAAGACCAGATACTGTATCAGTCCTAGAGGAAAACATTGGCAGGACATTCTTTGACATGAATTGCAGCAATATCTTTTTGGATCTACCTCTTAGAGTAATGAAAATAAAAATAAAAATAAGTAAATGGGACCTAATTAAAAAGCTTTTGCACAGCAAAGGAAACAAACAAAACAAAAAGACAACCTACAAAATGGGAGAAAATATTTGCAAACAATGTGACTGACAAGGGATTAATCTCCAAAATATACAAAACAGCTCATACAGCTCAATATCAAAAAAAACCAAACAACCCAATCAAAAGATGAGCAGAAGTTCTAAAACAACATTTCTCAAAGAAGACATACAGATGGCCAAAAGATCACTAGTTATTAGAGAAATGCAAATCAAAACTACAATGAGGTATCACCTCACACCCAAAAAGAATGGCCATAACTTCAAAAAATCTACAAATAATAAATACTGGAGAGGGTGTGAAGAAAAAGGAACCCTCCCTACACTGTGAGTGGGAATGTAAATTGGTGCAGCCACTATGGAGAAAAGTATGGAGGTTCCTTACAAAACTAAAAATAGAGTTGCCATATGATCCAGCAAACCCACCCCTGGGCATATATCCAGAGAAAAACATAATTCGAAAACATACATGCACCTCAATGTCCATAGCAGCACTATTTACAATAGCCAAGACTTGGAAGCCACTTAAGTGTCCATCAACAGACGAATGGATAAGTAAAGAAGATGTGGTATGCGCGTGCGTGTGAGTATGTATATACTATATGTATAAACTATACATAAAACACGTATACACATGCATGCACACACACACGCACAATGGAATATTAACTCAGCCATAAAAAAAGAATGAAATAATGCCACTTGCAACAACATGGATGGACCTAGAGATTATCATACTAAGTGAAGTAAGCCAGACAGAAAAAGACAAATATCATATGCGATACTGCTTATATGTAGAATCCAAAAGAAGGATACAAATGAACTCATTTACAAAACAGAAACAGACTCACAGACATAGAAACTATGGCTACCAAATGGGAGTGGGGGAGAGGGATAAATTAGGAGTCTGGGATTAACATATACACATTAGTATATATAAAACAAATAACCAACAAGGCCCTAGTGTACAGCACAGGGAACTATACTCAATATCTTGTAATAACCTATAATGGAAGAGAATGCAAAAAAAGAATAATATATATGTATAACTGAATCACTCTAACGCACACCTGAAACTAACACAACGTAAATCAATTCTATTTCAATAAAAATTAAAAAAAAAAAAGTTCTGGCACAGTGCCTGGAGTGTGGCTAAAGTCCAATAAATAACAGCTTCTATTATTAAATAAACAAAAGCTCCCAGTCCTGTGAGAGTACTGGAAATGGAAACAGGAAGAGGGAGGAGGAAAGCTGAGGGCAGGGATGGAGAGTGCCACGACACAGAGAATCACCTAGACCCACTGGTATGTGTCCAGGGCACTGCAACAAATGAGAAGTGCGTCACAGTATATTTTGAATTTGGGGGGGTGGGGGGAATAGAATAAATCTCAACTATGTCAGACACTGAGACAACTATTAGCTTGATGTATATCATAGTTTCCGCAGTAGATTATGTGAGGAAAAGCAGGTATCATGCGAAAATCAATGAGGAAGAGGTTGTCCAGTTAGATTTCAAGGTTTGAGAGGTTGTGTGATACTAGGTGCACATATCCCATAGTAAGTAATGAATGAAATAAAGACAATATTTTTCCATCAGTCTATGCATATTATTTTCTCAAGTGCTGCTTAAGTTGTTACGACATAAACATTTAAATTGTTTAGACCAAACTAGTTTCTTTTTTTAATAAAAGAAAAGAACTGTTAGTATTTCTCTTGGTTTAGGACACTGTGAAAAAAATTACTGAGACACTAAAGGAACCTCTGACTCAGATACAAATTTCCAAAGATAGGTAAGGAAAGTTACTTACCACTGAAAAAAGAACTGAGAAATCATGGAAGTGTGTAATTACTTTCTTAATTATTGACTGAAGCTGTAAAACAAAATGAAAAGCACATCTTTAATAAAACTTGGATATTTTTAAAAAGGCAACCGTGTCCATAGCTTGCAATCATACTTACAATAGGGGAAGCCTGCACTGCACAAGGGACAGGGAAGTCCTGGGTTAAACCTTGTCTCAATCTGAATTTGCCCATCTTACTCTAGTTTTGGAGAAACGACATCTCAGCCTCAGTCTCCTCTTCTGTACAGTGGAGGACAAAGCAGTATCTCACTCATGAGGATTACATGGGATGGTTCACCTACAGTGCTTAGAGCAATGCCTGCCCTTCAGAGCTCTCTGTTCAAGTCAGCTATGAATACTCAAGAGGTGGGCAAACGTTTTCTATACAGCACCTTACAGTCATCACAACTACTCAACTCTGCTACTGTACCTGGAAAGCAGCCATTGACAATATGTAAACAGATCAGTGTGGCTGGTTTCTGATAAAATTTTATTCATAGCAACAGGTTGTGCGCTACAGGGGCCATGGTTTACAGATCTCTATTCTAGCCGGTGGTGGTCCTGTGTTTTTTGACTACTTCAGTGGAAAGGCACTGGACTCAGTTTATCGGTGGGGTCAGAGGGCATGGCATTACCTGAGGACGGCAGCACAGTCTGTGAGATCCATCCTGGATGCCCAGGTACTGATGTCTACCCCCCGCCCCCGCCAACATGTGCAGAGTCCTGTTGACAGGGCCTTGGCACAAAAGAATCAAGGAGGCACTTTTTCTAAATAAAATATGAACCCCTATCCCTGGTTGCTGTCAAGAAGGGAAAATTTACTAACGATTACTTTGTTTATATTAAAACCACTGCTGTTTAAATCATCCACAAAGAAAATGTCTCATGGAAAAAAAAAAGAATATTAAGAGGTATACACCCCATTTCATAATTAAGCACTCTGCTAGGTCCTCAAACAAAAGGACTTCAAAATGTCATGACAAACAATGCTCCAAGACAGAGCATTCAAAGACACTGCAATACTGTCTGGTTAAAATAGTCCCTGAGGGCTTCCTAGGTGGTGCAGTGGTTAAGAATCTGCCTGCCAATGCAGGGGACACAGGTTCAATCCCTGCTCCAGGAAGATCCCACATGCCACGGAGCAACTAAGCCTGTGCGCCACAACTACTGAGCCTGCACTTTAGAGCCCATGAGCCATAACTATTCAGGCCATGTGCTGCAACTACTGAAGCCCACACGCCTAGAGCCCATGCTCCGCAACAAGAGAAGCCACGGCAATGAGGAGCCTGCGCGCCACAACGAAGAGTAGCCCCCACTCACCACAGCTAAAGAAAGCCCGCGCACAGCAAAAAAAAAAAAAAAAAAAGACCCAACACAGCCAATAAAATTAATTAATTAATTTAAAAAAAAGCTCCTGAGTCGTGCAGTGGAGGCTAACACAACATCGTAAAGCAACCATATTCCAATAAAAATTAAAAAAAACAGTTCCTGAAACCTTATCCACATGCAACTAATCCCTTTACAACAGGAAATTTTTTTAATACTTAAGTACACTTACAAATAATGCATTTCCTGATTTTAAAAGATGTTTCTTTTCCCTTCAATATTTACTTATGAAATGCTGGAACATAAGAAAATTCAACAAATACATAACAAACGCGCATTTACTCACCACTTAGATTCTACACAGGCTAACATTTTGCTATATTTGCTTTATCTCCTCACCTATCCATCAATCCAATGTGTGGATTGTGTGTTCACAGCCTTTTACTGTGAAATAATTTCAAACTTGCAAAAACAATGAAAGAACAGTAGAGAAAACTCCCATGTTCTCTTTACCCAAAGTCATCAATTTTTAGTATTCTGCCAAAGTCGTTTTATTGTCCTCTCTATGTAACAAGACATCTGTTTCCTGAACCATGTGAAAGTAGATTGCACGTCTCATGTCCCTCACTCCTTAATACTTCATTTGTATTTTTTAAGAATAATCATATTCTCTGACATTTTGACTTTGTTGTTATCAAATTCAGGAAAGTTAACAATGATGTGATTTTAATACTTTAATCTATCATATTCCAATCTTGTCAATTATCTCAGTACATTCTTTACCAAATTATTTTTTCCTCTCTTCAGAACGGGATTGAGTTCAGGATCCTGCATTGCATTTTGCTTTCATGTCTCTGTAGTCTGTTAACTTGGAACAGTTCCGTAACCTTCTTTGTCACTGATGACAATGATATTTTGAAGACTACAAGCCAACTACTTTATAGCACGCTCCTCAATTTGGGCACAACTGCTGCTACCTTGTGACTAGATGCAGTCACAGGTTCTCAACTGGAATGCTGTATCTTTCTCAGGGCACCAAGTCTGCAGGCACGCGATATCCACTTGCTCCTCAATGGAGACGTGGACTTTGATTGGCAGGTCAATGATTGTCCAAATTATCCCCTGTAGAGTCACTATCCTTTCCCTTGCAACTAATACTCAGCCTATGGGAAGAGATATGAAAATACCCTGCTCCTCATCAAACAACCCCCTCAGATTCAGCATCCACTGACGATTCTTGCCTGAAGACTGATGATTCTTGTCTTTACTGCGATGGTTGCAAATGGTGATTTTTCAACTCTACCATTTTTCCCACATTTCTCAAATGGCATCCCTGCCCACCCTCCCCCTCATCTATTTACTTATTTATCTATTCTTCATAAGGGCCCATTCCTAGATTCCTTTTTTACTCAATGGATTATAATCCATTATTGTATTTATTTCTTTTTTTATGAATTAATTAATTAATTTATTTATTTATTTATTTACTTTTGGCTGCATTAGGTCTTCCCTGCTGCGTGCAGGCTTTCTCTAGTTGTGGCAAGTGAGGGCTACTCTTCCTTGTGGTGCGTGAGCTTCTCATTGTGGTGGCTTCTCTTGTTGTGAAGCATGGGCTCTAAGCACACAGGCTTCAGTAGTTGTGGCACACGGGCTCAGTAGTTGTGGTGCATGGGCTTAGCTGCTCCGTGGCATGTGGGATCTTCCTGGCCCAGGGCTCGAACCTGTGTCCCCTGCACTGGCAGGCAGATTCTTAACCATTGTGCCACCAGGGAAGCCCTGTACTCATTTCTTCTGATGCTTGAATTGGGGGCCTGTGAGAGCCCCTTCCAAGCTGCTCCTGTGCCCATTTCATGTGCCCCCAGCAGTACTTCCTTACTTCCTGGCACAGGAAAATGTTCCAGGCTCACCTTGTAGCTTCCCTATCCTAGACCCGGAGTAAGCTAATTCTTCACAGACCCCTGCAGTTTTATTTTCTTGATGTGGCCCTCATGTAAGACAAAGGGCTCACAAGGGATATGGATGGCTGTCTGGAATGCAGGATGACCCCAGGGCATCTTTTATAAATTGCTTTTAGATATGACAGAATTACCGTACAGTATAGTATAGTTATAGTATAGTATAGTTCCCTTGTCTCTTAGGAATGGACTGCATTAAAATTATTATGTTACTTAAAGTTTTCAATTAATTAGGTTGCTAGCAGTCAAGGTCTTACTGAAAATTCCCCAACTAAAATTCTAATGCACATCAGTCTTCACATGAGCCCAAGACCCTGACCACCCACAAGGGTATGACCCATCTTCTCTACACAGTTTATTTACGATATCGACCAAGAGCCTGCTGTGCACAACTACGCATTTTTTTCATTCCATCTAGAGAAATGTCAGTTAGTGGCTGCTCAAGAAATTGTAATGATGAACCGTTTTAATTAGCAAATGGTGAAAATTTCTTAAATGAGTAAAATGGGAGAATTCTAAAATTTATGCAAGAATATGTAATTTTCTTACACTAAGTGAGCCCGGAAATCAACTGATCATAGGCAATAAGAGTCAGGACATCATGTTATCAAATAAAAAATAAAATCTTAATTAGGTCTGAAGTGACTTTACAGTAAGTGATCCTGAGCTGGATTCTGTACTAGAGGGGAAAAGATCTGCCATTAAGGACACTGAGTCCCCTGACATAACTGGAATATGGACTGTGGAGTAGGTAAAAGTAATATATTAACATTAAATTCCCTGAAGTTGATAACTAAACTGTGGTTATAAAGGAGAGTGTCCTTATTCTTAGGAAATACTCATTAAACTCTTTAGAAGCAAAAATAGCATGATGTATGCAATTTACCCTCAACTTTTTTTAAAAAACTTACATACACATGTATGAATATGTGAGTGTATGTGTGTGTGTATGTGTCTGTGTGTATACACATAATAATGATAAAGTAAACAATGGAAAATCTTAACATTTGGTGAATCTGGGTGAAAAATAATGGGGGAGTTCTCTGAGCTATTCTTTTAACTTTCCAATAAAGTTTGAATTTATTTCCAAATAAAGTTAGCTTAAGTGGAAATCATAGGCAACTTACTGGTGCTAAGCAACTGTACAGGGTTTCCCACATCACACTTCACTCAATCCTCACAACCACTCTGAGTAGGACTACTATTATCCCCATTTTACAGGTGAGAAAACTGAGGCACAACAAGAGTAAGTAACTGATTAAAGGGCACATGGCTAAGACATGGCAAAGGTAGGATTCAAACCCAGGATTATCTGACTTTACAGTCTGACCCAGGCAATATACCTATTTAATTCAACAGAATAAAATTTCTAACACTTTGGAAATGAGAAATGCTAATATGTCACCTGAGGGTAGGAGTCTTCAAATGCACGATCTGGAGTCATGTGCTTGATGACATCAGCCAAAACGGTATTCACCTCTCGTTTCTAAGTGGGGAAAAAAATCAAACCTGTATTAGACACTGAATGGTAATCGTTGACCATTTTTCTGGTAGAAAGAACTAACATTTTCAAAATATAGCACACACCTTCCAGGAAACAGTTTCAACTACTCTGCTAAAAACATAAGGGGGGAGATGGCGGCGAAGTAGAGAGACGTGGAGTGCATCCCTCTCCACAGATGCATTGGGAATGCAAGGAAGGACACAGTCATTCCCACAGAGAACCAGCTGAACACCAGCAGACGGCCTCGGACACCGGAAAGGGCTGCGGAGAACCTGACATAGCCGACTGAATATTCGTCTAATCCAATACTTGGACATTAGTCTGAGGCTTGGACAGTCTTCTATAAACACCTCTATCACCAGGACAAGCAACCCCAAAAGCTTGGACAACCATGAGGAAACAAAGAAACACCATGCAGGCAAAGGAGCAGGAAAAAAACCCACAAGACCAAATAAATGAGGAGGAAATAGGAAAAATGCCTGAAAAAGAATTTAGAGTAATGATAGTCAAAATGATACAAAATCTCGATAACAAAATAGAGAAAGTACAAGAAACAGTTCATAAGAACTCAGAAAAACAAACAGCAATGGATAACAAAATAACTGAAATTAAAAATACTCTAGATGCTCTAACCAGCAGAATGACTGAGGCAGAAGAACGAATAAGTGAGTTGGAAGACAGAATGGAAGAAATAAACGCCACAGAGCAGGAAAAAGATAAAAAAATAAAAAGACTAGAAGACAGCCTCAGAGACCTCAGTGATAACCTTAAACGTACCAACATTCGAATTATAGGCATCCCAGAAGAAGAAGAAAACAAGAAAGGGTCTGTGAAAATATTTGAAGAGGTTCTAGTGGAAAACTTCCCCAACATGGGAAAGGAAATAATGAACCAAGTCCAAGAAGCACAGAGAGTCCCATACAGAATAAACCCAAGGAGAAATACACCAAGACACATATTAATCAAACTAACGACAATTCAACACAAAGAAAAAATATTAAAAGCAGCAAGAGAAAAGCAACAAACAACATATAAGGGAAAACCCATCAGGATAACAGCTGACCTTTCTACAGAAACTCTGCAGGCCAGAAGGGAATGGCAGGATATACTGAAAGTCCTGAAAGAGAGAAACCTACAGCCAAGAATACTTTACCCAGCAAGAATCTCATTCAGATTTGAGGGAGAAATCAAAAGCTTTCCAGACAAGCAAAAGTTAAGAGAATTCAGCACCACCAAACCAGCCTTACAACAAGTGCTAAAGGAACTTCTCTAAGTAGGAAACACAAGAAAAGGAAAACACCTACAAATACAAACCCAAAACAATTCAGAAAATGATAATTGGAACACACATGTCAATAATCACTTTAAATGTAAATGGATTAAATGCTCCAACCAAAAGACACAGACTGGCTGAATGGATACAAAAACAAGACCCTTCTATATGCTGCCTACAAGAAACCCACTTCAGACCAAGGGATACATATAGACTGAAAGTGAAGGGATGGAAAAAGATATTCCATGCAAATGGAAGTCAAAAGAAAGCTGGAGTAGCAATACTCATATCAGACAAATTAGACTTGAAAGTAAAGACTATTAAAAGAGACAAGGAAGGGCACTACATAATGATCAAGGGATCCATCCAAGAAGAACATATCACAATGGTAAATATCTATGCCCCCAATATAGGAGCACCTCAATACATAAGGCAAATGCTAATAGCTATAAAAGGGAACATCGACAGTAACACAATTATAGTGGGAGACTTGAACACCCCACTTACATCAATGGACAGATCATCCAAACAGAAAATAAATAAAGACACACAAGCTTTAAATGACACATTAGACCATCTCCACTTAATTGATATTTATAGGACATTCCATCCAAAAACGACAGACTACACTTTCTTCTCAAGTGCACACGGAACATTTTCCAGGATAGATCACATCTTGGGTCACAAATCAAACCTCAGCAACTTCAAGAAAATTGAAATCATATCAAGCATCTTCTCAGACCACAACGCCATGAGACTAGATATCAATTACAGGAAAAAAACTGCAAAAAATACAAACACATGGAGGCTAAACAATTCACTATTAAACAACCAAGGAATCACTACAGAAATCAAAGAGGAAATCAAAAAGTATCTAGAAACAAATGACAACGAAAACACAACAACCCAAAACCTATGGGACGCAGCAAAAGCAGTTCTAAGAGGGAAGTTTATAGCAATACAGTCCTACCTTAAGAAACAAGAAAATGATCGAATAAACAACCTAACCTTACACCTCAAACAACTAGAGAAAGAAGAACAAAGAAACCCCAAAGTGAGCAGAAGGAAAGAAATCGTAAAGATCAGAGCAGAAATAAATGAAAAAGAAAGGAAAGAAACCATAAGAAAAATAAATAAAACTAAAAGCTGGTTCTTTGAGAAGATTAACAAAATTGATAAACCATTAGCCAGACTCATCAAGAAAAAAAGGGAGAAGATGCAAATCAACAGAATTAGAAATGAAAAAGGAGAAGTCACAACGGACACCTCAGAAATACAAAACATCATGAGAGACTACTACAAGCAACTATATGCCAATCAACTGGATAACCTGGAAGAAATGGATACATTCTTAGAAAAATACAATCTTCCAAGACTGAACCAGGAAGAAATAGAAACCATGAACAGACCAATCACAAGTACAGAAATTGAGGCAGTGATTACAAATCTCCCAACACACAAAAGCCCAGGACCAGATGGATTCACAGGCGAATTCTATCAAACATTTCGAGAAGAGTTAACACCTATCCTTCTCAAACTCTTCCAAAATATTGCAGAAGGCAGAGCACTCCCAAACTCATTCTATGAGGCTACCATCACCCTGATACCAAAACCAGGCAAAGATGTCACAAAAAAAGAAAATTACAGACCAATATCACTGATGAATATAGATGCAAAAATCCTCAACAAAATACTAGCTAACAGACTGCAACAGCACATTAAAAAAATCATACACCATGATCAAGTGGGGTTTATCCCTGGGATGCAAGGATTCTTCAATATACGCAAATCAATCAACGTGATACATCATATCAACAAATTGAAGGATAAAAACCATATGATCATTTCAATAGATGCAGAAAAAGCTTTTGACAAAGTTCAACATCCATTTATGATAAAAGCTCTCCAGAAAATGGGCATAGAAGGAAATTACCTCAACATCATAAAAGCCATATATGACAAACCAAAAGCCAACATTGTTCTCAATGGAGAAAAACTGGAAGAATTCCCTCTAAGAACAGGAACAAGACAAGGGTGTCCACTCTCACCACTGTTATTCAACATAGTTTTGGAAGTGTTAGCCACAGCAATCAGAGAAGAAAAAGAAATTAAAGGAATACAAATTGGAAAAGAAGAAGTAAAATTATCACTCTTTGCAGATGACATGATACTATATATAGAAAACCCTAAAGACTCTACCAGAAAACTGCTAGCACTCATTGATGAGTTTAGTAAAGTAGCAGGATACAAAATTAATGCACAGAAATCTCTTGCATTCCTATACACTAACAACGGAAGAGCAGAAAGAGAAATTAAGGAAACTCTCCCATTCACCATTGCAACAAAAAGAATAAAATACCTAGGAATAAACCTGCCTAAGGAGGCAAAAGATCTGTATGCAGAAAACTTTAAGACATTGATGAAAGAAATCAAAGATGACATAAACAGATGGAGGGATATACCATGTTCCTGGATTGGAAGAATCAACATCGTGAAAATGACTGTACTACCCAAAGCAATTTACAGATTTAATGCAATCCCGATCAGATTGCCAATGGCATTTTTCACAGAACTAGAGCAAGAAATCTTACGATTTGTATGGAAACGCAAAAGACCCCGAATAGCCAAAGCAATCTTGAGAAGGAAAAATGGAGTTGGTGGAATCAGGCTTCCTGACTTCAAACTATACTACAAGGCCATAGTGATCAAGACAGTATGGTACTGGCACAAAAATAGAAAGGAAGATCAATGGAACAGAATAGAGAACTCAGAAGTAAGCCCAAACACATATGGGCACCTTATCTTTGACAAAGGAGGCACGAGTATACAATGGAAAAAAGACAGCCTCTTCAATAAGTGGTGCTGGGAACATTGGACAGCAACATGTAAAAGAATGAAATTCGAACACTTCCTAACACCATACACAAAAATAAACTCCAAATGGATTAAAGACCTACATATAAGGCCAGACACTATCAAACTCCTAGAGGAAAACATAGGCAGAACACTCTTTGACATACATCAAAGCAACATCCTTTTTGACCCACCTCCTAGAATCATGGAAATAAAATCAAGAATAAACGAATGGGACCTCATGAAACTTAAAAGCTTTTGCACAGCAAAGGAAACCATAAACAAGACTAAAAGGCAACCTTCAGAATGGGAAAAAATAATTGCCTATGAAACAACGGACAAAGGATTAACCTCCAAAATATACAAGCAGCTCATGCAGCTTCATACCAAAAAAGCAAATAACCCAATCCACAAATGGGCAGAAGACCTAAATAGACATTTCTCCAAAGAAGACATACAGATGGCCAACAAACACATGAAAAGATGCTCAACATCACTCATCATCAGAGAAATGCAAGTCAAAGCCACAATGAGGTATCACCTCACACCAATCAGAATGGCCATCATCACAAAGTCTGGAAACCACAAATGTTGGAGAGGGTGTGGAGAAAAGGGAACTCTCCTGCACTGTTGGTGGGACTGTAAGTTGGTACAGCCACTATGGAAAACAATTTGGAGGTTCCTTAAAAAACTACAAATAGAACTACCATATGATCCAGTCATCCCACTCCTGGGCATATACCCAAAGAAAACCATAATCCCAAAAGAAACTTGTACCATAATGTTTATTGCAGCACTCTTTACAATAGCCAGGACATGGAAGCAACCTAAATGCCCATCAACAAATGAATGGATACAGAAGATGTGGCATATATATACAATGGAATATTACTCAGCTATAAAAAGGGATGAGATGGAGCTATATGTAATGAGGTGGATAGAACTACAATCTGTCATACAGAGTGAAGTAAGTCAGAAAGAGAAAGACAAATATTGCATGCTAACTCACATATACGGAATCTAAAAATGGTACTGATGAACTCAGTGACAAGAACAGGGAAGCAGATACAGGGAATGGACTGGAGAACTCGAGGTATGGGAGGGGGCGGGGGGTGAAGGGGAAACTGAGAAGAAGCGGGAGAGTAGTACAGACATATATATACTACCAACTGTAAAATAGTCAGTGGGAAGTTGTTGTATAACAAAGGGAGTCCAACTCGAGGATGGAAGATGCCTTAGAGGACTGGGGCAGGGAGGGTGGGGGGGAATCGAGGTGGGGGCGTCAAGGAAGGGAGGGAATATGGGGATATGTGTATAAAAACAGTTGATTGAACCTGGTGTACCCCCCAAAAAAATAAAATAAAATAATAAAAAAAAAAACAAAAAAAAAAAACATAAGGGGGAATGTCACACTCATACCACAGCCCGAAAGATGGCTAAGTCTGTACCACATCAGGACTAAAACACCGCTCTCAAAGGTTCTGGGACATTCCTGTCCCAGCTATCCCTGAGTGCTGGTGAAATTCAACATGCCACTTTCTGCCTGCAGTCCCGGGCCCCTCCCCGGGCACTGCAGAGAGCAGTGGAGCATTGTGGGAAGAGCACAGACTGTACCCTTACAAGCGGGGTGACCCAACGCCCACTTCACTTGTGTCAGCTGTTATCAGGGGTCACCCAACCACAGCCTATATCCAGCCCAGTGCCTGTTTTCATACAGTCCAGGAGTTAAGAATTATTTTTATGTTCAAATTAGAAGAAAAATAGTATTTGGTGACAAGGAAAATTACATGAGATTCAAATTCAGGATGCATAAATACAGTTTACTAGAACACAGCCGTGCTCACTCACATATGGTGTACAGCTGCGTTCATGTTATGGTGGCAGAGCTGGATGCTTGTAACAGAGATCATGTGGTTCACAAAGCCTCAAATACAGAAAAAGTGTGCTGACCCCTGGTCTATATAACTGGGAGAGTGAAGCTTCCTGGCAAGGTGGCTATGAAGCTGTGCAGCTTACAGGTAAAGTGCCTGGCACACAGCACACTGTCTAAATAGCTGCCATCATGGACTCTTGTTTCATGCTCATTAAATCCCCAGCATGGGGACGTCCTGGGGGGTCCAGTGGTTAAGACTGCGCTCCCAACACAGGGGGCCTGGTCAGGGAACTAGACCCCGCATGCCACAACTAACAGCCTATGTGCCGCAACTAAAGATCTGTATGCCGCAAGGAAGATCCCACATGCCACAACTAAAAAGATCCTGTGTGCTGTAACAAAGATCCCGCGTGCCACAACTAAGACTGGACACAGCCAAATAAATACATAAATAAATAAATAATAGAAAAAGAAAAAGAAAAAACTCCCCATCATGGACAACATTAGCCCCATGAAAAGTTAAGTGGCTCAGCCAGGGTCATAGAGCTAAAAAAATCTGACAATGGCACTAAAAGGAACCAAAGCTTCTTGGAGAAAGAGCTGATTCCCAATCTAGGATAAGAAAAATGCAAAGGAGGCTGGAGCATCTTATAATAGAAAGCAAAGAAGGCATCAAAGACTACAGAGAATATGTTAGGGCTCAGAAGCCAATCAGAAAAAGCACCCACTAGACAAAGATGGGACAATCGAGCATCAGTAAGAATAATACAATTGCAATGATGGACACACATCAAATAAGTTTCAATTAGTGAGTTCCTAAAGATACCAACAGCAATTACTCCTACTGGTCACCTTTGGGGATGCTGGGGAATTGACTCCTTATTCTAAAAACTAGTAAGTCACAGAGACAAAAATGAGCATCTTGCCTTTTCTGTACAAATTGTACCGCAGGGTAACCAAATAGGTGGTGTGAAGAGGCTCTCTTCATACAAGCATCCTAGCTAACAAATAAAGGAGAAATGATGATAACTCCAAATATCACCATTTTACAACCCATGATAAACCATGAGACGAACACGCTTCAGTGGCTGCTCGTGTCATAGGGAGACAACCAGATACCACAAGTCTCCCAGGAAAAGCACCACACCAGCACCCAGGGTGCCGGAAAGTCAGATCTGAAGCTAACGAAGTCTCCGGTCTCCAGAACTAACCACCGATTTACAGGAAATACTGGAGGCAGAAGAACATGTTAAACACCACCACAGCGATACGCCTGGCCAATCCAGACTGGAAAACTCTACAGGACAAAGGACCCAGTTTCTTCAACAAATAAATAACGGAGAAAAAAAAGGGAAGGGAACAGGGAGGGAGGCAGAGAGAGAAAGAGGGGAAGAGAGAGGCAACTTTCAGATTAAAAGAACTCAAGTTTTTTAGAACAACACCTATTTTAATCCTGTTTGAACAAATAAACTGTAAAAAACTTACGAGACAACTGGAGAAATCTGAACACTTACCGATTTTTAATGGTATTAAAACATTATTAATTTTCTTAGGATAATGTATTGAGATGTTGTCTCAGAAAAGGGAATTTTATTTTAGAGATATGTGCAGAGATACTGACAGGTGAAACACGATGACTGAGCTGTGCTTCAAAATAATCCAGGGGTAGGGAGAAGGGGTGAGACACAAAAGAAACAAGATTTGTCGTTAGTTGATCATTTCTGGGTGATGAGTACAAGGGAGACCAACTGTTTTAAGTTTCCATAACAAAACAAAATTGGACAAAAGAAAGAAAATTAACAAACCAACACGTACATAATGCTCAAAATAAGGCAAGACCATATACTGGAGTTAGAGACCAGACAGTGTTTACCTTCAACTTCTGAGGCTGTGCCTGGGAGGACAGTGTGGTGGGCTTCGGGGTGGGATGGGTGGGAAGTTACTCTCTACTTCTCGGTCTGGACCATGATTTCATGGGTGTATTTTGTGAAGAATCATTACACAGCAAACTTATGATATATACCCTTTTCTTCATGTAGGCTAAACTTCATTTTTTTTTTAAGTTGATTAAAATAAACTCCTGGCAACAGGATTTGAAACCACTTCTACCTGCTTTTAAAGTTTCTGCTCAAAAAAAAAAAAAAAAAAAAAAAAGCTCTGCTCATCGACAAGATCAGTATTTCCCAATCTGGGGCTCTAGTCTGGGCTTAGGAAAGAAGCATCTTTGTTTTTTGTTTTTTTTTTTTTTTGAAGTTTTGAAACCTATATTCAGTTCTAGTTTCTTCTTTGCCGGTTGTATGATGATTCCATGGTACATAATCTCCTTGAGTTTTGTTTCTTTTATTTTTGTTTGCTTAGAAAAAAATTAAATTACATGCAAATCAAATATGTTTGGAAAACGCTGCTGACTACACTCCCATGGAAAAATCACAACGTACTTTAACAATGAGGATCTAAGGTGTATTACAGTGAAAAAACCTGCTTAACTGTATAAGGAAACACTTTCCAAAATGACATGTGAGTGTGGAACGTTTCTGTTATAGTTCATGTGTTCATGCTCCATCATGCATCATATAAAGGATGCAATTTTCATATATTAAAAATAATTACCATCATAAAATATGTAAATGTCTAAGCTAGACTTAGTCACAATTATGAATATGAACAAAATATACAGTAATTCTTTCAAAAACAATACCACAGCACACGTACCGTGAAATGCTTGCAGGCATACTCTACCCACACCTCAGCACAATTGATGTAGTCCTACAAAGAAAAAGTAAAAATGTCTTTACAATAAGAATGCCATGATTGACCTCACAGCGAAAGCTCATCGTGTACAAATCCCTACAAGGGCTTTGACAACTAAGAGTTGGTAAGTGATGGGGATTTCAAGAGTGGTTCATGTACAGAAAACTCATCCACTGATAGATTTTACCCTGAGAGGGGAGATGAGAAAACATAAGTTGCCTGAAACTAGTTAGGCTGTCATTCCAGAAGTGCTACTTGGGCCGAGACAGAAATCCAGGAAGCTCTGCCACGCCTAGAGAATGGGGAGAACCAAAGGGCAGTGCAGACAAGAGTCCTCACTGCACTTCAGTGGAGACGATGACCACGGAACTGGCTGAAAATTCAAGCATCCTTTAAGATGTGACTTTTGAATGTTCTGAGAAAAAACAGGCCTCCTGCCTTTAAAAACAAACCATTCATCCTAGAGAGGGGTGATGTATATATGTTGTAAAAAGGTTAAGAAAGCACAACAGTTTTAGGTAAGAAAGGATGTGTTAGATTCAAGCAGGAGAGACAATGAGACGGCTATGGAAATGGCAGTGACCAACTTGGCAAGGCTGGCTGCCCCAGAAAATACGCAAATAGGGAAAAGCCGGTCAAGGAAAAATAGAACCTGCAAGTACATCTCCTCTGTTCCAACACTTCAAAGAAAACAAAGACGAAATAGGGAGGGGAGAAAACGGTTATCTCAAACACACAAGAAAAGCCAGGAACATTCCAAGATCTAACGGCAATGCTAAGGTGGATTTCACAAGCAGGGTGTGAAGTTAAAGACTGGAGAAAACTGTTATTATGAGCTTTTGATGCAAGGTTGTTTTGAAGCCCTGAAGTACAGGTACCAGAGGCCCAGAGGTTTTTGACTGAAATATCCTAAATAAGCTGTTTTTGTTAGCAAATCAGAGTTAGGTTAAACAGAGAATTTCAACAGCTGGAGTTTAGTGAGGATTTTGCTGAACTTAACATAGGTATACAATTTTGTACCTAAGTTTCTAATGTTTCTAAATTATACTGTTCTTAATACACTATCATAAATGTAGTGATTATTAGCAAGGGGTCATAACTGGGCTCGCTTTAATATTTCCTTCTCAATAAACGATCAAGTCAAATGCTACACATCCACATTCACTTAACCTCTGTGTTATGGTCTGTATGTCTGTACCCCCCCAGAATGCACATGTTGAAATCCTGGCCCTTGATGTGATGGTACAGGAGGTGGGGCCTTTGGGCAGTGGTTAGGTCCTGGGGGTGGAGCCCCCCTGAATGGAATTAGCGCCCTTAATAAAGGGACCCTAGAGAGGTCTCTCTCCCTCTTCCTGAAATGCGAGGAGAAGCTGGCAGTGTGCAACCTGGAGGAGGGTCCTCACCAGAACCCAGCCATGCTGGCCGCCTGACCCTGTACCTCCAGCCTCCGGAACTGGGAGAGATAAATTTCTATTATATATAAGTAACATGGTCTATTGTATTCTGTTACAACAAACCAAATGAACAAGGACATACTGCTAGCAGGAGAGGAACGGTGCAGGGTGTGGTGAAGTCTGGCCACAAAGACAGCCAAGATCATTTCCCCTGTGGCTGCCACATAAATTGCTGGCATGCTGCCTACAAGGACAGTGAGGCATAAACCCCAAACCTACAACATGATGGCGGGCGCTACATGCAATGCAGCAACTAACATCACCTGGTCCATCTTCCTAAGACTTCCTGTGTCAGATGCATGGGGAGAAAGAGGCTTC
This sequence comes from Hippopotamus amphibius kiboko, assembly GCF_030028045.1. NCBI lineage: Eukaryota > Metazoa > Chordata > Mammalia > Artiodactyla > Hippopotamidae > Hippopotamus > Hippopotamus amphibius. The sequence goes on along the minus strand of NC_080194.1, from coordinate 137,012,336 downwards.
AGCTGTCCATTCAAGGGACAGAAATTGGAATTCCCTTTAGCTAATTAATGGCTGGACTACTGATCTTCAATTTAGGAACATCTCAATAAATTGATTTTTTCAAATCCAAATACAACTTGACCCTTAAACAAGGCAGGGGTTAGGGCACTGACCCTCCGTGCACTCAAAAATCTGAGCCCTCTATAACCACGATTCCTCCGTATCTGTGATTCCGCTTCTGTGGATTCAACCAACCAAAGGTGGTATAGTATTGTAGTATTTACTACTGAAAAAAAAAAACTCCATGTGGATCCGTGCCATTCAAACCCATGTTGTGCAAGGGTCAGCTGTGCTATAGAGACTGCTGCACTTCAAATGCTCTTTGCAAAGCTACAGGTCTTTTAAAGTTTCAACTATTTATAATTTTACACTTTTGGCGCATCTTAAGGCCTCAAGAGTAAGTCATAATAGGGATACAAAAAGCAAAGAAATACATCTTTACAGCTATACATTCTCCATTAACAGGTTAACAAATAATACAATTAAAAGAAGTAGATTTCTTTAAAAAAAAAAAAGGATGATTAGTTGAAAGAGAAATTTTTTAAAAGAAAGTGTCTACTGCATAACTTGGACAAAAAGTAGTCAATACAAGGTCTAAATGGTCACCCACCTGTGGATTCTTCAATTTAGTGATAACTTTCCAAGCTTCATTGAGAATCTGGAGTCGATCACTCTCAGGAGGATCAGCCAAGGCCAAGTTTAACCCCAGTGAGCGGAAAAGGAGATGCTAAGAAACAGAGCAGATCGTTACGGTCCTGGAGATTTAAAACCAGAGTAACTTGCGGCAAGAAAGGCACAGGCTGTAATAATCAGCCTGTCTCGAGGTCCCCCTCCAATGACGGCTTTCTGAAGCTCTACCACAGCCCCATGCAAGTTAGACTGAGAGGCTCAAGACATGAAGCTGGCTCCGTGCACGGGTCCAATCTGTGGCCACAATGTTCTCCGGGACAAAGCTTTTCATAAATAGGGGGTTAAGATGTAGTTTTGAAGATGTAGTTTTAAAGGTGTAAGACAAAGTTCTTCCTAAATATTTCATAGTGAGCTAACTGGACAGACTTAGGACTCACGGAGGCCTGACTCGCGGCAATTACATGCGTCTCACAACCCTAATCGCTAACTCATTTTCCGTCGTGCTCTCCAGAAACAGAGCCTTCGCTTGTTTTCCTGTTGGCTGGAGCTGCCCCTGACACTGAGCTCTCTCTCCCTGGGGAGGTACTGGGCAAACACTGCCTATTTGTTCTCCGAGAAGTATTAAGTCAAGAGACTACCTTGGGGAAACCAGACTCATCACACTCTTTTATCATGGCAATGAAATCCATGGATCTTGTGGCGATGAACTCGGCCCGGAAAGCTGACATCACGGAATTCAACAGCAAGGCACTGCAAAACACACAAGCCCCACGTCAGCAGAGCTTCCCCTTAAGTCACTTTCATTTCAGGATATACATTGTTGGGGAAGATGACTGACAGCCCTTTAATGGTAAGATTGGAAAAAAAAAAAAAGACTGGAGTAAAAAGGCAACCTCTAGAGACTAACTCATTGTTCTGTGCACATTCCAAACTTGATAAATATTCAACTGACTGGAAGAATGGATGGATGGGTGGATGGGTGAGTGAATGAGTGAATGCATCAATGGACAGACAGGTAAATAAGAAAGTAATCAAATCCCTATAAACAGAAGAAAACTGAGCCTTCAGTGCACTAATAAAACTAAACATTAAGTAACAATATTGATCCAAGCTGCAAATATATATCCACATCTCTTATGAAAAGCACTGTTCTAGGACCTAGGGACACAATGGTAAACAAAACCCACTCCAGGCTGCTCACACATCTACCACCGAAAGGAGAGCAGAGGAGAAACCTCTTACGCCTAGTAGATAGGCATTCGAGTTTATCCTGACCTTACCATTTATCACAGCTCCATATGGAAAGAGCTATTATTATACCCATTTTACAGATGAGGAGATGGAGGCACAGAGAGGTCACAGTAAGTGACTCAAGGTCAGAAAGCTAAGAACGAGTAGAGCCAAGATCTGAAGCCAGGTAACTAGACTCCAGCATTCCTGACCTCCAGGCTATCCTGATTCTCTGTTGGCCCTCTTGCCCATGCAAGCATGCCAAGCTCAAAAAAAGCAACCAACTCCATTTTCAAACACGGACTTTATGAATTTCAAAATACTTACTTGTTTCCTAGTTTCTTACATCTCTCCATCATTTCAGTTAGCAGAGCCTAATTAAAAAAATAATAAAAATCATCAAATTGGAGGATCTAAAGTTACACTTCTCATGAACAGATTTCCAAAGCAATACTGTAAAATAAATACAGCCACATGCCCATTTCTATAATTCTCAGTGCCTGGCAGGGATGGGGAGGATGGAGGAGAAAACAAATTCGCTCTTGTGGCATTCAGTATAATGGATAAGAGCTGGAGCCCTGGCCTCAGGCACACTTGGGTTCAAGTCCAGTCTCACCAACTACTTTTCCTCATCCTTAGGTAGATGATACAGGTGGTACCATGCCACCTGCAGATTACTGCAGGATGATGAGAGTGGTACCTTCTGTGCTCTAGGGCACCAATGAGAATCAAATTTACTTTACTTTCCACTTCTACTAGATCCCCCATGTTCCTCCCCATTTCAGGAGGTGTCTGTGAAATTCTCAGTAAAACAAACAACAAACACTGGGCCAGTACTTGGTGCTGGCTGGTCACAGTGAGAAGCACTTGGCACTCATGATGGCACTTCTCACAACCACCATGAGGCAGGCTCTCTATTCTCCCATTTCACAGATGAGAAACCAAGCCTGGGCCAGGTGACATGGCTAGTTATGGCGGGCTGGATGTGACCTAGGTAGTCTGGCATCAAAGGCCATGCTCTTCACTACACTTCCTCTCCATGCATTTTGAAGCACATTTTTTTCCCCAAAAGGAAGTAAATGTTTTACTCGTTGTAATACTATTAATGGCTTTAGAGCTATCTTAAGACGATTACGTATCTTTCAAAGAGCTCCTATTTTTTAAAAAATCAATGGAAGACGTATCCAATAGGGCAGTGGTTTGGGGAAGGCTTTGTATGGCACAGGCAAGGTCAAACCCAAGACAAAAGAGCTGTTAACAGCAGCTGGGACACTGAGTACTCACCAGGCATCCAGCACCAGGCACTCGGCTAAGCGCTTTACGTACCTTTTCTCACTTACTCTTCACAATGGCCTCTGAGGCCCATGTTAATTATCACGAATTTACAGATGAGGAAGCCAAAACTCAGCTAGGTTAAGCTACTTCCTACTAAGTGGTAGAAATGAGATTTGTACCTAAGTCTGGCCTGGAAGTCAAAAGATAAAGTGAGTTTTCTCTGCTGTAATTCCACCCTTTCCAGCTGTGTCCCTCTGTGTCCTGGTTGTTGCCTGAATAATTAAGGCGATAGTTGATTGTGGAGATACTGTCAGTATCCCCAACCCCAGAAATCTGATTCTATTCAGATTTCTGTCTCTGCCAACAAAAGTCAGGTTGGGTCCTGTTATGGAGTGAATTATGTCCCCTCCAAATTCATATGTTGAAGTGCTAACCCCCAATGTGACTGTGTTTGGAGACAGGGCTTTCAAGGAGTTAATTAATGTTAAGTGAGGTCATAAGAGTGCAGCCCTAATCCAACAGGACTGGTGTCCTTATAAGAAGAGGAAGAGAGGGACTTCCTAAGTGGCGCAGTGGGTAAGAATCCGCCTGCCAATGCAGGGGACATGGGTTTGATCCCTGCCCCAGGAAGATACCACATGCCACAGAGCAACTAAGCCCGTGCGCCACAACTATTGAGCCTGTGCTCTAGAGCCCATGTGCCACAACTACTGAGCCTGTGCCCTAGAGCTCGTGAGCCACAACTATTGAGCCCATGTGCCTCAACTACAGAAGCCCACGCGCCTGGAGCCCGTGCTCTGCAACAAGAGAGGCCACCAAAATGAAACGCCCGCACACCACAAGGAAGAGTAGCCCCCGTTCGCTGCAACTAGAGAGAGCCCGTGTGTAGCACCGAAGACCCAACACAGCCAATGAAATAAATTAATTAATTAAAAAAAAAAAAAAGAAGAGGAAGAGAGACTGGGGACCCACATGCACAGATGAGGAGACCAGGAAAGGACGCAGTGAAGAAGACAGCAGTCTGCGAGCCAAGGAGAAAGGCCTCACCAGAAACCAACTCTGCCAGCACCTTGATCTTGAACTTTCCAGCCTCCAAAACTGTGAGAAAATAAATTTCTGTTGCTTGAGCTACGTAAGGCCTGAATGGCCACCTAATTCCCAAGCTGATGATGTTAGAGGGTGGGGCCTTTTGGAGGTGATTAGGTCTTAAGGGTGGAGCCCTCATGAATGGAATTAGTACCCTTACAAAAGTGGCCCAAGAAAGCTTCCTTGTCCTTCCTGCCACGTGAGGACACAGCATGAAGACAGCTGTCAGTGAACAAGGAAGTGGGCCCTCACCGACACTGTATCTGCCAGCATCTTAATCTTGGACTTCCCCGCCTCCAGAACCATTAGAACTAAATTTCTGTTGTTGATAAGCCACTCAGTTTGTGGTATTTTGTTATAGCAGTCTGAACATACTAAGCAAACTAATACAGGCCCAAGCGCATCACAGTGGTCTCATTCCCCTTGCCAGTGGTGAGTTCAGACAGGGCACATGACCCATTGCTTCCTACTGAGATGAGGGCTGAGAGGAAAAGTTTTCTTGCGTTTTTTTGCTTTTTTGTTTGTTTTGGGGGGAAGGGGACTGGGGACTCACTGCGTGGCCTGCAGGATCTTAGTTCCCTGACCAGGGATCGAACCTGGGCCCTTGGCAGTAGAAGCGCAGAGTCCCAACCACTGGACTGCCAGGGAATTCCCAAAGTTTCCTTCCTGTTAAACAGGAACCGAAGATTCCCCACCTTTCTGCCTCTGGACACTGCTATGTCTGGATGTGATGCCTGGAATGACGGCAGCCACTCTGCTGCTGTCTGGGGATGGCACAGCAGAGCGAACAGAACCTGCCTGGCCCAGAGCCTTCACTTGTTATTCAAGAGAACACACTGAATTATTTTTGTAGGGTCAGTTACATGTTTGTTCCTTGCAGCCAGCATCTCAACTGATGATAAAATTGACAATGTCACAAATGGCTACCCTAACCCATTCATGGGGATTTAATATTTGAAAAGTCGTTCACGAAGACTTTCATCCAAGTGGTTTCTGGGAAGGCTGGGAAAGAGATATTCTTATAATGACCACACTGATACTCCTTCCACGCACTCAACACCTGCCTGTGAAGCAACTTTAATGTACTAGCCACTATTCTAGGCACTGGGAATAGCGCAACGAGGAAATCAGACAGAAACCCACGCCCCTGCATGGCTTATTCTCTCTCATACAGACACACGCACATGCACGTGTGCACACACACACATACACGCACACTTGAATGAGGTGTCTTGGCCCACCACTTCTGAAAGGCGAAATAGGGCAAATGCTAACATATGGACAAAATGTTCTGGCCATTAAGACAAGACAAATGCTATAAAAGTTCTCTTTTTCACAGGAGATGAATGCATTAAAAATGCATCCAAGAATATAACTTTAAAAAAAAAAAGGCTCCATTGTCATTACCCTTAAGTGTCCGAGGAGCCAAATGTTATAGATCCCAGGAAGGTCTGTGAGAGGTTATTAATTTTTTTTTCCTCAGGAGTGACGGGGTTGATTATCTTTGGCAAGAACAAGATGAACAATACTTCAAACCAGACAGATAGAAACAAGGCTACTGGATGAGATAAACCACTGAAAAACTTGCAGCTCAGAATACATGTTTACAGACACATCAGAACTTGAAGATTCATTAGGCCCCAACATTTCATTTATTTGTTTTTTATGAAAATTATAAAAATAAGAAATGCTCATGGACAGAAGTTCCAACAATACTGTCATGTACAAGTAAACTATGAGCACCCATCCTCCCAACTCCCACTTCCTGGGGGTCACCAGTGTCAACATTTGCTGTTCATCTTCTAGGCCCTTGTCTACGCCCTATGAATATAGAGCTTTTGCTGTAGAAGACTTTTGTTTTACAAAAATGGATAGTCTTATACATACTGAGCTACAATTTGCCTTTTTCACTCAAGAATCTAGCACGGGCCTCCCTCCTCCATGTTAGTACACAGAAATTGACCTCATGCTTTTTAATGTCTGAGGAATCCACACCACGTACATAACATTGTTTTTCAAACTGCTCCAAATTGATGAATGTTTTAAAATGTTTTATCTGTAACCAGTTATAAACTCATGAGAAACTGCAAAAATAGTATAGGTGCTGGGTACCATCGACCAGCTTCCCGCAGTGGTGACATCTTGCCTGGCTAGAGAGCATTGTCAAAGTCGGGAAGCTGACACTGGTATCATATAATTAACTAGACTACTTCCCCAGGTTTCTCATGCACCTTTCTTTGTGGGGGAAAGGGTATATCTTTGTAACATTTCATTAACATATTCGGATTTGTGCAGCTACCCCCACATTTCACTACTGGATTTTTAAGGTTATCTCCTCACTAGGGTTATTTACCCACTTCAAAAGTATAGGAAAAGAAAAAGGAAGTTGGGTCAATGACACATTTCTGTTTTCTAAACTGAGATTAACTCATATGCAGCCCGGAGTGCTCAAAGATATGTACTTCCACTTTCACTAAATAGCCTTCCAATCAATGTTTACAGTTACTGCTCCATAAAAAAAGTAAATTAAATAATACACATATCACATTTTCCTTATTTTTCTAGATGAAACACACATGCAAACAGCAGGCAAAATCATAAACTAATCTTAGAAGCTAATACCACTTTCCTCCAATCCAGAGTCCATGTGGCTCAAGTCCCAAAGAACTAAATATTTCAATGCGAATAAAAAGAAATTTTATACCCCAGGCAGTAAAAAGAGAAATTTTTAATTTTTCCTATTATTTACCTTTCTCTGGGGATTTTTCCCTAACTCAAAAGAATGAAAATAATACACCTATATGCTTGAGAGGGATTTATCATCAACCAAGACTAGTCTTAGATTTGCATTACTAGCCTAATCATATTTTAGAAGGTTTAAAGGGCAATCTATAGTACCACCATTGGAGCAGCAGTACCATGGGTCAATCTGTTTAAGCCCCACCTTAAAGTGTAGCAATTAACAGGGGATACCTAGAAAGAAAGGCTCTAAGTAGTTGAGGGAACAAATCTGTTGGCTTCAGAGTCACTGCCAAAATGGCTACATGACTTCTTTCTACCTGTGTGACTGTAACAAGTTTGTAAGCCTCAGGTGTCTCATCTGTAAAATGGGGATAACAGCAACACCTAGCTTGGGGAAACTTTGAGAGTGAATTAAGACAGCCCAAGTAAAGTAACTAATAAGCCAGATCGCAGAGATATTGCAGGTTCTGCTCCAGACCACTGCAATAAAGTGACTATCTCAATAAAGCAAGCCACACAAATTTTTTGGTTTCTCAGTGCAAATAAAAGTTATGTTTATACTATACTGTAGTCTATTAAATGTGCAATGGCATTATGTCTTAAAAAAAGTACGTAAGTTAATTAAAAAATACTTTATTGCTAAAAAATGCTATCACCTGAGCCTTCAGTGAGTCGTAATTTTTTTGCAATTGTAACAACAGAGATCACTGATCACAGGTCACCATAACAAGTAATAATGAAAAAGCTTGAAATATTGCAAGAATTACCAAAATGTGACACAGAGACATGAAGTGAGCAAATGCTGTTAGAAAAATGGCGCCAACACACTTGCTCCAAGCACGGTTGCCACCAACCTTCAATTTATGAAAAATGCACTATCTGTGACGTGCAATACAGCACAGTGCAACAAAATGAGGGGTGCCTGTGGGGCGCATGGCCAGGGAGCCTCAGAAGGAGGTAGCTGGGTTAAGCACTCAAAGCTCAGTAGCCTCTCTGACCCATCTCCCTGCTCCATTCATCACAGCCAGCCAACACTGCTTTCTAAACTCTTCCTGAAGGGTCACAAAATTTTCCTAACAATAGGTCTTTGCTATAACGTTAAGTGAGGGGAAAGCATCGTAAAATCATACAGGAAATATCTCTCATCTACAAAACACAATTACAGAACAAGAGTGACAGTGGAGAGAGAAATAGTAAAAAGAAAATGCACCAGGGTTAACAGTGACCAGTTATTCATGACAAAATTTTAGATGGCTCCTTTTCTCCTTTTAACCTTTCTGTCTTTTCGAAATTCTTTCCAATGACTATGTACTTATTAAAGAATGTTTCCTGATTATGAAAAAATCCTCTCCTATCCATTCTGCCTCTTGTTTTTTCTATGGCTACCAACTGGTTCTCCTCTAATCCATCTGGTCTGCTTCTGCCAGTTTGATCTTCAAGCACTGCTTTTTTCACATTATCCCTCTGATCAAAAATCTTCAAGAGCTGCCTGGTCTTGACATGATGTTCAACCACCTCTGCAGCGGAGGCCACTCCCAGTTAGCCTAGCTCCTCACTCTTCTCCAGTAACGCTGTCTCCTTATCATGCCTCTCACCTGTCTGTCTATAGCAGGTCCTTTCCCTCAACCCGTCTTTACTGCCCTCCTGCTCATCTCCTGGCCTTCAAGTCAGTCCAGGCCCCCGTGCTCCAACGCACACTATCACAGTCATCCTGTAAGACACCTTCAAGGAAGGTTCTATTATCGGTCCCATTTTACAGCTGGTAAAGCTGAAGCACAGAGGCCAAGCAGCCCAAGGCAACGCAGCCAGAGTTGGAATCCAGGTCTGCCCGACCACTGGCCCCAGCCTCTACCACTTTCCCCTTTCCTCCTTCAACAGTGACAGCCTGCATCATGCAGCTTAGCAAGAGATCATGGGATTCCACACCAGACAAGACAAAAAGCTGCTGAGAACGACGAGAAGCGTATCAAGGGATTCGTTTTCAGTGCCCAAAAGTAGGTTTTATGAAAGAGTTGCTTTTTTCTCTGAAGAGTGTGCCTAAGATTGGGGGCATAAATGTTTTTTACTTACTGTAATTTTAATTGTATGGAGGGGGGAGTCTTGTCTTTAAACAACAACAAAAAAGTCTTTTTGAATAATCACTTCTTGATCTTGGGGGGGGAGGGGATTTGATATTTCAATTTCGATTTGAAATTTCATATGCCAGGTATTTGCAGCTGAAGGCATTTCTCCCTTCTCTCATCTAACTAGCTCTCCCTTCCTCTCGCTCACCTACCTGTCCTGTGTATTGCCAACTGCTACAGACAAACTCCTATACTCTGGAGGTGTGGCCTCTTATAGACACACACGGCTGCTACGCCCCAGTGGCCACATCCCAGCCACTGTCAAAGAGCTTCTAAAGGCATCCTATTGTCACACACATTTTCAACACCACCCTCCACACTGACATTAATTCTTCCACATTTTGGAAATGATTTTTTTTTATGAGATACTGCAAGTTCCTTATTGAAATGCCCCAAGAATCAGAGTTTATTATTATTCAGGTGACCTAATTTTTTAAATCACTTCTCCTAGTGCAATAATGATTTCCTAGAGTTTTAGTCCCCAGGAAAGCTCTATTCCCAGCTTCTGCCATCCTTTGAGATTACTGGCACTTAAAAGGAAAAAATGCCTTATGACATGTACTTTTTGTTTTCAATCCAATTTTGCTTTTCATTAACATAAGGAGAAAAAAATAAGTGTTCTCATTTTCAAATGTGTCGCTCTTGCTCACAGGTTTCAGTCATTCAGCTGAATCGGTCAAGTTCATGGTAACTCTTCCCAGGGGCCTATGCCAGCGTATGGTGGCTGAGAACACACTTAAGATCATAGAGGACGGCCAGCAAGTTTTCAAAGAATCTTCTGTTAAACTGGCTTGATTTAAAATCAGTTCACTCAATAGTAAAAAATTCACCTGAAATACAAGATGTCCCTATTTTTCTCCTCATACTATAGGATTTGGAAAAGTTAAAATAAAAGCAAGACATTATACTTGCTGAAAAGTTAAAAAACAGATAGGGCAAGAAAAATAAGTTAAGATGATCCAGCATCTTCCCCTCCAGCGATATTTTGTCATAGCTCTTTCCCAGTTCTCTTGTGCAGACACAAAAACCACATCTGCAATCCCACTGACACCACGCACACTCAGACACTGTGTGTGGGGCCCTCCACTAAGCACTGAAAATGGACGGTCTTGTCTGATCCATGCAGTAAACTAGAAAACAGGAAGTATCACTGCTCCCATTTCACAGATAAAGAAGAAAAACTGAGTGGTTAGGGACAAGTGACTTGACCTCTGATTTAGTCCAACAGCTGTAAGCAACAGAGTTGAGATTCAGACTCAGGCACCCTGACTCCAGGGCCCACACCTGAACACCAGGCCACAAAACCACTCGGGACACACACAGTAACAGGTGTAACCTCCTTTTTCACTTGGCGATGCACTGGGAGCATCCCTTACATCAGTGTGCTCTCCATCGTGTCAACTGGCCCCATAACATTCCACTGAGCACACTGACCACCGTTTAAACAATCCTCCTCTGATGCCCGTCTCCAATGTTTCACTAGCACAAACACAGCTACACACATGTATGTGTGTGTGTTTATGCACTCATCAAATTATTTCTACTGGATATATTAAAAAGTGGATTGGTTAGTCAAAGTTGTATCTTGTTCTTTTCCTTTAGAGCTGTCAATACATGTTTGCAGACACTGGGAAAAGGCAGGTGGACTTGAATTTTGCTTTACTCCAGATATCCTTGTTTTGTAGCAAGGTCTCTTCTTCCCTCACATAGAATAAATTCTCAACCATCAATGAGAAAACAACAGAAGCTATCACAGTTATTATGACAATCTGAACTGGTGTTCTACTGAAACTGCTTCTCAGTCTCAGAGAAGAAAAAGACTATTTCTGCTATGATTCTGACTTCACTTTAATCCTTGACAATGCTTCAATTAGACAAAAAAAGAAAAGAAAAAAAATTTTTATAAAAGCAATTACATATCTGAGTTTCACTTTCCTTCCATAAAATGGAGAAAATATTACCTGCTCTACCAACTTTATTAACTTATTATCGACATAAAAGGAGTGCATGAAGGTTAGTGAAGAGGCAATGAAGCCCGCTGGCCCTGGATTCAGATTCAACGGGTTTGTGCCCAGTCACCACCACTTTCTCGCTGTGTGACCTTACGTAGGTATTTGGCCTCTCTGAGCCCTGCATCTCCCTCCCAGAGCTGGTAAACCAGGCAATGCAGGAAAAGTGCTGAGCACAGATCCAGTCACAACAGTGAGCCATTCGTTATGTAAGGGCCCTGATTATGTTACTGGGCACACAAGTGTAGGGGTTGTTATGACACCGAAGACAGGAGCCCTCCTTGGTGGTGAGCTTCACACTGAAGCCACCTGATAGTTACCTCGGGGGCGTGGTAGGAGATGCACTGGAAGACCCAGTCCATGGCAGGCGAGTACAAGGGCAGGTAGGATGGAAGCTCCACTCCCTGGAGCACCAGCTGGTTCTGGACCGTGTCCCCGTGAATCTACAGGAGACCAAATCAACACTCAGAAAAGGAGGGGAAGTCACACAATAAAGAAGAACATGCAATCCATTCTAGACTGTGCATATCTGTAAGCATCTGGATGGCCCCGAGAGAAATAGCCTGGTTTCTCAGTTTTTTTTTTTTAAAGTAGAAGAAATACACAGTTTCCCATGTCACCAGGCTGAGCTGTTCTGGGAATGTGTGCTGTGCAGAGAAGCAACCTGATGAAACTGGAGCCAGCAGATGCTAAGGAGAAAGGCTGATCAACAGGAGACACTTCCTGTTAACACATGCATATTAATCCTCTCTGCTTGTTCAGCACAATCAACACATTTTAATTGTCTGTAACAGACACAAGTGTAATTTTCTAGGGTTTACACATTCGAAGAACTTTAAGGCAATCTTGACTTGGAAAACCAACTGGGTTTTATGAATTTGTGATCATGTACTATTACATCAATTAGCTGTTCTGATCGTGTTCTCTTACCTGTTTGAATGTGAGGAGGAAGTCAAAAAAATTCTTATTTAGGCTTTCTTTGAGATGTGGAGCCACTTCCATTCCCACCTGTAGCCAATCAAAATGAAATTACCTTGACCATGGAAAAACAGGTTGCAAATAACATATACAGTGTGATGTCATTTTTGTAAATTAAAAATATACATATAGGGGAACTTCCTAGGTGGCGCAGTGGGTAAGAATCCGCCTGCCAATGCAGGGGACACAGGTTCGATCCCTGCCCCAGGAAGATCCCACATGCCGCGGAGCAACTAAGCCCATGTGCCACAACTATTGAGCCTGCGCTCTAGAGCCCGTGAGCCACAACTATCGAGCCCATGTGCCGCAACTACTGAAGCCCACGCGCCTAGAGCCCGTGCTCTGCAACAAGAGAGGCCACCGCAATGAGAAGCCCACTCACCACAATGAGTAGCCCCCACTCGCCTCAACTAGAGAAAGCCCATGTGCAGCAACAAAGACCCAACACAGCCAATAAAATAAATAAATAAATAAAAATTTATAAAATTAAAAAATTAAAAAATATATATATACATATAGGCATAGAGAGGCCCAAAAAGTTAACTTTTATTCTTTTTGCTTATCTGTTTTCTTATTCAACAGGCATATTTTGCTTTTATAAGAAAAACCACAGAAGCTATTTTTAATGAAAAAAGGGCAACATTTGCAGTAATCATCTTTGCAATTTCCCAAAGGTAATGAAAGTATTTCTGAACAGATGACCAAGAGAACAAATCAATACAGCACTAAAGAGAAATGTACTCTCAAGATTGTGTGTACAATATTCTCTTCCTCTCTAAAAAAATATAACACGAGAGAAGAAATATGGCAGCAAAGTAGAAGGACGTGGAATGCATCTCTCTCCACAGATGCATCAGGAATACACCAAAAGACGCAATAATTTCCACAGAGAACCAGCTGAACACCAGTAAACAACCTCGGACACCAGAAAGGACTGCAAAGATCCCGACATAACTGGTATTTGTTTTGACTCAACACTCTGCCATTAGTCTGGGGCTTGGACAGTCTTCTTTAAACCCCTTTATTGCTGGGACAAGCAACCTCTGAAGTCTGGACTACTCCATCAGAAGTCAAGTAGGAGGCTCTGGGGAGGGAGCACTGAATCCAGGATGCTAGACCACTAGGGAGTCCTCAGACACAGGGAAGATTAACTGCAGAGAACTCTTACGGAGCCCTGTATCAGAGTCTAAGACCCGGCTTCGTCCGATTGTCTGTAACTGCCAGGGCTGGACACTTCACACCAAACTACAAACAAGACAGGAACACAAACCCACCCATCAGCACACAGACTAGCTAAAGCCGTATTAACCTCACAGATACCCTAAAACACACCACCTGACACGGCCCTGCTCATCAGAGAGAAAAGACAGAGCCACACACTGGAAAGCAGACACCAGACCCCCCAACCAGGAAGCCTACTCAAGACAATGGACAAACCCCAACACAGGGGGCAGAGGGCAGAAACAAGAGGAATTACTACTAGGTAGCATAGGGAAAGGAGACAGCAAATCTTATACATTAGACAAAATGAGAAAACAAAGCAACACCATGCAGGCAAAGGAGCAGGAAAAAACCCCACAAGACCAAATAAATGAAGAGGAAACAGCAAAATTGCCTGAAAAAGAATTCAGAGTAATGATAGTAAAGATGATCCAAAATCACAACAACAAAATAGAGAAAATACAAGAAACAGTTAATAAGGACTCAGAAGAACTAAAGGGCAAACAAACAGTAATGGACAACAAAATAACTGAAATTAAAAATACTCTAGATGGTATAAACAGCAGAATAACTGAGGCAGAAGAACGAATAAGTGAGTTGGAAGATAGAATGGGGGAAATAACTGCCACAGAACAGGAAAGAGAAAAAAGAATAAAAAGAATGGAACACAGTCTCAGAGACCTTGGTGACAACATTAAGTGCACCAACATTCAAATCATAGGCATCCCAGAAGAAGAAGAAAAAAAGAAAGGGTCTGAGAAAATATCTGAAGAGGTTATAGTGGAAAACTCCCCCAACATGGGAAAGGAAATAATTAATCAAGTCCAAGAAGTGCAGAGAGTCCCATACAGAATAAACCCAAGGAGAAATACACCGATGCATATATTAATCAAACTAATGACAATTAAAAACAAAGAAAAAATATTAAAAGCAGCAAGACAAAAGCAACAAATAACATATAAGGGAAAACCCCATAAAGATAAGAGCTGATCTTTCTGCAGAAACTCTGCAGGCCAGAAGGGAGTAGCAGGATATACTGAAAGTCCTGAAAGAGAAAAACCTACAGCCAAGAATACTCTACCCAGCAAGAATCTCATTCAAATCTGACAGAGAAATCAAAAGCTTTACAGACAAGCAAAAGTTAAGAGAATTCAGCACCACCAAACCAGCCTTACATCAATTGATTAAGGAAATTTTCTAAGTAGGAAACACAAAGGAAAAGATCTACAAAAACAAACACAAAACAATTAAGAAAATGGTAATTGGAACACACGTCAATAATCACCTTAAATGTAAATGGATTAAATGCTCCAACCAAAAGACACAGACTGGCTGAATGGATACAAAAACAAGACCCTTACATATGCTGCCTACAAGAAACCCACATCAGACCAAGGGACACATAAAGACTGAAAGTAAAGGGATGGAAAAAGATACTCCATGGAAATGGAAGTCAAAAGAAAGCTGGAGTAGCAATACTTATATCAGACAAATTAGACTTTAAAGTAAAGACTATTACAAGAGACAAGGAAAGACACTACATAATGATCAAGAGATCCACCCAAGAAGAACATATAACCAATTGTAAATATCTATGCACCCAACAGAGGAGCACCTCAATACATAAGGCAAATGCTAACGGCCATAAAAGGGGACATTGACAGTAACACAATAACAGTAGGAGACTTTAACACCCCACTTACATCAATGGACAGATCATCCAAACAGAAAATAAATAAGGACACACAAGCTTTAAATGACACATTAGACCATCCAAAAATGACAAAATACATTTTCTTCTCAAGTGCACATGGAACATTTTCCAGGATGGATCACATCTTGGGTCACAAATCAAGCCTCAGTAAATTCAAGAAAACTGATATCATATCAAGCATCTTCTCTGACCACAACGCCATGAGACTAGATATCAATTACAGGAAAAAAACTGCAAAAAATACAAACACATGGAGGCTGAACAATATACTATTAAACAACCAAGAAATCATTAAAGAAATCAAAAAAAAGAGGAAATCCAAAAATATCTACAAACAAATGACAATGAAAACACAACAACCCAAAACCTATGGGATGCAGCAAAAACAGTTCTAAGAGGGCAGTTTACAGCAATACAATCCTACCTCAAGAAACAAGAAAAATATCGAATAAACAACCTAACCTTACACCTAAAACAATTAGAGAAAGAATAGAGAAACCCCAAAGTGAGCAGAAGGAAAGAAATCATAAACATCAGATCAGAAATAAATGAAAAAGAAAGGAAGGAAACAATAGCAAAGATCAATGAAACTAAAAGCTGGTTCTTTGAGAAGATAAACAAAATTGATAAACCATTAGCCAGATTCATCAGGAAAAAAGGGAGAAGATGCAAATCAACAGAATTAGAAATGAAAAAGGAGAAGTAACAACGGACACTGCAGAAATACAAAAGATCAAGAGAGACTACTACAAGCAACTGTATGCCAACAAATTGGATAACCTGGAAGAAATGGATAAATTCTTAGAAAAGTACAATCTTCCAAAACTGAACCAGGAAGAAATAGAAAATATGAGCAGACCAATCACAAGTACAGAAATTGAGACTGTGATTAAAAATCTCCCAACAAACAAAAGCCCAGGGCCAGATGGCTTCACAGGCGAATTCTATCAAACATTTAGAGAAGAGATAAGACCTATCCTTCTCAAATTCTTCCAAAATATAGCAGAAGGAGGAACACTCCCAAACTCATTCTACGAGGCCACCATCATGCTCGTACCAAAACCAGGCAAAGATGTCACAAGAAAAGAAAATTACAGGCCAATATCACTGATGAACATAGATGCAAAAATCCTCAACAAAATACTAGCTAACAGAATCCAACAGCACATTAAAAAGATCATACACCATAACCAAGTGGGGTTTATTCCTGGAATGCAAGGATTCTTCAATATATGCAAATCAATCAATGGGATACATCATATCAACAAACTGAAGGATAAAAACCATATGATAATCTCAATAGACGTGGAAAAAGCTGCTGACAAAATTCAACATCCATTTATGATAAAAACTCTCCAGAAAATGGGCATAGGAGAAAATTACCTCAACATGATTATAGCCATATATGAGAAACCAAAAGCCAACATCATTCTCAATGGGGAAAAACTGAAAGCATTCCCTCTAAGAAGAGGAACAAGACAAGGGTGCCCATTCTCACCATTATTATTCAACATAGTTTTGGAAGTTTTAGCCACAGCAATCAGAGAAGAAAATGAAATAAAAGGAATCCAAATTGGAAAAGAAGAAGTAAAATTGTCACTCTTTGCAGATGACATGATATACACAGAAAACCCAAAAGACTCTACCAGAAAACTGCTAGCACTAAACAATGAATTTAGTAAAGCAGCAGGATACAAAATTAATGTGCAGAACTCTCTTGCATTCCTATACACTAACAACGAAAAAGCAGAAAGAGAAATTAAGGAAACTCTCCCATTTACCAGTGCAACAAAAAGAATAAAATACCTAGGAATAAACCTGCCTAAGGAGGCAAAAGACCTGTATGCAGAAAACTATAAGACACTGATGAAAGAAATCAAAGACCATACAAACAGATGGAGGGGCATACCATGTTCTTGGATTGGAAGAATCAACATTGTGAAAATTACTATCCTATAAGCAATTTACAGATTCAACACAATCCCTATCAAATTACCAACAGCATTTTTCACAGAACTAGAACAAGAAATCTTACAATCTGTATGGAAACGCAAAAGACCCTGAATAGCCAAAGCAATCTTGAGAAGGAAAGATGGAGTTGGTGGAATTAGGCTTCCTGACTTCAAACTATCCTACAAGGCCACAGTGATCAAGACAGTATGGTACTGGCACAAAAACAGAAAGGAAGATCAATGGAACAGAATAGAGAACTGAGAGCTAAACCCAAGCACATATGGGCACCTTATCTTTGACAAAGGAGGCAAGAATATACAATGGAAAAAAGCCTCTTCAATAAGTGGTGCTGGGAAAATTGGACAGCAACATGTAAAAGAATGAAATTAGAACACTTCCTAACACCATACACAAAAATAAACTCAAAATGGATTAAAGACCTAAATGTAAGGCCAGACACTATCAAACTCCTAGAGGAAAACATAGGCAGAACATTCTATGACATACATCAAATCAAGATCCTTTTGGACCCACCTCCTAGAATCATGGAAATAAAATCAAGAATAAACAAATGGGACCTCATGAAACTTAAAAGCTTTTGCACAGCAAAAGAAACCATAAACAAGACAAGAAGACAACCCTCAGAATGGGAGAAAATACTTGCCAACGAAGCAACGGACAAAGGATTAATCTTCAAAATATACAAGCAGCTCATGCAGCTTAATACCAAAAAAGCAAATAACCCAGTCCATAGCTGGGCAGAAGACCTAAATAGACATTTCTCCAAAGAAGACATACGCATGGCCAACAAACACATGAAAAGATGTTCAACATCACTAATCATTAGAGAAATGCAAGTCAAAGCCACAATGAGGCATCACCTCACACTGGTCAGAATGGCCATCATCAAAACACCTAGGAATAATAAATGTTGGAGAGGGTACGGAGAAAAGGGAACTCTCCTACACTGCTGGTGGGAATGTAAGTTGGTACAGCCACTATGGAAAACAGTTTGGAGGTTCCTTAAAAAAGTAAAAATAGAACTACCATATGATCCAGTAATCCCACTACTGGGCATATACCCAGAGAAAACCAAAATCCAAAAAGAAACATGCACCATAATGTTCATTGCAGCACTATTTACAATAGCCAGGACATGGAAGCAACCTAAATGCCCATCAACAGATGAACGGATCGAGAAGATGTGGCACATATATACAATGGAATATTACTCAGCCATAAAAAGGAATGAAATGGAGCTACACGCAATGAGGTGGATAGACCTAGAGTCTGTCATACAGAGTGAAGTAAGTCAGAAAGAGAAAAACAAATACTGTATGCTAAGTCATATATATGGAATCTAAAAAAAAAAAATGGTACTGATGAACCCAGTGACAGGGCAAGAATAAGGATGCAGATGCAGAAAATGGAGTGGAGGACATGGGGTTGGGGTGGTGGGGGGACAATGGGGAAGCTGGGATGAAGTGAGAGAGTAGCATAGACATATTTATACTACCAACTGTAAAATAGCTAGTGGGAAGTTGCTGTATAACAAAGGGAGATCAACTCGATGATGGGTGATGCCTTAGAGGGCCAGGACAGGGGTCGCGGGAGGGAGGGGATATGGGGATATATGTATAAATACAGCTGATTCACTTTGGTGTACCTCAAAAGCTGGTACAAGAGTGTAATGCAATTTTATTCCAATAAAGAGCTTAAAAAATGGTAACACACATGTGGCTGTACTTATTAAATGAAGCAAAAAGACTCTGGTATGTAAGAGAGTCAGCTGGGACTTCACTGTTGCATTGTTAAAATATATGCATTCATTCTTTGCTGGGCAGTCATGGAAGCAGACATAAATTTTGATGTATTTTTTTATCAGACAAGCATGAAGCCTAACAATGCTGCAATCCACTGGCTCCTTCGTTCATTGTTTTAAAAAGATTGTAACATTTTCAGCTGAAAAAATTTTGCTAATCATAGAGAAGGTGGCCAGAGCCCTTCTGGAAAAGTGAAGGTCTCAACTACAGTGGGGAGTGCACATATCGAAAACAAAACAAAGCATCATAATGTTTCTTAAACTGAGCTCCTCGAATACACCTCAGTTCCACACTGCTGCTTTAGCACAAAAACAGCTTTGTAAGGAGAGCTGCTTTCTGGGAACTGGTTTCTTCCAAGGGGGACAGATTTCTGCCGCTTGCCTCCCCTCTATCCAGAGGTCAGGAAGACTGATGATAACGATGTCTTTAGGTGTCTGTAAAAAATTCCTTTGAGAAGAATTATGCGAGATCCAACGGGGCAGTAAATTCCAAGGGCAGCTCTGTGGCTGTGGGATGCTTCCAAGGACAAGAACAGAGATTAAAAAAAAACACTAACAACAAATGTTAGATCACTTCTACTGTGTTCTGATTCTATTGTCTTTCCTTCCACTAATCATTTTGTAGAAAAGGCAATAATTATCTGTTAGGCGACAGCAAGAAAAAAAAGCCCAGTGGACAAGCAGTGGAGATGAACTGAAGGGGCCGTGACTTAGAAGAGGAGTTAATCATACTTTCCTTTAATAAACAGCTTTGAGCTCGCCCCAGGCCCTGCCTACTCACTGCCTTTGTGTTTTGTTTATCTCTTCCCATAAAGCCAAATGAGCAGCTTGGAAATCTGCTTGGGTCTAAAAGTTCTCTACCTAGAGTAGCAAGGGTAGTTACTCACAATTTCCATTTGCTATTTCTGCCTGCCTGGCATTCATTCCCTCCGTTTCTGGAATCAGGAAAGTGGATTTGTCTTTGGGAAATCAAACTTCCCTCTCAGACCGTGAGGTCTGTGGCAGAGCTAGATCCAGCCGACCCTGGGTTGCAGGGGTGGGCACATGACCCAGGCTCAGTCAGTAGGCATATCCCACCCCATGGCCACACTGACTGGTTGATGTATGGACAAGGGACCCAAGGTGGTCCAGTGAGATTCCGCCCTGAAACTCTGGCTGGAACTACTGGGGAAAAGGCACTCTTGCCTGTGGAGTTCCCAAGCTGCGAGGATGGGAGCCTTTCCACCATAGGGAGTGAAGTCACCCAGAGGAGAGAAGACAATATTTGACATGGCTCGGGGCTCTGGGTCTGCCATGCATGCACTACCCCAGGCTCTTCCGATGCAAAGGCCAACAGATTCCCCTCTTTTGCTTCAAAGTACTATGAACTGGGGTTTTGCCACTTGCAATTGAAAGAATCCTTACTAATGCACACTGTCTCTTATTCTTTTTATGTCAAAAGATTTTCAGTAACTACTCAACCAGGGGAATCGGTGCCCTGCCTAAATTGACACAAATGATTTCAGATACAGTGCATCTCATCACCAGCTTTCCTAGGGTGGGTCTGTAATCTCTCCTCACTGCCACTGAGTTTTCAAGTTGCATCAAACTTTAAAACTGAACAGGTTTGCAAGGAATGAATATTCACCCCCACTTTCTGATGTCTGTTTAATAACTGTGTGTCATGAGACACACTGAGATTCTAGATCTTTATTACTCCACTATTTCTGACGTCAAATGAGTTCAAAGACTGTAACGTGTCCTACAAGGGGAAAGGCAGCATAGCACTAATACACACAGACGATGGTATCCTTACATCCCCCAGCAGGACCCAGCAGCATTTTGCACATGATAGGCCCTCAGCAAACACTGACATGGAAGGAGCATTTGAGCTCACAATATTCCAAAGTTGAAGCTCTAGGAAACATATCTGATATTCCTGTATAAAAAATCCACACCAAGTTTCAAGCAGATGGCAATGCATAAATACTTTGGCCTTGGTTACAACAAGGGAGCAGGTGCCCTTAAATGGGAAGCTTTTTCTTTCTTTTCTCCCTAATCAGGGAGTGGACCTATAAAAAGTATCCTTCCGAAGGATGTCTGCTACTCACTCTGAAGGCAATGACTGTTTGATTTCTTTGTGACACCGGAGACCACAGGGCTTCTGTCATTTGCTAGACGTCACATAAAAGAAGCCGATCAAAGGCTACCATCCTCGCCTTCTGATTCCACGGTATGGATGATCCCTAGCAGGGGAGCGGGAGGTCTCTAACTGTAGCTTTGTCCTCAAGGAAGGTGCGTTCATCAGGATCCTACAGAAGAGGGGCAATAAGCCCTCTCTAAAGGTGAACGATGCTCATGGGACTAGCAGGGGGCCTCCCTCCGAAAGCTGACAGAGGAAAGGCCCCATGTGGGTTCAAGAAAAATGACTGTAAATACTCCAGAGGGTGTATTTTTCATAAATGAAAAACTCACTAGTTTTAAGTAGGGGCTTCACAGTGCTTTAAAGGAGAGAAAGGCTGAGTGATTCCCAATCCTCACCCGTCAGAGCAGCCCTCCGAGGCCAGGCGACACAGACCTGATGCCCGCCACCGCCAGGAGCGCCTCTCCCTGCCAGACGCCCTCACCAACGCGCACGCCAAGCCAACTCTCTAACACAGAGACCAAAAAACTAATAAAACGGTCAAGTTCAAAGACAAAGGGAAAGCACGTTTCCAGTCGATGCAAAGCAACCTATTGGCCGAAAGGCCTTGGGAGCCTCCTTCCCAGCAAGAAGGGAGAAACAATTAGTTCTGAAACCCAGTTCATTTGTAAGAAAATGACCTTAAACGCCCCCTAATTAGAGTTACTGGTAAGTGGGTCTACTTTGAAATTAATTTTTAAAAGAAATCCTGCAGCTCTGCTTCCTGTGGACACTGTACTCTAAAATTAGCAGCTAACAAAGACCTTCTTTCAGTGGCGGGTGAGGTGGTGGGGAGGAAGGAGACAGGACAGGGTCACAGGCGCGAGCGCAGGGACGCGGCTTACCCGGCACAGGTAGGCCCTGGCGTACACCGACACCAGCGGGTCCCCGATCCCCCGGACCATGCACGTCAGCCGGGGCAGACACTCCGAAATCCCCCTGTTAGAGATGGAAGACGGCAGCATTACACCCCGTGTGAGCACTGCTCCTTCATTTGTAAACTAAAAATAAAGCTAGACTTCCTAAATGTAGGTGGGGAGGGAAATCAAGTTTCCGAAACAAACCAAGGGCAGAGTCTGAGTTTTCGAAGGCCACGTAAGAAGAGTCTTTCTCTCTTGCCACAGGTCATTCTTTGAATGGTTTCTTTCACCTTCACCATTTGCTCAGTGCGGACGTCTAACCTTCACTTTTTTCCTGCCTGAGGTCACACTTACTGTACTAATTTTACGATTTTTGTCCCTCAGTTATTCTCCATCAATAGGTCCCTCCTCGACCTCCTGGATATTTCCGTCGTATCTATGTCCCCTGGCACTGACTTGCTGCCCTGTGCCCCACCCCTTCCTAGCACCTGACACCTAGCACCTCAGGCTGGCATGGGCATCCCTCAGTGTGAACTGTGACTTACTTATTCCTCCTGCCACATGGGACTCCCATCTGCCTTGGGCATTATTCTCCCCCAGCTGGTAAGACAAAATAACTCTTTCTTCAGCACCATGCTATCCTCCCAAACTCCCCCAGGCATCCCTAGATCCCAATCAAACACATTTGGTACACATTCCAAATCCAACCCAACTACTTCTGGGAGCACCGTGAGTCAGCCCGTGGCTTTGAGGAGTTGATTATCTAGATGGTACCCAGCACCACTCAGTACTTCAGCCGCTCTGCAGAAAGCAGACCTGGTTTCTCCAGGCTCTGCAATACTACTCCCAAAACAATGTCTGAGGTGGCCCAGAGCAGCAGAGGGCTTGGGACAAAGGCTTTTCCTTCTGACATCTTTGTCCTCTTCATCATCTCGGACAGCAGCAGCAGCAAAGACACTGAGTGAGGGCCCAAGGTAGTGTGTGCAGCTCAATGGACGCTCACAGACCCTTTCTTAGGGCCTTGTTCACAGAGATGGGGGGGGCAGAGATGCTAAGTAAGTTTCTGAAGACCACACAGCTAGTAATAGCAGAGCCGGAATTCAAATACAGTTGAGCTGACCTTCCTTGAGCTAGTCAACCAACCCTGAGTTTTCTTCTCAGTAAAATGGAGATTAAAAAGCTATCTCTACTTCATTAAGGTTTTGTTTGGATTAAACGAGAAAATGGATGGAAGGTGCTCAACACCATCTCTGCTATACACTAAGTACTCAAAGAATGATAGCTACTGTTACATCACCAGTAGCGTGTGTGTGTGTGTGTGCCCGCGTACACAAAGAAAAGAAACTTTTTGAAAATGTATGGTTCTGGACTTGAAGAAGCGCCTTACGTTTTGGAGAGGAACTTGTTACACTTCAGGATGGATGCTTCCACATAGCTACGAAAATGTTCTGTTAAGGAAGACGTTTTCCACGTGGCCTGTCCCCCGCAGGGAAAAGCCTGAACTATTCGTGCAGAGAACTAGGTGTGTCTTCAGGACAGGGGGCCACGGTGGCGCTCAACAACCTGGAGAACTCAATTAGCGCATGGCTTGTGGTTTCTATATTTGCTTTCCAAGCTTTTATACTTATTTAAAATAAAATTTGGAAAACGTCGTACGCGGACTTACGGTTGCGTGCTGAAATTTAAACTGGGTTTTTGAGCACTTCCAATTGAGGTTTTATGGGAAAAGGATGAAACTTAGAGAACTAAGATGCCATTTGTGCATAAGTCGGATTCTCTGTCCTTCAACACTGGTGTTTGTGCAGAGAAACTTGACCCTGTTCCTTTCAAGTTCTTGGAACCAGAGCAAACACAAAAAGAAGCATTTTAATTGAGAAAATTAATGTGGGAATATTCCTCAGGGAAACAAAAGCCTGGTACATGGCAGCATAGTCAAAGTAAAAAAAAAAATAAACAAAACAGAAAACTGGGAAAGCCAGAGTCCAAGAACTACTTGGACAAAGTGGCTGGCCCTGTACTTCCAGGCTAGCAACCATAACGGAACTGCATTTTCAACAGGAATTTCAGGGCAGCCCATCACATGGCTTCTATTAGCAGCGCAACTCTTGCAGTCTATCTTTAAAATCATCAGACAGAAAAAAAGGATACAATCTCGGAATGAGTTCCCTGATGGAAGCAATCTTGAAAAACCAATTTAAGCATGTTTCTTTGGCTGTGTCATTTACATTCTCTGGAGAGAAGTGATCTGTAAAACAAAAATAATACCTATCAGCCTTCCTAATTCTCAAAATCTATTACAGAACAAAAAAAAGTTACGATGGAGCAGAAGAAGGAGTGGGGTACCCAGTCTATGTTTTTCCTTCTCCTTCCAAATATCATTACTGTCAGGAAACAACTGGTGGCAATGATTACTGACACACAGAGGCTTTCTAAGCGCCGGGCCGCTGCTCAGAGTGCTTTACAGACATCAGTTCACCTAATCCCCATGAGGACCCTCCAAGTTATGAACTTTCATTGTCCTGTTTCATAGACACAGAGGGCAAGGCACAGAGAAGTTTAGGGACTTGCCCAGGGCACAAAGCAAGCAGATGTAAGAGCTGGAATTCTACTTAGGCACTCTGGCTCCACAGCCTATCTTCTTAGCCACTGCCTCTAATTTAATCCAGAGGTCTTGGTGTACCCACCAGTAACTATGGTAATATTGTTGAGAATTCCAGATGCTTGAGGAAGCTGCAACTGTAACATTGGATGTGATCCATCCATGTTTGTGCTTAACTATCACATGGACCAGACTTGAAAGGTAAATCAAGACCTGAGGTGAGAAACCAGCCAGTTAGGCTGCCGGCTCAGTACGGCACTAAGACCTGAGTCACCTTGTGGCAAAACTGCCACGTTCCCCTGAAATCTGTTCTCTTCCTCTTTATTAATAGAACTCTCATTTTCTGCTGGGCATACAGCCATCCTTGCAGCTCAGTGTGGCCATGTGACCAAGTTCTGGTCCCAGGAAGTCTGGGACTTAGCTGTAAGGGAAGCGGCTTGATCTTCCTCCTTTCTTCCTGCCTGCCAGCTAGAATGCAGACATGACAGCTGGGACCTCCATAACCATCTTGAACCATGAGAGCAAGACAGAAATCAGGGCTGCTGGCCCCACGGGCTGGCTGCTCCACTAGCCCTGATCTTCTTTACTGTGATTTTGAGTTTTCTGGCACTGACAACCAAGCCCAGTCATGACATACATCTTAATAAGGGATGGAAAAGAGTATGGAAAAATGAAAACAAAACCAAACAAAAAACTCGTCAACACCAAGAAGGCCATTGTTGAAATCTCACGTGAAAATGATTTCTTCTAAATGATTTCTGCACAAATTGGAGCCTGATCCCACCACTGGGTATGCTCTACACTATTAGGATTCAATCAAAGCAGGAGAAATTAATTACGATAGAACACAACAAATGAACATTAGCTTGTTGGTCTCACCTTGTTGTTCAGTGGGTCATTTTTCATCCCTGATTCTACTTTCTGCTACTTGGTGGTACACCATTAAGGTGATCAAAATATCCACGGAATCAGCAAAAAGATAAAACGCTAGGTACTTCACTAGCAGAGAACAGTCACTAAACACAACTGTAGATATTTTGGAACTGCGATCTCAAGTATTTCTCTATTTTTGGACATTCTAGCATGCTTCATTCACTCAAGAATTATTCACTTGACATTTTCGAAGGGAAGGGAAATTACCATTTTTCTCTTTCTTGGCCTGAACCCCTGCACTTAAAAGTAACTTTTTCTCAAATTCCAAGATATCTGGACAGGAAAAGATAAGGGTTATTCTTAAATTCATTTGTCAATCTTGCCTTTTGGAAAAGGGAGAGGTGGGGTTAATTCCCCTTCACATGACCAAATCATGTGACCTGAGATCCAAAAGCAAAAACACGTCTCTGAGGTCATCGAAGAAAAACTGCTTTCCAGCTGAGGGAACGGAGGTGCAGCAGAGGGTGGGATGGCCGGATTTCGGGCTGCCAAACACAGCTGGACCTCACACCAAAGGCAAGTTGCCCTCCGCGTACACATTGCAAGCTATACGATAATCTGCATATGCAATATAAAGGCATTAGGCTTTCTTTCCAGCTCAGGGGATCATTTAGCAAAAGGATTATGTGATGTAGGACTTTAAAATTTGACAGAAAAAAAGTAAATAAATAAAACTGGAAGAAAAAAATGTTACAGCAAACTCCATATGACATTTCTTTACTTCATTTGCTCAACACAAACATCTCAGGAACCAGCTACAAGTGGTATTCTAGGCTCCAGGCAGATAACAGCACATAGGAGACCCTGCCCTCATGGAGCTTACGTTCCAGTGGGGGAGAAACATAATAAACACAGAAAAGAATGAGCATGCAAACAAATAAGATAACATCCAGTAGCAGTCAACACTATGAAACATATAAAACTAGGTTATGGAATAGAGAGGGACCAGAGTTAATGGCAGGGGTGGCGGGGGGGTGCATTAGGTAGGGTGCTGGTCAGAGAAGGCTCCTGCAGACGAAGCATTTGAGCTGAGCCCTGGATTACAAAACGGGGGCAGCCAGGCTTAGATGTGGAGGAAATGTATTCCAGGAGGAAGAAACCGCAAGCGCAAAGGCCCTGTGGTAGGTGTGACCTCTGGTGTGGTCAAAGAACAGAAATTGAGCCAAGGTGGTGGGAGCAGGAAGGGGAGGAGCAGGCACCACAAGCCAGGTCGTGCAGGGCTGCAGCCTTGGTGTAGAGTCTGAGAGTTTCTCTAGGTGAGGAGTTCTGAGCAGAGGAAAGACATGACATGATTTATACTTCAGCACTTTGGCTGCTACAGGGAGAATGAATTCAGAATTTGGAAATTAATTCAGAAGAGGCTTTGATGTAACAAAAAGCAAAGATATTTTCCTCTAGTTCCCACTTATTTTTCTTTTATGGTGCTTCTTTTTTCAATTCTAACTTCTGCGGATATTTTAGGAGGAGGTAAGACACCAGCGACTCTAGTACTTTTTCATTTGCCACGTCTCTGCCCTGGCACTGAGAGGTCTCTTTGCATAACAAGGCTTACAGGGGTGCCACGTCATCTTAATATGAGCCTGAAAGGCCAGGTCAGTTAAGGACACTGCTTATGCAGACGCAGCTTATATCAGCCATGGGGAAAAACTGAAGACAGGAATGCCCAGAGCTGATGAGGAGAACCACAAGTTCTGTGACTACAATAAACCCAAGTTATTTCTCCCAAGATGGAAATAAAATTGTTTTATCACTTAGAGTATGTGATCTCTTCACTCATCTGCTGGGTTAAGAAATGCTGGGGAGAAACTACCACATCTAGTAGCAGGCACATTCTGTGACCCCAGAGGACACTGGTGTCTTTCTGAGCTCATAAGAGCTACGCCTTAGTTAAAACTCCTGAAGGTAAAGGGCTCAGATACGAAGTTCACACTCTGAATTTGATTCAAGTGGAAAGAATGAGTACACAGGCCACCAGACTTCTCTCTCCACGTGATCTCTTCAGGCAGAATTCTGCACAGCAGGTTTCAAAAGCTTCCTTCATGATTACTGTTACGAGTCAGCCCCAACACTACTGACGTTTTTGAGAAAAGTTTGCCCCTCTCCCTTTCACGTTCTGGAAAGCAGAAAACACATGCAGGGGAAGATTTTAACTGCAAGGAGGAAAAATGAAATTATTTTCAAGAAAACAAAAGCCCAATTCAAGGTAAAAAAAAAAAAAAAAAGGTATTTTGGGATGGAAGAATTTAGTGATAAATGTGCCAATTAGTATATTTACATCAGAACTAATAGTGAATATGAAAACAGCCTTTTATTTTGAATTTTCATACTTTAGGTGGGGAGAAAATTAGTAATTTTTCCTTAACTAGCCCTAAAAAGTTGTTCGTATAGGTAGTGAAAACTGAGAGGAAGGAAAACTATTGCAGTAGGTGCAAACACAAATGCCCCTAGGATCCAGGCAAATAATAGAAATATTTGTAAGCAGTTAGGGTATACAACAATAGGAAGAAGTAGACCCTATATCAGAAATATCTTAAAAAGTACTGTTATAGCCAAAGAAAATGCCTGTCTGGGTTTATTTCTGCCTACAGGCTGAGAGTTTACTGCTGCTGGTATAGCACATGGAAGAAAAGCTGGCAAGTGTAAAATAAATGCACCCAGGCTTCCCAAATCCTTAAGTTGACAGAAACCTTTCCATCAGGCTGGGCCCTGCCTCCCAGAACGTGGGAGGAGCTGTTAAAAAAAATCTCAGGTGTGATGTGGTGAAGGGGAGGGTCTTAGAGCAGCGCTGTCCTAAGGAAACATTCACACGAGCCACATTCAAAAAGCTAAACAAAAGAGGTGAAATTTAACAATATACTTCATTTAATCCAATTCATCTAAAATATCATTTCAACATGTAACCAACTTAAAAATTAGTGAGATACTTCATGGTCTTTTATTTGTAGTGAGTCTCTGAGGGACTTCCCCGGTGGTCCCGTGGTTAAGACTGCACTTCCACTGCAGAGGGTGCAGTTCGATCCCTGGTTGGGGAACTAAGATTCTGCATGCTGCGCAGTGCAGCCAAAAAAAAAAAAAGTCTCTGAAATACAGTGTATTGTTTTCCTACTCATGGCACATCTCAGTTTGGACGGGTCACATCTCTAGTGCTTAAGAGCGCCATGTGACCAGTGGCCACCAGACTGGACGACACAGGTGCTGTGCTAAGAACCAAGCTCTCGCCAGCTGGTGGCAGGTTGTGGGCAAGTCCCTGACTCTTCCCCACTGGGTCTGCCTGCCTAAAATGAGACAAGGTGACTCCTAAGAGCTTTTCTAGCCCTAAAGGTCTGTAGAGTTATGTCTGTCTTTCTCTCTGAGAAATGTGCATTATTAGACAGTTTTTAACAACACAGATACATGGAAGAAAGGAAAAGAAAGGAAAGAAAAAAAGGAAAGAGAACTGGGAGATTGGGATTGCCATATATACATTACTAATAAGAAAAAAAAATCAAATGGTACACTTTAAATACATGCAGTTTACTGTATGTCAATTATATCTCAATAAAAGTTCTTTAAAAAAAGGAAAGGGAGAAAAGGAAAGAAAAAAAAGAGACAGAGTGAAAGAGACAGAACAAAAGAAAGAGAAAGAGAGGGCAGGAGGGAGAGAGGGAGAAAGAAAGACCAAAAAAGAAAGAGAAAGAGAGACAGAAAGCCAAGACAGATAGACAAAAAGAAAAGAGGTCACTGTCACGTGCCATCTTTTCATCCTCCAGGGAAGTGTTGCTGCTAGAAGCAAAGGAGGTGGGATGAAGGCAGAGCAAGCTTGTTGCTCCAACTTCCACAGATGAGCGGGCTTCCACTCAGCAGTGCTAGCAGCTTGAGAGGGGGAACAAGAGGGAAAAGTCGCTGCGGCTGGGATTTCCATGCTGCTGGCCTCATCATCACCATGTATGTAACAAAAGAAATCTGTGATCTAGTTATCCCATTATAACCTCCTGAGAGTTTAAAACTGAGTGGCGGAGCTTCCTAGGTGGCGCAGTGGTTGAGAATCCACCTGCTGATGCAGGAGACACGGGTTCGATCCCTGCTCCAGGAAGATCCCACATGCCGTGGAGCAACTAAGCCCGTGTGCCACAACTACTGAGCCTGCGCTTTAGAGCCCGTGAGCCACAACTATTGAGCCCACGTGCTGCAACTACTGAAGCCCACATGCCTAGAGCCTGTGCTCCACAACAAGAGAAGCCATGGCAATGAGGAGCCCGCGCACCACAACGAAGAGTAGCCCCCACTCACCGCAACTAAAAAGAAAGCCTGTGCACAGCAAAAAAAGACCCAACACAGCCAGTAAAATAAATAAATAAGTTAATTAATTTAAAAAACAAAAACAAAAAACTGAGTGGCAATAAATTTAATGCAAACATCACTTGGGCATAGAATGTAGATTCAAAGCATCTGTTATTATTGATTTATTAGACATTGTTCTTTAATGTAAAGTCGGTTTTATAAAGCAATTTGCTTCTTGGAAAAGACATATAGGAAAACTACTAAAATGTCAAGCAGCAGAGGACTTGAAGCTGGTAAAAAGTTCAGTTGAATCTAATTGTAACTGTTGGAAAATCTAATATTTTTCAAAGACTGAGATGATCAGAAATCTGTAAAGGTGTTTAACTTTCAACACGCCAAAAAAAAATTTTTATTTCAGATCTCAACAAATTCTGACTTGACATAAACCCTCTAACCCTGACTTGGAGGCAGAATGAAATCCATGGAAAAGTTACGACATTACCTGGTAAGACGCTGCGGTTATCCACACACATGGAGAAGATGCGCTCGTACACCAGCTTTCCTGGGGAGAAAAGGACATATGGTGTCAGCATCCCGCCTTCAGGAGCAAACACTAAATTAAAGTTTGTTAATTAGGGACAGAGACACTGGCATCACCCAGATGAGCCTCAACTTGTGACAGTATGCTGCCACCTAGTGGGACAAACTTTCAGCCATGATTCTTTTTTAATTTTAGATTTTTAATTAAGAGGGGACTTTCACTTTCTATGAGAGGCAGAAAAGTGGGCTTCACTTACACTAAGCAAAATAAGGTAGACAGAGAAAGACAAATACTGTATGATTTCATCTACATGCGGAAACTAAAAAGCAAATAAAAAAGAACACACATAACAAAACAGAGAGTCACAGACACAGAGAACAAACAGGTGGTTGCTGGGGGGAGGGGAAGGAGAGAAATAGGTGAGAGAGAGAAGTGAGTCATGGGTGTGAAATATACAATGTGGGGAATACAGTCAGTAACTATGCATAATCTTCCTGTAAGCACACATAGTAACCACCCTTATTGCCGTGATCATTTTGAAAAATCAAGTCACTGTGCTGTGTAACAGGAACTAACATAGGTCAATTATACTTCAAAAAGAAAACAAGCAAGCAAGCAAACAAACTCACAGAAAAAGAGATCAGATCTGTGGTTATCAAAGGTGGGGGGAGGGAGAATTGGAGGAAGGCAGTCAAAAAGTACTAACTTCCAGTTGTAACATAAGTAAGTGCTGGGGTGTAACGTACAACATGACACATATGAAAGTTGGGAGAGTAAATCCTAAGAGTTCTCATCACAAGAAAATTTTTTTCCTATTTAGTTTTGTATCTATGTGAGATGATGGACGTTCACTGAGCTTACTATGGTGACCAGTTCATGCTGAGTGTTAAGTCACATCATACACTGTACACCTTAAACTTACATAGTGCTGCATGTCAATCACATCTCAATTAAACTGAGTGGAAAAAAACCCAGATTTCCTGCATCCTCACATATTATGTGCCAAAAATGACCCACATCCCTACAGGATAAAAATGAGCCTGAAAACTACCCAGTTTAGTCTCCACTGCTCCCTGTCTCTCATCAACAGCCCGCTTCACTTACTCACTCACTCATGCAATCCACCTGGTGCCAGTTAAAAAGAATATTTTGGGGGGTGAAGACTAGGAATATGAATTTTGAATAACCTCAATGGGAAATTCTCACACACACTCAAGTGTGAGAACCACTGATTTAGGCAGGCACCGTGGGTCCCTGAGCTAAAACTTGCCTTTGTGTGGGAATCCCTAAGAACTGCCAAAAGCCTCCTTCCTCCTCTACACCAGGGGTTCTCAACCTTGGCTGAACACTCAGAGCACCCGGGGCGCTTGAAAATATGCTGATGCCTGCGTCTGCTCTCAGAGGTTCTAATGTAAATGATCTGGGGCCCGGATGACCATCGGAAGTGTTTTTAAAGCTCTCCAGGTATGCAGCCAGGGATGAGAGCCACTGCCCCAAACCATGGATTCAGTTTAGAAGTTCCCAGGAAGCCTCAGCGATCGAGCCCCAGTTCTCAAAGCCACCTGCCTTTGAACTCCTGGCAGGAAGTGTTTAGTTACCTGCAGTCAAGGGCTCCCCAAGGCAGCCACATCTGATGCCGAGAGAGAGGCCTCCTCTGAGATGAGCAAAGAACCCCCGGCACTGGGACTACACGCAGTTTACCGAAGTCGTCACACAGCACAGCAAGCCACTCTGGGCAAACATGTAACTTTTCATTGCTCCTAGCACATATGGTCTGGGCTTAAGAGAACCCAATGCCTTTACTTCCTCCACAAAAACCTTGCCACCTCTCCAAAACTAGCTTTCTTTAAAAAAAAAAAAAAAAAAAAAAAAGCACAATTTTTGTATTTCACCTTCATATCCTAAGGCCTTTAACTACAAAACCATTTTTGGCTAAAAGAGTTTAGCGAATATTTGTTTTCCTTTGTTAAGTTAGTGGACAACTATTTTGAGAAATAATACCTGCCCCTAGATTTATTTCCTTTCTTGATTCACTTTCTTATAAATCAAGGACATTAAACCAGATCAGTAACGACAGTGACAACCATTAACATTTTCCGAGCATCTTACTTTGGGCCAGGCACAGCTCTAAGCTGTTTACACCAACCCTGCCAAGCTCCTAGAAGAGAAGCTTCCTACACATTCTCTCATTTGATTCCCTCCGGAAGTCCCCAGAGGCAACGTCTACTATGCCCATTTCACAAGTGAAAAAACCAAGGCTCAAGTTCACACGACCCTGTAGGAGGTGAGTCAAGGAATGCAGGCAGAGACGCCAGAGCCCAGCTCTGTGCTCACTGCCACCAGGAAGATCCCAGTGAAAGCACTGCAGATGCCGATGCCTGGGGCCGCATCCCGCAACCCGCAACCCGCATCCCTGCCCAGCGAGACACTCCTGCCCTCGGTCAGCCTCATCCACAACCACTGGCCACCTGCCCCCGTACAGCAGCACATCTTCCTGTGGAGCAGAGAGTACACGATGGACCTCAGCAGTCCGAGTTGCCACCTAAGCAAAGCCAGTTCCACCTCCTTTTAAAAAGGTGAAAGCTGCCCACTAGCCCTGAAGCATAACCAAGTGTCCTCACGCACCTGCACACGCAGGCTGCCTGGCAGTCCTGAGGAGAGCTATTCGCCACAGCTCCGGACAAGCGTATGGGCAACACTGGGAACGCTCTGGAAAGGCAGAACATGCCCACCATTCCAAATTCAAAGGCTGCAGGAGGTAGAAAATGAAGTCTCTCTTAGCCTGGCCCGGCCAGCTTACTGCTCGGGTCATCCTCTGAGGGTCCCCGCTTTATTAGTTCCCTGGGTATCTTTCTAATGTTTCTTTTGGCATACACAAGTGAAAACCACAGAGTGCTCTAATTTTTCCTCTTTTCTTACGCAAAATGGAACATACTCTACAGCTGTTCTGCATCTTGAGTTTTTCCCTGACGACGTACCCTGGGGACCTTTCCGCATCAGAACACAGCATGTCCTCACTCTCAGAGGCCTCTTGGTACCTCAGTGTACAGACGTGCCATCGTTTGTTTAACTGGTCCCCTATGGACAGTCACTTGGGTTGTTGGATGAATTCCCAGAGGTGAAGTTGCTGGGTCAAAGGTATGTGCATTTGTAGTTTTGTACAGAGAATTTCCCCTGTGAGCCAAGTACAAGGAAAATAAAGCAGATGCTCTGACTGGAGAGAGAACTCGATTTGAGGTCCAGCTCTGCCACCCAGCACTCTGAGGACTTGGACGAGCTGCTTTACTCCCCTGTGCCCCGGGCTCCTCACCTGTGAAGTGGGGATAATTACAGACCCTACCTCGTACAGCTGTTACGAGGACAGCCTGACAATGTCACTAAAGGACCTGAAACCCTAGGAAAATCCCTATTTGCTGAGAATTTATCACCTTATTCTCAACTCCCAGCCCAGCTAATTTCTGGGACACAGCAAGGGCGGCAGGCATCTACACCGTATCCCGGCTGGCTGAGGTGTGGGGCTGGGCCGCCACCGCAGAGGCTCACAGGATGGCCGCCTCAAATTCCCACAAGGTTAAGGTCTGGATCTGGCCAGGCCCGCAGGCTGGCGAGGGCAACCAGAAGGCCAGAGTGCCGACTCCTCACGAGAAACACAACTGTCGGGAGAACCAGAGGCAGCCACCGGCCCCTCGCGCTGCCTGACATCCTCACCCCCGAAGGCAAGCTGGGTGCGAGGACAAGTCAGGGCCCACGGGGTGTGTGACTGGTACCTGCTGTGAGAGCCTAATGTACCCATCTGTTCTGGACCACCTCCCCCAGCCCCACCACCTCCCCGGCTCCACACCACCCTCAGTTTTCAGCCTCCCAACTGGGCCCCCTGTGCCACCCTTGCCCTGCGGTCTAGTCTCAACACAGCGGCCGGAGGGAGCCCATCAGAACCCAAACTGGAGCCCGTGCCTCCTCTGTGTAACACCCTGGGTGGCTCCTCACGCCCTCGGGGTCAAAGCTCAAATCCCTCCAATGGCCTACGTGGCCCACCAGGCTCTCTGGCCACGTCCCCACCTCCCCTCACCCCCCTCCAGCCACCCTGGCCTCTCAGTTCTCCAAACCTGCCAGGCCCGCTCCCGCCCCAGGGTCTTTGCACTGGCTGTTCCTTGGTCATCACCTGGCCCCGTGTGGCCAGCACGTGGCTCATCTCTCACCTCCTTCAAGTGCTGGCTCCTCCACCTGCCTATTAAAGGTGCAGCCCACCCTCACCCCTGCCTGCTTCACCTTCTCTGCTTGGGTTTCTTTTGTCCATAGCACCAGTCCTCTGCCAACACACAATGAAGCTCACTTATTCATTCCATGAATCCACTCTTCCCGGCACAGCCCACAAAGGCAGGGATTTTTGTGCCTTGTTTGCTGACACATCCTCAGCACCTCGTGGAGTACCTGATGCCACCTCGCTGGGTCAACTGAACACAAAGGTCCCATCTTTTAGCCTGAACATCCCTTCCTTAGCCCAGTGAGCCCCCATTCCCCTTTCTTTGGCCACAGGGTCACCCTCTCTCCTTTGGGGTAACCCAGCTCTGGACAATCCATGTATTTCACTCCCCAGATCCCATAACTGGCACAGGGACTGAGGCGTGATCCAAGCCAGGCCGATGAGATGGAATTCCAGGACTTTTGTTGGGAAGCATGGATAAAAGTTCTTTCCTTGTCCTGGGACTTCTAGCAGCAAAGCCGATAGGAGCTGAGGACACCTTGTGGAGCTTGAGACTGAAGCCAACCCAATAAAAGTGCTAGAAAAAGCCAAAGCACTGAAGATATTGTTTGAGGTCCTGAATCCAGCTCTACCTGAAGCCAGAAACTACCCCTGGACTTTTCAACATGAGCCAACAAATACTCTCCCCTTTTCCAAGACACGAGTGAGGTTTTCTATCACTTCTTCTAGCTAAAACACTCAGGTCCCCAGTCTCTTCAAAGAAATAAACGGGTCTCTCTGAGGGACATTTTGTTTTCTGACACATTTGACCTTTCAACGGGCTACAGACAAGACCTGCCAGGTTGGAAGCCCGTTGGTCCTTCCTGGGCAAGACGGTGAAGGTCTGTTCTGACCTCTTATGTGTCCAGTCCCCAGGAGAAGACTGCCTCCTAGTCCTTGCGGGGCACCTCACTGCTGAATGTCACGTACAGCCTACAGCCTGCATGGTCTGTGCAAACTGCTGGCATGACGTTCCGGCCATTAGCCATGGCCAGGCAGCACGGAGACCTCCGGTCTCTCCGAGGGGCTGCTGGGTAAGCTCTTCAGTCTAAACCTCTCTGCTGGGCGCCCGAAGATCATTCGGCTCGAGGGCTGGAGCGAGGGACAAGGGGCAGCCACAATGACGCAGGAAGGCCTCAGGGGGGCTGCAGCCACCGTCCATGGGCAGAGAACAGTGGCTTGGACTAAGGTTTTAGCAGAGAAGACGGGAAAGCAGACATACTGGGGAGAGACCGAGGTGGCTGAATTGAAGAACATGGTGGTGGGCTGGACGTGGGACACAGGGGAGGAGCCGCTCAGATTTCCAGCGTGGGCAACGGGGCACATGGTGCCACCATTCCCGAGACAGAAACCCAGTGAGCGTGGGGAGGGCAGGGAAGAGATGCTGGGCTCCGTGCGGAACAAAGTGATGCCACGAGCTGGCTGGCGATGGCCTGGGGCTGGGCTGGAGAAGGCGTGGTGTGGCCCCAGCCTGCCCCGCTTCTGCTCACTCTCCTTCTAGCCCATCGGAAGGTTAGAAACACACTATTTAAAATTCTTTCAAAAACAGCACCCTTATTACTCAGCAGGGAAGCAAGGGTGGGGGTGGGGGTTTTGGTCCCCCTTGTGATTTACCTAGTAACTTAAACCACAGCAGAACATAATTTAAAGCAACTCTACCATCCAACTTCTGGAAAAACAAACGTACTTCTTAGATTTAAGATGAGTAAGACTAGTACTTACCAAATGTATCAAGTATGTCAGTGATGAGGACAAATTTGCTTGGGTAGAAATGAATAACACTTGTGTCCGAAAGAAGCTTGGAACACTAAAAAAGAGAAGAGAAGAGAAAAGTCATTCCGTCGTGTCTCACTGGGTTGCAACACTCCAGGCCTGGAAAATAAAGGATTTCTACCAACAAGTGCGAGTGTTTACCATGTGCCAGGCCTGGTGCTAGTCACTGGAGGTATAATGACAAGCAAAACCACTGTGCTTCTGACAAAGGGAGATGACTCTGCTCACAACAGAGCCTCTTGATTCAGAAAAGGCACCATCATTCCCTCAGGAAACCCATGACTCAGGAATCTTATCCACAGGGTCTGAACTAGGGGCAGCACTTGGTCAGTAGAAAAGTCAACCAGCAACCTTGCAGGCAACTCCATCTTTTCAGCACGGCCTCCTCTGGTTTATTTCAGAATGGTCTTGATTCTTAAACGTTTTCTTCTATGAAATGACCCCATAGGTAAATCTCCAGGGTTTCTTAAACTAGCATCTATTATTTACACTCACTCTTAAATTTCCTTCTAAAAAGAAACATGACAAGCTCCAAAGAGTTACATGTTTCTCTGGAACTGTGCTCTGCAACACCAGGAACATTTTGGCTTTGCAGGGAATTGCTCAATCCCTCTGCCATCACTCACGCCAGAGGGCCCTCGACGTGTTCAGGACTCATAACAGAAGATTGCAGCCACACAACGTGACCCCAAACACCCCAGATTAAGTCATCTTGTATAATCAGAAACAAAAATCCCTCTCTCCTTTGAAGAACTAGAAGTAATGCCCTGAAGTCTTTACAAACTCAAAAGTCTGGATAAGAAACTAGATAACCTTGCCACATTTTATCAGAGAGGAAAAATGTCACATTAAAAAAAACTCTTTGGACATTAAGAAAGGGTCCTTTCATATGTATTCACTTCCAATGTGCAGAGAATGGCTAAGAAGTTCATCATATTAAGATACAGGCTGACATGTGTTTTCAGTTTGGCTTTGTTACCCAATATCTAAATTATTAGATTCATCAAGTTCCTCCTTAGCATTATATAATTAAAAGTAAACAATGTGTCTAATTTGTGAAGCATCCTCTCATAGCCCAAATGTTATTTGGGGGTTGGAGACGAGGGGAATGTAAGCTGTGAAAACAATGACATTGACACCAAGTGTGGCATTTGGATGTACACAGAACTCCATTTCCTGACACCTTGCTCTGTGTTTTTCACATGCCCTTTATGAGAGCTCCAACTTAAACAATTACCCCAGGAGACCTCAGGGCTTGGAAAAAACAAACAGCTCTGAATCTTAGAGACTGTTTACAATACACAGCTCTTGGTTCCTAGGGATGTGACATCTCCTGAGTTCCTACCCAGAGCCCCTCAGAGATGAGTTACTGCCCACTGGTGAGGTGAGGGAGAGAGAATTCAAACATAAGATTTCAAATTAAACACAGCTGGTGCTTCCCAACACCCGTGCACTGATTTGTCTCCCAAGCTGGAGTCACAGAACATATATTTTATGAAGATAACAGGAAGCAGAAATTTTTTGAATCCAAAGTTAGTCATACTAATGTTATAAATTGAAGTTACCTTTTAAATCACTATGTTGAAGATTCCACAGTTTTTGTTGTTGTTGTTGTTGTTGAAGCTTTGGTGCAGTTTCCTAAGCCAATAAAAACCAGGCACCCGGGGGTATGTGTTAAAAAACAGATTCCCTGCTCCACTCCAAACCCCCAGCAGAGGCACCAGGGAATCAGTATTTTTAACAAGGGCCCCAGATGACTGCTGCACTGAAACAAGCCCGGGACACGTGGGGTCCGTGAGGTCCACAATGTACACCACACTGACTGGAAAAAGCCTTCTACAAACCACCAGCTCTTGGCTTCACAAGCACCTGAGGGCCTGGATCCCACTCCTGGAGATTCTGATTAAGCTGCTCTGGGGTGCAGCCTGGACATCAGGATTTCTAAAAGCTCCCAAGTGACTCTAACGTGCAGCCAAGGTTGAGAGCCACTGTCATACACATTTCCTGAGCAGCTGACTGACAAGTTACTCTGCCTGAAATACTTGCTATCAAATTTATTAACAATGTAGAAAAAATACTAAAAGAATGTTTTTCATTCGTTTCCAGTTAGCAGTATTCTAGAAGAAAACTAGCAGTTTCTAAAATTAAGTTGGAATCAAAAATCAAAAATTTGAACCAAAGCAAATGGATAAATTAAAAGATAATCTAGGGACTTCCCTGGTGGCGAAGTGGTTAAGAATCCTCCTGCCAATGCAGGGGACATTGGTTTGACCCCTGGTCCGGGAAGATCCCACATGCCGCGGAACAACTAAGCCTGTGAGCCACAACTACTGAGCCTGTGTGCTGCAACTACTGAAGCCCGCACACCTAGCACCTAGAGCCCATGCTCCACAACAAGAGAAGCCACGGCACTGAGAAGCCCTGCACTGCAACAAAGAGAAGACCTGCTTGCCACAACTAGAGAAAGGTCATGTGCAGCAACAAAGATCCAATGCAGCCAATAAATATAAATAAATAAATAAATTTATTTATTTATTTATTTATTTATTTACTAAAAAAAGATAATCTACGGTTGAGTACTAAGAAAGTATGACTGGATGGATGGATGGATGGATGGATGGATGGATGGGTGGAAGGAAGGGAGGGAGGAAGGAAGGAAGGGAGGGAGGAAGCAGACTAATCAGAGGACAATTACGGCCCAGAATATATATTTTTTAAATCCTAAAAATCAGTTAAGAAAGGTACAAATAATACAGTGGAAAAATGAGCAAAAGGAATCAACAAAAGGCATTTTACAGAAAAGGAAACCCCAATGGCCAATAAACATGTGAAAAGATACTCAATCTTATTATAATCAGGGAATTGCAAATTAAAACCACAATAAAATATGATTTTACTACCTCCTAAATTGGAAAAATTAAAATAAAAGTCTGCTCATAGCAAATGTTGGTAGGCCACTGAACAGCACAGCCTCTCACACTCCCACTGCTACTAAGGTGCAGGCTGGCACAGCTACTGCAGAAAATAACCCGGCATCGTCTGGAAAGGCAGGCGAGGCACACAACTTATTACACCGCAATTCCACGTCTAGGTATGGGCCGTCATCTAGAGAAACACTGTACATGGTCACCGGCAGACGGGATCAGTGTTCACGGCAACATCGTTCACAATAATGAAAAAGGAAAAAGAAAAGAACCAGAGGCCCATTAACAGAATGAATGACACACAATTTACCCATCAGTAGATTAACTGGTACAGACGGCAAATCTCTCCAACCAATCTGTAGGGTCAGTGCAACCCTATCAAAATCCCAAAGGTTTGTTTGGTTTTTACTTTTTGGTAGAAACTGACAAGCTGATCCTAAAATTCATGTGTACATGCAAAGGACCCAGAAGAAGCAAAACAATTCTGAAAAAGAAGAACAAAGTTAAAAAGACTTCTACTACCTAGTTTCAAAACTTACCATAAAGCTACAGTAATCAAGTGTGGTACTGGCACAAAAACAGACTTACAGGTGTATGGGATTGAATTGAGAGTTCAGAAATAAACCCTTACTTTTATGGCCAACTGACTTTTGACAAAGGTGCCAAGATAAGTCTTTTCAGTAAATGCTGCTGAGACAACTGGAAATCCATATGGAAAAACAAACTTAGACATACTATACACACCAAAAAATAATCCAAAATGGACCACATAACCTAGAGGTAAGAGCTAAAACTATAAAACTTCTAGAAGAAAACACAGGAAGAAATTCTCACAATCCTGGGTTCTTAGACACAACCCCAAAAGCATGAGCCAAAAAGGAGAAAATTGATAAACTGGACTTCATTAAAATTAAAAACTCCTATACTTCAAAGGATACCATTATGAAAATGAAAGGACAAGCCACAGACAAGAAGAAAATAAATGTAGCTCACGTATTTGATGAAGAACTTGTATCAAGGATAAAGAATTGTTATAATTCAACAAGAAGATAAACATGATTTTTCAAATGGGCAAGTCCTGAACAGACAGCTCACTAAAGAAGATATAGAAATGGCCAATAAACATAAGAAAACATGCTTAACATCATTAGTCAGTAGGGACATGTAAATTAAAATCACAATGAGATACCACTTCACACCCACTCAGATGACTATAGTCAAAAAGATGGACAATAAGGAAACAAGCGATGGAAAAGATACAGAGGAGCTGGAGCCCTCAGACACTGCTGGTGGAAATGGAAGCAGTGCAGCCACTCTGGAAAGCAATTTGGCCATTTCTCAAAAAGTTAAACACAAACTTACCATATAACTTAGCAATTCCACTTCTAGGAATCTATTCAAGAAAAATGAAAGACTTACATGCAATTGCACACGGCAGCATTATTCATAATGGCCAGAGTGGAAACAACCTAAATGTCCATCAACTTGTTAATCCAGTGGAATACTACTCAGCAGTAAAAAGGTACAAAGTACTGATGTGGTTAAACCTCAAACACATGGTAAGCGAAAGCAGCAGATGCAAAAGATTACATGATGAATGATCCCATGGATATGAAATGACCAGGAAAAGCAAATTCATAGTCAGAAAGCAGATCAGTGGTTTTTCTGGGGCTGAAAGTGGCAGCAGGGTTTGATTGTTAACAGGCTGGAAGGAATCTGGGCAGGGGGCCGGGGGAGAGGAGCGGTGGCTATGAAAATGTTCTAAAACTGGGCTGTGTAACAGCTGGGCAACTCTATAAACTTACTTAAAAAATCACTGAATTGTATATTTACAATGGCGGATTTTAGGATATGTAAAATATCTCTCAATAAAGCTGAAAAAACAAAAAGTAAAACCTTACTGCAGAGCAAATAAGGGAAACTTGTGCTCATTTCTCCATATTTTGTACCTGGACTAGCTTTTTTGGATAAAGAAGGCAGTCTTTAAAGTACTGGAAGTCAAATAGTTCCTATTAACCAGATACGGAGTTAATTAAACACTTGCATGGCTATTTTCTTTGGGAAGACATGAATCAAATCTCCTGCAGATGTAAAACTCTTAGAAGTCACAGTTCTATACTACAGTACTCTGTGGAGAGATGTTGCCAACGAAAATATTTTGAAGAAGCTCTTGTTAGTTTAGATATTTTCTCACTTGAGTCACTCAGCAAGCAACCTCCCTCACACGCCTCCAGAATGAGAGAACCCTTCTTCAGAGTATTTACTTTGTCAGCTAACAACAGCAAAGGAAGGGAAATGGCCTTGGGTTTGCCTCTGGCCTGAACACCAAAAAAATAGCACCTGCCATACAAAGTGTCCTCTTAAAAGACTTCAAGTCCCCAGTGTAAAGACCCCTAGACTCCTAACCCTCTCTCCAGAGAGAAAGATAAGAAAACAAATGTCACATTCCCGCAACAGGAAACAAGAATGAGATCTCATCCTTCTGAACTGAAATGGCTGTTCAGAAATTCTCTGTTAACACTGCTCTGAGAGGCATAATTCCTTACATTACTCCTTTTACAGCGAGTAAAAGCAGCCGAGCATGTTTTGCTAAGACAGGATGATCCTAAGAGTCAAGAAATAGAATAAGCTGTTTTCCCTACGGAGCCTGCTCTTGTGACCCAAGAGTTGTCATGGATTAACAAATTCATCAACAAAGAGGATTCAACAAACATACCTCTCCTAACACTGTATACACATTTTCTTTCTCACATCATTATGCAGAACATGACCCCAAAATGCACATCAGGGACATACAACCATTAGTCCCAAAGACACAAAGAAAACCTGGTCAAGGAAATCCAAAAGACAGTTGATCAATCTTTCATCTAGCAAATCATAAATGTGTCAGGGGCTGAAACAGGGCCGATGACCTGCACAACCCAGGGGGAACATCAGTAATTCTGTAATCTAGGGTGAATTTCCTGGAATTGCACAGTGCACAACCTATGGAGCTGCACATGGTGGCCCTGGGATTAGCCATCTCATAAAAACACTGATTCATAATTATGGCCTTTCACAGGAAGTACGTGAAAATGGATCAGATGAAAAAATTAGGGTAAGACCCTGAAGGCAGGCCTCTAAAAACCTGAATTACCCACAAATGAGTTTTACAAAGGAAATTCTGGGGGGAAAAAAAAAAATCACTCAACCTGACCTGGATGACTATTTTTAGAGCCTTCACTTTCTGGTCCGAGGCCCAGGCATCCTTCAGCGACTGGTTGAGCTCCTCTATGCGGTTGACATAATCCTGTTGAGTCAAATTCAGCAGCTCCTTTTGGGATCCCTGTGGGCAGAAAGTAGAAAGATACAGGCAAAAAGAAAATATACTGTTAGACTCCCTGCTGAGCCCCATGACCAATACTTAGTAGTCTCTAAGTTGGTCTCTAAGCTGTCCTCCTATCCCGACCAGGACTGATAGTTTTGTCTTGTGATCAAAGAGTTTCTTTGAGTTTTCTGCAAAGATGGCTAGAAGGCAGTGATTGAGAAACCGGCCTTGAACACAAGTCAGACCTGAGCCCACTCCCAGGTCAGCCACATTCTAGCTGTATGACTCTAGGTGAGCTGCTTTCCTCCCTGAGTCTCTTCCGTGAACAGTGATAATAGGACTTATCCTATTCAA
This sequence comes from Hippopotamus amphibius kiboko, assembly GCF_030028045.1. NCBI lineage: Eukaryota > Metazoa > Chordata > Mammalia > Artiodactyla > Hippopotamidae > Hippopotamus > Hippopotamus amphibius. Next base: position 136,969,559 of record NC_080194.1, on the reverse strand, counting down.
CAAATAGTTACTGCGGCAACTTGTGTGCCAGCCGAGTATGGTATACCAGATGCCCCAGATACAAAGGTGAGCAAAAAAATATTATTTCAGTATTAACAGAGTTTAAGGTACAGAGGGCAAGATGGATATTAACACAAACTGAGACAAATGCACGGGGAGACAATTTTACCAAGACACACATCATAGTTCTCTGAATCCAAGGTGCCTGTTTTAAGAAGCACAATTGTTTCATGTACCGCTAAGGAAGGAAAAATGCTGATCACGGACATGCACCAAGTGAGACACACAGTCCAATTTCAGGGATATTCTAATGTTGGGGGAGAGGTTCCTCCTAGAATGGACTCTAGACTGGTGGTCAAGAATGTTTTCCTGGAGGAAGTGATGCTTGAGACAAACTCTCAGTGGTGTACAGGTGTTAACTAGGCAATGGAGGGTTGTTAACTAGACCAGGAAGAGAGCACTCAGGACAGAGAGCAGACATAGCAAAAACCCAAGGCAGAAAAGGGCAAGGTCATCACATGGATGAACTACTATAACAACATCTGTAAAGACCCAGCACCACCCGACATACAGCACGTGCTCATTAATCCTTGGCTGTTGTTAAGATGCTGATTACACAGCTCACAGCAGCTAGCTCCTCATGCTAGCCCACATGAGGAGACCAGGAACCAAATCTTTTTTATATGAATGTTCCCTGGAATCCAAACGGAAAAAGTCTTTTTTTTTTTTTTTAATTGAAGCATAGTTAATTTACAATGCTGTGTTAGTTTCTGGTGTACAACAAAGTGATTCAGTTATACATACATATTTTTTTTCACATTCTTTTCCGTTATAGGTTATTACATGATATTGAGTATAGTTCCCTGTGCTATACAGTAGGTGGTTGTTGTTTATCTATTTTATATGTAGTAGTATGTATATGTTAATCTCAAACTCCTAATTTATGCCCCTGCCCCTTCCCCTTCCGTAACCATAAGTCTGTTTTCTATGTCTGGAGCCTGTTTCTGTTGTGTAAATGAGTTCATTTGTATCATATTTTAGATTCCACATATAAGTGATATCCCATGATATTTGTCTTTCTCTGTCTGACTTAATTCACTTATATGATAAACTCTAGGTCCAGCCATGTTGCTGCAAATGGCATTATTTCATTCTTTTTTATGGCTGAGTAATGTTCCATTGTATAAATACACCACATCTTCTTTACCCATTCATCTGCCGATGGACATTTAGTTTATTTCCATATCTTGGTTATTGTAAATAGTGCTGCTATGAACACTGGGGTGTATGTATCTTTACAAATTAGAGTTTTCTCTGGATATATGGCCAGGAGTGGAATTGCTGGAAGAACTCTTTATTAAAGAAATACAAGTAGGGGGTTCAGGAAATCTGAACTGATCCCAACTGGTCACCTGAACTGTGAGACAGGATCTCCCTGCCCCTCTGCTGTAGGAGGAGCCATGTGACTAGTTTGGGCAAATGGGTGGTGAACAGAGTGGCACGTGTCCCTTCTGGGCTGAGGCAGTGAAAGGTGACCCTTTCTTTAGCTCTGCTGTGACAACCCTAGAGCCACCTGTTGAGATGGCAGCACCATGAGATGGTGGTATGTCTGTCACCTACACTGAACGAGCAATGTGAGGAAGAAATAAACCTTTGTTATAGTAAGCCACTGAGATATGGGGGGTCATTTGTTACCACAGCACAACCTAGCCTTATCCTGACTAAATGCGCTATGTTAACCTGGAAGCCATGGGGCAGCCATCTGCTCCTGTGAGCAGGGAGAAGCAAGGAAACCAGTCTGCAGGGAAAAAAAAAAGAAAAAAAAAGAAAAAGGAGAACTAGCAAGAGTCTGGAGGTTACACAGAACCAAGAGAGACGTAGGACAGCTGCTGGGGTTCTGGGTGGTTTTCCAGTTTCTGGTTCCAGGCCCCTATGCCCTTGGGTTCAGGGTAACACCCCAGTATCCTTCAATATAGTCCTTATTTTCCATGTAAGCCACCTCAAGTGACTTTCAGATACTCAATAAATGAAAGAGCTTTGCTAAAAACCTTAGCAATTCCCTTCCTACCAGCCAAGGTTGGCTGATGACACGCAGACTAAGGCTCGCAGGCACCCTAATTCAAAATATGTTATTTCTGAATTGGGAAACGAAATATTGGACTTTCAGACTCTGCTGAGCACCTAACAACTCTGGCCTTAGAACTGGAAAGACCCTGAAACCAGGGGCAAGAAGCAGGACAGAGCAATGGCAACTGCCATTATATGCACCTCTGTGGATTTCAAAGCATTCCCATTCAGCCTACGCAACTGTATTCTTTATTTCCATTTTACAGATGAGAAAATGGGTATAGGAAGATGAGTGCCCAAGGGCACACTGTTACTATGCAGTCAAGCTAAGGCCTCTAGGCTCAGAATGGTGACGGTGACAGCAGCCCAACATGTGCAAAGCATGTACCACGTGCTAGGTGCTGGTCTAAGCACTTCACATACATTAACTCACGTAATCCTCTTCAACCATCCTAAGAGGCAGGTACTAGGTAGCACCCCCACTCTATAGACAGGTAAACTAAGGCACCAAAGCACAAGGTCTTAAGCACCTTGTCCCAAATTACAGAGTTACCAAACAGTACAGCCAGGATTCAAACCCAGGCAGTCTGGCTGCAGAGTTTGCCCTCTTACCCCTCATGCTATGCTGCCTCCCTAAATGATATTTCAGAGGATGCAAACTCACCACCTCCAGGGGCCAGACTACTAATGTTTATAAGTGAACTGGGCCAGGGAGAACCATGCAACCTGGATGGTGCACACCCAGGTTAAATGCAAGAATGTGAGCCCACAGTGAGGTGGAATTTAAGAGAATCTAGCAATCTGGATTTATACGTTAAATTTACTAAAATTTTTATGAGTTGGCAAATGAGTTATGTTCTTTAAAAGCACGTGCAGGCTAGACTTCCCTGGTGGCTCAGTGGTTGAGAATCTGCCTGCCAATGCAGGGGACACGGGTTCAATCCCCGGTCCAGCAAGATTCCACATGCCTTGGAGCAACTAAGCCCGTGCGCCACAACTACTGAGCCCACTTGCTGCAACTACTGAAGCCTGTGCACCTAGAGCCTATGCTCCACAATGAAGAGTAGCCCCCACTCACTGCAACTAGAGAAAGCCCGGGCACAGCAACAAAGACCCAATGCAACCAAAAATAAAATAATAAAAATATTAAAAACAAAAATAGAGCACATGCAGGCTAAGTGAAAGATTTCTGCAGCTGAGCAGCTATGTGCATCCTCTGCAGCAGGCATGACCACTTCACACCATGCAAGGCGGCATCCCCGGAGATAGCTACTCTTGGCTTCCACAATTAGACCCTGTCCCCAGACGCCCCGAGTTTGCTCGAGCATCACATTGAGAAAAATGCCTTCAGAAAACCCACCCGAGGCAGGTTTCTGTGAGCTTCGCCAACTGCGCTGCTGGCATCTTTCCCTGGATGAGCTGGTGCCTCGGGAGAACTAAAACACAACACTTGGCGAGGTTCAAGAATTAATCAGAGAGCAGTCCCCGGGAGTGACCTCACCCGGAAGCACCACTCCTCCCGGGATTACACAGCTGACTTGCTCACCTCCTCAAAGTCATCCAGCTCCTCCAGCCTGGTCCGAACTTTCTCTGACATTGCGGATGTGGCAGTCCCAGCTTTGCCTAAAGAGAACAGACTCATGTCACACAGGTGGCTTTCCTCTGTCACCAATACCCCCACAGGAAGGCATCTTTCATGCTACACTTCATCATGAGTAAAGAGGCTGGGGAACAATTTCATTACAGAAAACTCCCTGAGATTTTGAAAGCAACGTCCTTACATAACCAAAGTTCCACTGGAAACTTTTCTGCTTAGGAGCTGCCTGTGGGAGCACAGCTGGCCAGCCCCAAAAAGGTTCTGTGACATTTGATATTCACAAACGTTTCACAGAGTCATTTGTTTATTCCTAAAGAAAGGCGGTCCAGATAAGGATGCCAAAAGTCTGTCACTTAATTGTTTTCCACAAACAAAAGGCCCTCTTAGGCTCATACTCACAGTGTAGAACTGTTGTACTAACAACGAACAAAACAACAATCCCACTGTCTGTCCAGAGGTGGAAACACTAGGGCTTCAAAGCTGCCTCTTCAAGCAAACAGGACTAGTGAGCCTCCTCCCATCCCCCACCAGCACAACTCTTCCCATCAGCAGGGACTGGCGGGGACAGAAGGAAAGGACTCTAAGCCGTGGGCAGGGCTCCATTCCATTCCTCTCTGGCCAGCTGGCTGTTGCTCTCCAGAGCCTCCTATTTCAGAACCCTTTCTCCATCTTAAAGGTGCTTCTGTTCTAGACCAGAGGTTCCCTTGCTCCCTGACGACCAAACTCACTCTCCGGAAGTGAAGTTTACTCTTTTAAGGCACTGGTTTCTTAGCTCTGGTGTTAACTCACAGATTTGTCTGGGATCAGCTAAGAGCATGGTATAATTATTTAATTACTAATAACTACTAACATCAAGAAGTTTCCAAATACTTTGATTTTTTTTTTACCTTGCTTCTACTTTTCCCTTCATTTTGAAATATGGTACAGAATACGCATATACGTACATTTTAACAGACAATTATAAAACCTTTGTAGCCACCACCCAGACTGTATATTGTCTTGCTTCTTTCATTCACCACTGACTTTAGTTCATGAAGCTTACCCCTGTCATTGAATGGAGCTGTAGCTCGCTCACTGTCACTGCTGTTTAGTATTTTCCATTGTGTGAGTACATGACAATTTATTTCTTATTCTACCATCAATGGATGTTTGGATTGTATCCTGTTTGGGGCTGCTATGAACACTTCTGTGCATGTCTCCTGGTTTATACATGCATGCATTTTTTCAGGGTGGTGTTTCTCAGACTTTTACAGGAATCACTTAAGGATGTGTTAACATGCAGAATCAGACTTTCAGTCGGCCTGGCAAGGCCTGCCACTCTGCCTTTCTAATGCCCCAGGTGTTGTCAACGCTGCTGGTCCTTGGACCACACTTTAAGAAACACAGATTTGGGCAGAGTTGAAAAAAATGCATTCTATAAAAGGCCATATGTAAGTATCTTAGGTTTTGTGAGTCACACAGTCTGTGTCACAACTACTCAACTCTGCCATTATAGCACAAAAGTGGCCATAGACAATATGTAAACAAACTGGCACGGCTGTGTTCCAATAAGACTTTATTCACAAAACCAAACCGTGGGCCAAATTTGGCCTCCAGGATATAGTTTGCCAATTTCTGATCTAAGGTATGTCCCAATAGTGGAACTGCTAGGTCAAAGGGTTGGCCCATCTTCACTTTTAATAGATGATGCCAAAGTGCTTTACACAGTGGTTGCGTCATTTCACACTCCCACCATCAACAACACAGGGGAGTTCCTGTTGCTCTATATTCCCACCAGCGAGTGATATTGTCACTTTCTGATCTCTCCAAGCTGGCAGACATGCAATGCTATGATTTACTTGTTTACGGCTTGGGGTCAAAGTTATGCCCATAACAAAGGTGCTCCCACTTCCTTGATTTGCAACTGCCCCACCAGCGATTTCCACGTAAACCCTGGAGGTGCTCCTCTGCACCCAGTGAAACGGGAGCTAAGACAGCAGCTTCAGAGTTACCCAGGAGCTTTGAAAACAGAATTCCTGGGTCCCCTTCCTCAAGATTCATTCAATAAGCAGAGTGGGGCCCAGTGATCTATATTTTCTATAGACCCCAGATGACCCGGCTGAACAGCTAGTTTGAGACACCCTGGTCCAGACTGTGTCTTGGCAGACTGCCCTTTACAGGGACCAGTGGCTGGTAAGACTGAATGCGTAACTCCCCTCACCGGTGCAGCTGTGTTTTCACAAGGGATAAAGATTTAAGGCAAAGGAAAGGATGTCTAAAAGGGAGAATTTCAACCATTCCCTAGCCAGTGAGGAGGCACACAGAGGGGAGACTACTGCTCTGTAATCCCAAAATCAAGCAGTGAGTTTCTGTTTTACTCCTAGTAAACTTTTTGGTCTTTTGTTTTCATTTATCATCTAAATATGTATTTCAATTCCACTAAGCCTATACATAATCTAGGAAATAATAGCTTCACTTGAACTAAACGTCAGGATTGGATACTTCAAACTTTTTTCCCTTAGGAAAATTATATTAAAGGCAATGAGAGAACGCCCCATCAAAACAGTAACAACAACAAAAACCCACCTTTTTCAGATCCCATAAAAAGATTCTGCAGAGGCAAAAAACAAATATTAAGATTTTTTTAAAACGTACTGGATTCTATGACAAAAACTTTACTTATGAATGAAGTATTCTAAGACAACATGATCCACCATTTTCCAACAAAGCCATTTACTTATGCAAATGAAAAACAGAAATACTTATTCAAAGGAAAAAAATACAGCTCACTAGAAACTACTAGAAATTCAAATTTCTACTCAAGTCAGGACTCTCAAAGGGAGCCAACAAAAAGCAAAATTTTCAGGACAATGGTGGCAGGTGAAAGCACGCAGCTTACTCTAATTCAGCGTTTCACAACCTCGGCAATATTGACGTTATGGGCTGGAAAATTCTGTCGTGGGGGGGCTGTCCTGAGCACTGTAGGATGTTTAGCAGTATCTCTGGTCTCTACCCACTAGATGCCAGTGGCACTGCCACAGTTGTGATAACCAAAAACATCTCCAGACACTGCGGAGTAAAATTACTCCTGGTTGAGGATCACAGCTCTACGTTAACTCAATGCAATCAGAAAACACTAAGAAAAAAATTTAAATAGTCCAGCAATTCTGCTCATCTTCTGCTTAACAAGTACAGACTCTGGGAGAAGGAGGAACTAGAACCTTCCTACCTGCTACCGAGTTCGCCCCTTCCCCCCTGCTCACAGGCCCGATTTCTGATGGGCACGCTGCACACAGCCCGTGACTACCTTCAAGGTAAGTCTAACTGGACATGCCGAGGGGACCCTAGGAAGTGGGGTTTTTTTTTTTTTGGCTGTACCGCTTGCCATGTGGGGTCTTAGTTCCCCAACCAGGGATCAAACCCAAGCCCCTTACAGCGGAAACTCGGAGTCTTAACCGCTGGACCGCCAGGGAAGTCCCAAGGAAGTGTTCTAGAATGAGAAAGGGTACATCCCACTTTCCCCTTTCTGCCTTCTAACAACTTGGACCTGAGGTGACACTGGACATGACAGAGCAGCAAGACATAAAGCCCAGGCCCCTAATGACTCTGGAGCCGCCACACAGCCCTGGACTACCTGCCTCTAGACTTCTTTCCAGTATGAAGAGAGAGGAACATCACTCCTGACTGGGGGGGCTTCCGTTACAAGCGAGCCCTCGATGACACAGGCATTAACCTGCCTTCCCCGGCTGAGCAACTTGCAGAGCACAGGGTAAGCCTCGGGTGCTAGCCAATAACTTGACCTAGTGAGTGCCGCCCAAAGACAGTGAACTTCCAGCCCTGGCAGAAAGCCCCCCAGCAGGACTCCCTGAGCAACAGTAAGACGTTAACCCTCTTCACATGGCGCTTTCCTCCCGTCATAACTCTCACCTTCCCCAGAGACGGGACACTGCGGCTCCAATGCCTTCTCTGAACTGTGCCTGGTCCCCGGTTCCTAACACATTTTTTGAGAAACCAATCAGCACGTTTCCTCCTCTCCGAGGAGTATTCTGTTCTGCTCACGAGGTGATTTTTTAGAAGCACCTGATGATGGGGGCTGGTTGTCAGGGGAACCAACCACATGCTCAGAGGGCATGAACTTTCCACCTCCCTGATTTCTGGGAAGGGGAGAGGGGCTGGAGGTCGAATCAATCACCGGTGGCCAATGGTTTAATCATTTCTATGCAATGAGGCCTCCATAAAAACCCAAAAGGATGGGTTCACAGACCTTCCAGGTGGTGAACCAGAGCACATCCACCTGCAGCCGTGCCGGACTCCACAGTCCATGGAGCAGATGCTCCTTTGTTCAGGACCTCACCTAGGTATCTCTTCACCTGGCTGTTGGTTCATCTCTTTTACTATCCTCATAATAAACCAGTAACCTAGTCAGTTCTGTGAGCCACTCTAGCAAACTAACTGAACCCAAAGAGGTGGTCACAGGAAACCTCTGATTTATAGCTAGCTGGTCAGAAGCCATGGAACAACCCGGACTTTTGATAAGCATCTGACATGGGAGACGAGCTCTAACCTGTGGGACCTGGTGCTCTCGCCAGGTCAGAACTGCGTTGGTTTATAGGACACCCCGCTGGTGTCGAAGAACTGCTTGTTGGCGGGGGAAACCCACACACTGGAATCGAGTACAGAATCGTAATAACAAAAAGAACTGCTAAATCTGAGGTAGACGCTGGGAGAAAAGTGTCCTGGTACTCACGATAGAGAGTTTTTCCGTGGTAGTGTACCGGGCAAGGATTTCTCCTCGTTTGCTGGCCCAAGGCTCAAAATCTGATCCTACGATGGAGGCACCATCTCTGTCACATTTCTTTCTGGAGTTGTCCTAAGGAAAGGCAAGACAATCTCTTCAGCAGCAGTTTTTGAATCTTTTAAAAAAACTTTAAACAGGGACTTCCTACGTGGCACAGTGGTTGGGAATCCGCCTGCCAAGGCAGGAGACATGGGTTTGATCCCTGCCCCAGGAAGATCCCACATGCCACGGAGCAACGAAGCCCGTGCGCCACAACTATGGAGCCTGCGCTCTAGAGCCCGTGAGCCACAACTACTGAAGCCCACGTGCCTAGAGCCCATGCTCCGCAACAAGAGAGGCCACCACAGTGAGGAGCCCGTGCACCACAATGAAGGATAGCCCCCACTCTGCCGCAACTAGAGAAAGCCGGTGTGCAGCAACCAACACAGCCAATAAAATAAATAAATAAGTAAATAAATAAATAAAAAAGTATAAACCACCATGGTGATGACAGATAACACGGTACTGTATAACTGAAATTTGTTAAGACAGTAGAACTTAAATGTTCTCACCAAAAAAAGGGTAAATATGTAAGGTAATGGATGGGTTAACTTTCACAATGTACATGTGTATCACATCACCACATTGTACGCTTTAAATATCTTACAATTTTATTTGTCAATTATACCTCAATAAAGCTAAAAAAAAGTATTGCGCAGAAGGCAGATAGTCCCTCGTTGGAGAATATAACAGATCTGTCTAAAGATTTACTATGATAAAAAGTTTTCAGGCCAATTTACCACAAATGGCCAATAAACCTATCAAAAGATGCTCAAACTCATTAAGGATCAAGGAAAGGCAAGCTGAAAGAGATGATTTTTCAACAATCAGAATGGCAAGATTTAAAATGACTGATAGGGCTTCCCTGGTGGCACAGTGGTTAAGAATCCGCTTGCTAATGCAGGGGACACGGGTTCGCGCCCCGGGCCAGGAAGATTCTACAAGATCTCTAAGCCCATGCACCACAACTACTGAGCCTGTGCTCTAGAGCCTGCGAACCACAACTACTGAGCCCACATGCCGCAACTACTGAAGCCCACGCGCCTAGAGCCCGTGCTCCACAACAACAGAAGCCATGGCCATGAGAAGCCCTCGCACTGCAACAAAGAGTAGCCCCCTGCTCTTCACAACCACAGAAAGCCCATGCACAGCAACGAAGACCCAATGCAGGCAATAAAATAAATAAGTAAATAAATAAATAAATAAATAAAACAAAATAAAATGACTGATAATATCCCAGCAAGGATGCAGGGGACAGGAACTCCAAAATACTGTTATGCTGATGGGAGTGGAAACTGGTGAACCCTTTCTGGAGAACAACCTGGCAGTAGCCACCTAAACATTATGTATATGTTGCCTTAACCCAGTAACAAATTCCTAAGAAGCTACCCTGCAGGAATCCCTGCGCATAGGCACCAAGATCTATGTAGGCTCAAGGACCAATGCAGCGCTGCCTATACCAGCAAACACCATGCACACACAGTCTACATGCCCATCATGGCAAATTACAGCATGTCCCCAGAATTCCCTGGTGGTCTAGTGGTTAGGACTCTGCACTTTCACTGCTGAGGGCCCGAGTTCAATCCCTGGTCGGGGAACTAAGATCTGACAAGCCAGGAGGTGCAGTCCCCAAAAAACAAATAAAAAAATTTAAAATAAAAGCATGTCCCGTTCCTTACAATACAATGCAGCTGTTCAAAATAAGGTTTGTTCTATAAGTACTAATACAGAAAATTCTCCAAGACATATTGTCAAGTTAAAAAAAAAGTATATATGTTAAAAAAAAAAAAAAAAAAAAGTAAATACATGTATGGAACGCCAGCAAAGAACGATGGTGGATTCTGAAGTCAGACTGCCCAGGCTTAATTTCAGCTTGGATGTCACTTAACATCTCTGTTCCTCTGTGTGGGCCTCTTTAAACGAGGCTTACACTGCACAGGGCGTATGAGAACTACACTTGGAATGCACTTGGAAAACACCTGCTACACAGTTAGCTGATACTCACTATTGTCGCTTTCGTTATTTATATATGAGTATGTATGTAAATGTTCAGAAATTGTCATAAATACCTCTGAAAATACAAAGAAAACGTTAAAGAATACACATTACACTGATAACACTGATGACCTCCAGAGTGGAGAACAGAATGAGAACTGGTCAACTGGGCTTCATCTGTAATATTTGTTTTTTACATGAAAAATTAGTAAATTAGTTACATAACTACATAAAAATAAATCCAAAAGAAAGAGTATGAAAAGAGTGAAATGAAAATAAAGAACTTTTAAACACTAAAAAAAAAAGCAGCAGCAGCAATTTCCAGGATCTACAGCAGCCTCACCAACAGTGTCCTCGAGTCTGGATTACTGGAATTGTTACAACCAGAGTGCGCTGCGCATTTCTTGTGCAATGAAGATCCCCATCCCTGCACCCACAGGACCGACTGCAGCTGGGAGCATTACCGTAGTGGCCGCCAGGGCTGCAGGGTCAGCAGAGGCTGCAAACATGGAGAGGGGGTCAGTCCCATCCAGGACACTGCTCAGCGGGTCCACCACGGAGCTGGAGGATGAAGAGGACGTGGAAGAAGTGCTTCCTTTCCGGCTCACTTTCTTTGTCTTTGACTCTGTGACCTGCGGGGGAAATGTGTGGAGGTAAAATAACTTTTCCCAATGAAATACTCAAATGGATTTTCCCTCATTCCATTATGAACTGACCATTCCTTTGCAGCAGGGACACATTTTTTTGTGTGACAAACTGACATGACTCAGAATCCCAGCTGTCGAGGAAGGGAAGGTGAGAAGCTGGAGTTAGGCAGGGAGAGACAGGGCCATTGTGAGTTACAAGTGATGCTATAACCAAATTCCTGTAGGGCCTTCTTACTCAAAGCGTGGTCTCTGGACAAGCAGTATCCGTATCACCTGCCAGCTATAAATGTGTAGACTCCCAAGCCCGCCCCGGACCCACTGCATCAGAATTTGCCTCTTGCAGCATTGGTCTAGGTAGGGTAATCAACTAGGGTACAAAAGATCCCAGGGTCATCATACTCAAAGACAGTCTCAGTGGCTCCGCACGGCCATCTCATCACCACAAGCAGTGAGTGCTTAGGAGAACTGTGGATGTGTTGAGGAGCGAGTGGGGGTGCTGGGGTGTGAAGCCGTGTTTTCTTTCCACTGCCCCCATTCCTCCCCAACTTCAGAAGACCGGACTGGGGTGAACCCCTGAGCCAAGAGGATCCAACCAAAGTCTGTCTGCTGAAAATTTAGAATTAACATCCAAAAGGGCTAGTTGGCGCCACTCCTTTTTAAATGAAAAGCTATGAAAACCTAGAACCAATCTCAAAGAGAGAGAAAGAGGATGTAACAGAATGAAGGAGAGAGGGTGTTGGATAAAAGAGAATTTGGCCGGCCTCTGTCCCTGGTTCCTGGAAGGGAGACTCTAAGTCCTTGGAGCATCGGTCATTCACGAGCCCCTCAATCACACCTGAGTTTATGCTAATGAGAGGCTGCTGCATGGGGCTGGTCACAACAAAGACCAAACATGTGATGAGAGGGTTGGGACTTTGAGCCAGGTGATAACAGCCTCCCTTCAGGAGAGGAGAGGGAAGCTGGAGATCAAGTTCAATCATGTGGCCAAGGAGTCAATCACTCATGTCTAAGTAACCAAACCCCAATAAAAAGCTTGGACCCCACAGCGCAGTGGAGCTTCCCAGCTGAACACGTGACGTGCTGGCAGGTGATGCACCCTGACTCCACAGGCAGAGGCCAGCGAGCGCTGCATCTGGGACCCTCCTCCTTGCCCTGTATGTCTCTTAATTTGGCCAGTCCTCATGTGCATCCTTTATAATACAAATATAAACATAAATACTACACTTTTCAGAGTTCTGTGAGTTGTTCTAGAAAATTATCAAACCTGAGGGAGGGCTCTGGAAACCCCTGGATTTGTAGTCAGTCAGTGAGAAGTACAGGTAGCCTGGGGACCCCCAAATCTGCAGCTGGAGTCTGAAGCTAGGGCACTTTTATTGAAGACCATGCCCTCAACCTGTGGGGTCTGACACTAGCCCCAGGAAGTCGGGTGAAGTGCCTCCCACTGGGGCGTGTTTGTTGTTCCTACCTGCCTTGCCTCCATTTCTCCACCTCCCAGGCTCAACAGTCCAAACTTCCTTTGTGAAGGCAGCCCTGCCTGACTCTCAGCTCTTAGAGACCTGGTGGCGTGGACTCTGCTCCCAGTTCCCAGGGTAGGGCATGAGCCCCAACCCAATCCATCAGCATCATCTACACCCCAGGCACCAGCGCTGATTCAGGGAAGGACACGTGGGTCAACAGAGCAAAGGGAAACTGCAGAGAAGAGACTCTCGCTGCTGCTGGGTTTGAGTGCCTGAGATTGGAACCAACTCACTGGCGGGTCAGCCGCAGCCACATGAGCCCGTGGGGATCTGAGGGGCCCTGGGAGGCTGAAGCTCGGTCTTGTGACGTCCTGCTTTAGGCAGTCGCCTCTGTGTGTTCTCAGGTTCTCTGTCATTCAGAAATGTCATGTCCTCAGTGTCCCCTGGCATCTGTCAACCTCATCCCACCCAAGGATGACAACCACACAGCTTCTGTTACTTGTTAATAAAAAAAGCACTAACCCAGACAAGACCATCTACGTCTCTTGCCTGCTTTCTGTTTTGTTTTTTTAAATAAACTCACAGACAAATTAAGATGCTATTCAGGACAGCACTCTATATTAGTAATTAGAGTGATTTTAATATTGCAAATAGACAAATTAGGAAGTATTTTGTTTATACCTCCAAATCCATCCCATACACCTGATCACCTCACTGACATGAGAAAGGGAATAAAAATCATGATGGGTGAGACCAACATCACAAAAAAATGGGGCAGAGAACAAACTGGTTGATTTCAATATCAAAAGCAGCTACCACTGACAAAATGAGAAAGACTGAGGAATACTGGCTATCATTTTGTGGAATAAGAATGTCACAGAGGGACGCTTGACAAAACTTACAGTTATGGGTTTCAGTGGATGATAGTCCCCAAACTCCAGTGGTACAGCCTCCAACCGGCATGATGCAAACTCAGCCTTGTAGTTCCTACTCCTGGAATGCCTGGTAAACAGCAAAACCCAGAAACCAATTAGTTGCAGAGGCACACACACTAAACACTTTTTGCTGAGACTTCCTCAGTGATGAGATAGTTTACAGTGGAACAGCATTTCTACCAAGACCAATAAGAAATGGTAAATTAGGGACTTCCTAGGTGGCGCAGTGGTTAAGAATCTGCCTGCCAAATGCAGGGGACACGGGTTAGATCCCTGCTCCAGGAAGATCCCACACGCAGAGGTGCAACTAAGCCCGTGTGCCACAACTACTGAGCCTGCACTTTAGAGCCCGAGAGCCACAACTACTGAGACCATGTGCCACAATTACTGAAGCCCATAGCCCGTGCTCTGCAACAAGAGAAGCCATGGCAATGAGGAGCCCGCACACCACAACGAAGAGTAGCTCCTGCTCACTGCAACTGGACAAAGCCCATGTGCAGCAACAAAGACCCAACACAACCAATAAATAAATAAATAAATACATAAATAAATTTATAAAAAAAAAGAAATGGTAAATTAAAAGAAAATGTATTAATCAGTTTGAAGGTGTAAGGAGCTGTGGAGGCAAACAAGGCCTGCGAGGGCAGACACCAGAACAGAGGTATGCACACCAAGGTGATGCCGACTTGCTCGCCCAGCTGTCTCTCACCGAGCACTGCTGACTCGGCGTGGGACAGAAACCTAAAGCCAGGCAGAGGACGGCTACTAGGAAGCAGAGTAGCCAAAGAAGCTTTAAGGAAAACTCACAGGGCTGGAGAGAGAAACTAGGGCTCAGGGCTACGGAGACAGCCAGGGTTTGAAGGAAGAGCTTCTGAAGGGAAGGGAGTGCAGAGAAGTGAAAGATTCAGTCCTGGTTTCCCCTCAAAGTATTCTCCAATTAAGCCGTGGAAGAGCAAGAGGAAGAAGTCACATAGATGAAGAACAGACAGTTTTCATCAGTCTTGTGGAGGCTTAACAAGTGAAGGGATTAGTGAGAAGGAAAATAAAAGGGGAGAGATTACCCATATTGAAGCATGGAGAGGAAAAAAGATGAAAAACACAGAAGAGTGTAAAAGACATAAGGGACATGAAGAAAGGCCTAATGCTCATACGATTTGAATTCCAAGGAAGAAGAGAGAAAGAACAGGCAGAAGCAGTATTTGAAGAGATAATAGCTAAAATTTCTCCCAAACTAAAGAAAGACATCAATTCACAGATTCAAGAAACACCTGTGCTGCAAGCAAGACCAGTACAAAAACAAAACAAAAAACAACCATACTTAGGGCCTTCATAGTAAAATCGCTAAAAACTAAAAAGAGAGGATTTCTTAAAAAGGAATAAAAGTATGTTATTTTCAAAGGACAACAGCAGATTATTATCTCAGCACAGGAGTGAGAGCTAGAAGACAAAAGAATGACACCTTTACAGTACTGAAAGAAAATAACTGCCAACCAAGACTTCTAGACCTAGTGAAACTATCCTGCAAACATCAAGGCAAAAGAAAGAAGTTTCCAGTCAAAGAAAAAGGAGAACAGCAGCAGCAGCAGAATCACACTTTAAATTTTTTTAAAATGCTGAAAGTAGAAGGAAAATGATCCTAGTTGAAAGCAAAAAATATGTTAACATGTATATACATACACACATACGCGTGTACATATGCGCATATACTATATATATACAAAGAGCATACATAAGATAAAGATATAGGTAAAACTAAACATCAACTACAAAAAATAACTTCTTATGGTGTTTAAAATACATATAGAATTAAAGTGCATGACAACTAGAACATAAAAGGCAGGAGAGGTGCTACAGTCTGAATGTGTGTCTCCCTAAAATTCACAGGTTGAAATCCTAAGCCGCAAAGGTATTAGTAAGTGGAGCCTTTGAGAGGTGCTTACATCTTGAGGGTGCAGCCCTCATGAATGGGATTAGTACCCTTATAAAAGAGGCTCCAGAGAGCTCCCTAGCCCCTTCCACCATGTGAAGACACAGTAAGAGGGTGGTGGCTGTGAACCAGGAAGAGTGCCTTCACGTGACCATGCTGGTGCCATGATTCTGGACTTCCAGCCTCCAGAACTGTGAGAAATTAACTTTCGTTGTTTATAAGTAAACCAGTCTGGGGTGCTTCCCTGGTGGTCCAGTGCTTAAGACTCCGTGCTCCCAATGCAGGGGGCATGGGTTCAATTCCTGGTTGGGGAACTAAGATCCCACATGCCTCCTGGCACAGCCAAAAAACAAACAAACAAAAAAATAAACCAAAAGGAAAACCAGTCTGTTGTATGTCATTACAGCAGCCCAAACGAACTCAGACAGAAAACTAGTACCAGGTATAACAAATACCTAAAAATATGCAAGCAGCTCTGGAACTGGATGATGGGTAGAGGCTGGAAAAGTTCTGAAGTGTGTGCTAGAAAAAGCCACTACCCTGAATGGACTGATTATCCAGTGATTATTGTGAGGGCTCAGAAAGAAGAGAAGATCCTGCCCCTGTCCCCCTCCCTCACCTTTTATGCCACCGACTTGTTAAAGAAAATAGACCCCAAGCTTTGCTAAGCACCCACCTAATACTTCTTCATAATTACATTGCATGAGTCATAATGCAGGACACATGATATTTGAATAATTTAAAACCCCATATACAGACTAGTTACAATTTGTTCACTGAGATTATATAATGACATTAAAGATGCAGCTGAATGTTTCTAAAAAAAAAAAGATATGTTTGAGACAATTAGGGAAATTGAATATGAACCAGGTATTAAATAATTTTAAATGATTATTATCAAGTTTTTTAGTTGTGATTATGGTATATTATGTAAGAAAATACCCTAATTTCGGAGATTGACGCCAAAGTATTTAATGAAAAAATTCCATGACTTTAGATTTGTTTTAAAATGCTTCATAAATAAAAAATAGATAAATCAAGTGCTGTGAAATGTTAGACTTGTTGAATACGGGGTTCATCTTACAATTTTCTCTTCTTTGACAAAGTTTTAATGTTTTTCCCATAATAAAAGATTCTTTTTAATTGATAGCCAAAAAAAAAAAAAGAGAGAGAGAGAGAGGAAAGCTGTAGAGAAAGCCTCAACCTTCTTAGAAAATAGCTAAGTGGTGGTAAATAGAATGTTGGTCAACCGCGGAAGGTAAAGGTCATTCTGATGAGCCCTCAGACAGAAAGGAGGAACAAGCTTTTGGACGATAGAGGAGCACAATCCTTGTCATGAAATAGCAAAGAGTTTGTCTGAACTAGTCCTTGTCCTGGTGTTTTGTGGAAGACAGAACTTGTGAGCAATGAAATTTGATACTTGGCCGAAGAAATTTCTAAACAAAGTGTTGAAGAAGCAGCATGGCTTCTCCTGAATGCTTATGGTAAAATTCAAGAAGAGAGGAATGACTTAGAGGCGAAATGGCTGACCAAATGGCAAACAGACTTATAATCTTGGAAAACTCAGTTTCAAAGAGGACAGGAAGCTGGTTCCTTTGTTGCCTTGGCCTCCAAATGCCTTGAATTCATCCCTTTCGATGCCCACCCCACCCTCCCACCCCCATTCACAGCTTCTTGACTTCATCAATATCTGTATGAACCCAAATCTAATTGTGCCGTGCCATTATTCAGCTTTACTCAATAAGCCCCACACACAGTACAAAAGAACTGAGATCCCATGTAATTTCACTTCTATGCCTTTCTAACTAAATTTTGCTTTCAGTGTTAGGAGAGGAGAAAAGCTCACTAACAATACAGACTGGCCTCTACTTGTTTTTTGTTTTTAAAGGAAAACCCCTACCACAATATACTGCCTGGTCCCTTTGGGTCACAGTTACTAAATATATATTGTTTTCACCTTCCAAAAATATTGCAGTTGAATTCACTTATGCAATATTCTTCCAAACTCCTTTTAATATGCTACCAGCCAATCCTTGATTTATAAAACAAACAAAACCTGAGGAATAAATTGGGAGACTAGTCATCAACAGCCATAAGGGAGTTTTAAAAATCAAATTATACTTTTCCTCCTCTCAGATCACTCTTAACTCTATCATAGAATTTTGAAAGGCAAATTTAATAGAATGAGTAGAAATGTAATCTGACCAGAAATTTAACTATAATAATTATTAAGAAATCAACAGCTAAGAAAAGCATGGTATCGGAACAGCAATACGATGTGATACACAACAACCAAACAGCAGTTCTCATGTATTATGAGCCCCACAGCGGGCCACCCTGAAATATGGTATACTGATGATTCTGAATTAAAGTTACTTAAGAAAGCGCTGATGTAAAAAGGGACACTTTGACTCTCCTCTCTGTCTCCCTGAAAACAGGAAGTCAGTCTCCCACGTGAAAGGTGCCCTCCCTGCATCTGGAGGCAGGACACCCTTGTCACCAGGGATAGGGAACTCAGGGCTGAGAAGCCTATATAAACGAACCTTCCTATTCTTTACTACCACAAGCCTGCTATTTAGATTCTTCACTAATTAAGCACCCAAAGCCCAACGTCCTTCGTTCTGTCAATGCCTCACAAATTTATAGTTTCTTCATCTAAAAAGTATACAAGCTGCCTGTTTTGGCCACCTCTTAGGTCCTATGAGACCTCCAAAACACACCCATTAAAACTTGTTCTTTTTCTCTTCCGTTAATTTATCTTCTGTCAATTTTATCATTAGTCCAGCCACAAGAACTCAAGGGGGGGGGGGGGGGGCGGTAATTTCCCCTCTCTGACACTATATACCAGGATTCAGGTCAAGTCCTTTACCTCTATTTCCTCATTTAATCAATCCTATGAGGTAGGTACTATCATGCCTATTTTTCAGATGGTGAAGCTGAGGCTGTTGGTAATCTGCAAGAGGTGAGCAAGGGATAGAGACAGATGCAAACTGAGGCAGCCTGCCTCCAGGATTCAGTAATTCTACAGATCATCTATAGGTCAACTTGAGTATCTTAAAAAGCAACTGTCCTTTCTTTTTTCTTTTTTTTCAAGTTTGAAGGGGGGGATTTCTTTGGGGAAAAAATATTGCTTCTGGAAAAGAAAACCTTTAAAAAAAAAAAAAAAAGGAAAGGAAACATTTACACTTCCTGAAAATCCATGTCAAGTTGCTATTTTGATTTCTCAATCACTTCTTGGATTATTTGCTCTCAGTCCTAAGAGTTTCCAATAGGTTGAGATATGAGAAGTATTTTCAAGGTCTGGGTCTTTGGTAAGGCTAACAGTGACCCCTAGTGGGCATTTTCTCAAAAAGCCTTGCTTTTCTTCTTCCTTCCAACACAGCTGATAAACTGGTAAAAATCCCCCCAAACTCCAGCTCCCAGTAATGAGCAAGGCTGGTCCTTGGCAGTTGCCACAGAAAAAAGGCCACTATTTCATATCTCCACTCCTAGCCTGGTCTGGCCAAGTGTGGGCCACATCACCAGCAAGAGCATCCTCTGGGGAGTGTTGAAATATCCCCACCTACAGGGTCAGGGTCTGCATTTCACCAAAACTGCCAGGTGATTGATAACGCACGTTGAAGGCTGACACAGCCCTATTTTTAAATCACTTACACTGGACAACATGAATGTGTAGAAACCCTACTACCAGTTACCAAATTAATCTCCTTATACTGGAAATACCGAAATTCACTAACTGCTTTTTCATTCTCAAGTAACTTTTTAATTACTAATAACGTAATCTGGCCACACAGTTTTTTATCCCCCAATCAAAATATACTCTCCCTCCCCAATAAAGTCGTAAATAATGTAGAAATTCTGACTCCAAACAATGGTATTTTTGACAGTGCTATGACCACAGTACTGACCAGGAAATGTGATCCACAGTGCACTGGACATCTCACAGGTGAGGTCAGTAATAACAAAAAGCGAGAGTGAGAAGAGGCATTTTTGGGAGACCCATGACAACACAAACAGGACTCAGGAGTCCTGCAACCCAGGAACCTCAGACCAGGACCTAGACTGCAGGGCCAGCTGACGATAATGATTAAGATCACAGGTCTCAGCTCCAAACCTCAGTGCTCCCTGCAGACTGGAAATCTAAATGAACGGCTTCATTTTTCCGTCTCCATTTCCTCATCTGAAAAACGGGGGTTTTAGGAGATGAGATGTTGCACGTTCAGCACTTAACACAGTGCCTGGCACAAAATAAAGGCTCGATAAATGTTAAGTTTAATGACAGAAACATATTTCTCCTCTGAGGGCCTCCTCGGCTTCCTCATTCATTCCATAAATATTACTCAGCACCTACTATCTGCCAAGCTCCATGCCAGGCTTTGGAGATACAATGATGGTTAAAACTCAGTCCCTTTAACTTAAGCAGCATCAAGTCTAGTGGGCAAACTTAAAAATGAACACATGCTACCACAGACAGAAATGTTTAGAGCACAGTCAGACTGGGAACTGCGGAGACCCTAGACACTAAAAGGCTTACGGCGCCTCTCTCTGTAAAGCAAAATATACCAAAGGTAAAAATGTACTGGGATTAAACAAAATCTTCCCGGATTTTAGGATTATGAAATTCCAGCCAGGTAAATTCATTGATGCCCTATGTATTGGCATTTAAGCCTTAGTAATTCCCTAAAAGGGGTTCTGCATGACTAGGTCAAAGAAAACTCAGGGTGGGGCATATAAGAACTCACTGGCATCCAATCCTGATTTAGTGTACCAAGACTCTTGAAGGAAGACTCTTGTAAAGAGTTACCCAGGTGAAGGGAACACAAGGAAGATTGCTCAAGCATAAAACCAGAAGCATGTATCTGATTATTTCTAAGGTCCAGGGCTGTATATTTCTTTCATTTGCTCACTCACTCACTCACTCAATGTAGACCACTTCATATCATTTGCAGAGAAAGATCAGAAAATAATCTCCCTTTCTGAGATGTAGGGGAGAGTTCATGTGCCCAAATAATTTCACTACTACCATCACAACTTGCCCCTGTTCTTCACACACTCGTAGCAGCAGCTGCAGCCTGAGGCGCCAATCGCTCCCAGCTATTCCAGCCAACAAGAGCCCCGATAGGCCCACCAGCTTTGGCACGCGCCATTGGCTTCTTCTTGATGAGCTCCTATTCATCCTCCAAAACCCAATTTAAGACTCTTCCTCTCTCAAGCTTTCCCCAAGCCGCCAGGTGTGCCTCATCCCAGTGCCTTCTTTGGATATCCTTCTATTCTGCGTATCTGCTCAACTAAACTGTCAGCTCTTTAAGGCCAAGGAGTAGGTTTGAGGGTTCTGCATCCTCAGTGCTGCGTGCAGCGCCCTGCACAGAGGAGAATGAACTGCAGCCATTTCACAGATGAGAAGAGCAAGTCTCCTCTCGGTGAACGCAGTCATTCAGGAAACAGCCAGGTCTTCCGAGACCAGAGCTGAGTCCACCATTCTCTGCATCCAGCGCCCCCAGCACCCGCCAACTTCTGGGAAAGCGGAAGCCGGGGAACTTGAGCGTTTCTTAGGGAATGAATGGAGACGCGGCGTGGAAGGCGCGGGAAGGGACAGCAGAGAAGAGGACCGAGATCCCACCCGTCCGGCTTCGGGGAGGTCCTCTGAACCCGGGTAGCGGCCGGGGATCGGTGGTCAAGACCACCTGGGGATGCGGTGTGAGACTCCATCAAACCCAAAAGAGAGCAGGGCACACACTCCCTCACAGAGACACTCACCGAGACAGAGACACAGTCCCAGAGACAACCAAAGACGCCACCTCCCTAAAGCCCACCCGCCGCTTCTTCCTTACCAGGGAAAGGCGGCCATCTTCCCGGTCACATGACCGCTAGTTCTGGGTCGGCCAGCCCAAGCCGCCCTTCCAGACCCCGCCCCGCCCGGCCGCCATGCTTGTGAGGGGCGGGCGCCCTCCTACAGGGCCCGGGACGCCACAGCCGCCATGATTGTGAGGGACGGGCGCTCTCCTACAGGGCCCGGGACGCCATGATTGTGAGGGGCGAACGCCGCCCCGCCCGCCATGATTGTGAGGGGCAGGCGCCCTCCTACAGGACCCGGGACGCCATGGTTATAAGGGGCAGGTACCCTCCTACAGGGCTCCAGCCGCCATGATTGTGAGGGGCGAGCGCCCTCCCGCAAGGCCCGGGCCTCGGCGCCCCGCCGGCCATGATTGTGAGGGGCACCGTCGGCCCGCTAGGCTGCCGCTGCCGCCGCGAGGACGTGGGCCGGGATTTGGTGGCCGGTGGCCGCCTGGCCCGGCGGGAGTGGGAAGGGGGTCCAGCCTGCGCGTGCTTACGCAGCTAACTCGCCGTTTGTCCTGTGCGGGCCCCTGCGGCCCGCTCCGGGCACCGTGGAGTTTAGGCAAGAACGGTATCCACCTCCCAGGACTAACAACCTGGGTCTCTAAGGGCTGCCCTGGATCCAGATGGGGCCGCTTTTCCCCGGAACTCAAGTGTCTGGAGAAAGCGGGGTCAGCATCTCTCCCCACCTGGCGACGCCGTGCGGTTCTGTGAAGGTGGATGTGCGTTTCCACTGCAGAGCTTCTTTAGTGTTTCCTCCCATTCAGAAAGAATCAGGATATTTTACTAAACGCTTCGCATAGTAAGCAAGCATGCGTCAGGCTTCACTTACTCCTCACTGCAGGCCTCTGAGATTACAGGTAGTAAGTGCCGCAGCTGGAGTTTAATAGAGCTGAAGGGGCGACTGTTGGTTAACAGCTGGTTAATCACAAGGCAGCATGTGATCCTTTTTTCCCTTTGAGGTCAGAAAACCACATTCTCAACAACCTCCTCAGGAAAAGGCAATAGAGATGCCCTTAACCGTTTAATGGAGAGGGTACCTTAGCACTCTGAGTCCTGTTTCCCCACCTGTGAAATGAGGCTAATTCTGGCTGAGGGGAAAGGAGCTGGTTATGAAATGCGTGCAAGTGGTCAGCGCTCAGTTAAGCAGTACATCACTCACTGGACAGGCTAAACACTCATATTTACCTTCTGCGACCTTCCTGCTTCCAGAGCTTTTCTTTCCATGGCAGCAGACCTCGCAGTATATCATAAAGCAGGACGTCTCCCGTGTGAACTGCACAGACTCACTTGGGGGTCTTGTTAAATGCAGGTTCTGATTCAGGCCTGGGGCAGGGCCTGGGCTGCTGCATTTCTAACAAGTCCCCAGGTGGCACTGCTGCTGGTCTCTGGATGCAGAAGGGGCTGTGATGGTTGTGAGTGGTAAAGGGGCGGGGGGGGGGGGGGGGGGGCAGTATAACTCAAGAGGCAGCAGAGCAACACCACGCGCCCTTCAGCAGGTTCAGCCATACCCACCGGATCCGAACCCTGCTACCTCAGCTGTATTACACAGGTAATGGAAGTCATCCTCAGACAGGCTGTGAAAAGTTATGTGAAGTGCGAAGAAGGGATTTTCCCCACCGTAGGCTGAGAAGCAGAACCACAGTTCTGGTGGCAACAACTTTGTCAACCACCTCAAGAAAGTGAATTGAGTCATAGAGAAACTGACCAAACAGGAACAGATTAAATAAATGAAAGGGTAATATTTTACTGTCAGGTATAATTTTGGTTAATAATTTGTTCTTGGAGCTGTCTTTAGAACCTAACTAATGTGACTTCTCTGCGCCATATCCCAACCTGATTTGCTGTATTCCATGACTGAAAGTCTCCTTTGTTTTTTAAAATTACTTTTATAACCTACGTGTATGCCCACTATGGTCTGTTAGAGATAGCATTCCAACTTCACATGCTTTTTTATAACTATTACACTTCATCTGGGGGGAGGAGGGGGATTGTGTGTAGTGGTTCCTGGGACAGTGACACCTGACAGAAAAGATCTTCATCTCCAGGATGGATCCTTGTTTTCAGCTCAGTGTGAGTAATAAAGAGTTCTCAGCCATATTCATTATTCCCAGCTTATGAAATACACCAGAGTAAAGGGTGGCCACAGGAACAGGGAGGGGCTCTTCTCTCATGGCCTTGCAGATTATCAAATGTAGTACCTCCTCAATCAGAGGCAAAAATGAGGCCCATTGGCTACACGCACATTATGTGGTCAGGCAGCAGCAAGAGCAGGGTGCTTACTGCTGTGTAGCCTGAGTCAGCATCTTGGTGTGAGCTCCTCTCCCATTCGCTCCTTAGCAGCCTCCAGCTAAGACCTTTCCAGCTCCAGTGAACTTCTGCCCTCTGAAAAGTCCACCTCATGCAAGGTCAAATGCTGGGCGAAGCCCTGTTACAGGTTACATATTAAATACTACCTTTCATGGGTCTTCTAATTGTAAAAAATGATCATATTACAGTAGTAATGTCTTGGGCACATACTTTCAAAAGTCCTCTCTTTAGTAAATAAGAAAGATCAAACTGGATTTCTTTTATGATGAAAAGTTTATTTTGCCTTTTGCCTAGAAGCAAAACTAGTGAAAATTAAAATTAAAGTATAAAAATAAATATAATTTACATTAATGGACATTCCACTCAAAGTAAAAATAACAAAAATAATATATATAAATAAAAATCCATTAAAAGCACAAAACGTCTGGCACTTTTATGAGAAAAAGCTGTGAACATTAAAAAATCTGTCAAACACAAGCGTATATCCTTAAAAAAACACACGTTTTGCATCCTTAATCTAAAACTAGTTTTAACTTTCTCTGAAACATACTACTTGTTGCAGCCAATCTGCATTACTGTACACAAAACTTTTAGCATCTATCTTTCATACTGGAAAGACCCACAATGATATGAGTAAGCTGTATCCTGAGTTTTCAGAATGATAAAGCACAACTTATCATATTAAGAGAATTTTGATACACTTTGCCCACAAATATAAATTGGTAACTCAGACATTTTTTATTGTGTTCTATTTCTAATTTCCTGTTTCACTCATTAAATAAATGACACATCTCAATAAAGAAAATCAGGTTTGCACCCAGAGTAGATGACTATTTTCTATCTACAGCTAGATGTAAAAGTTAAATTTTAAGTGGAACAGAAAATCGAAAAGTCTTTACTTTGACATTCTTAACAGAATATTAGGCATATATACCGTCTGCATTTTCAAAATACCAGTATCTTTTTAAAATTCAAGTTAGAAAGATTAAATGTACACATAAATGTTCCCAATTGTATGTGAGAAGCACAAAGCCCTTTTGGAAATGGCGTGACCAATTAACAGTGACATTCTTTTTCACAAAACCATGTTCCCTTGGTAACATTTTTTGGTTTATATTTTAAATGAATATGTAAGTGATGAAAAACCTTAAACATTAGTACCTCTTATGTAATGCAGACTTTCAACTACACAGTATTATTATCCCATTTGAAAATCTGAATTTATCATATTATATAGCCCTTTATTCTCTCCTAAATCAAGCATGCTAAAAAAAAATCAGACTATGAAGAAATAAACACACTAATAGAAAATGTAACTGCATGCAACGTGTTATTCTATTTTACAGAAATAGATGCAATAATGCATTCATTCCTAAGCACTACCACATAGAAGACTGTGCTCTCTTCGCCAAATATGTTACCCTCCACAGAAGGATTTTACAATTTAGTAGCAATGTTTCTAATAGTACTCGGGTAACATACATTAAGCCTAACATTTCTGTAAGACAACTAGTTGTTGAGAGGAATGTGTACTTGCGACCAAAACGGTGATGCCCTGCTCCTTCTGGCAATCAGCAGGCAAGTGTTTTATCCTATGTCGTGATACCGTAAGTCAAGAACGTGAGCGATCAGAGTTTTTAAAGTTACAAAACCAGGGAAAAACATGCTTCTGCAATAACTTCCCCTCAAACAGAACAGTATCTAACTTATCAAATACAGCAGTGTGCAGAGATGAATGAAATTTATATATCAGAACTTATTTATAATTTATCACACCTTTTCAATATTTTATAGAAATAAACCCAAATGTCCTTTAAGTTTACAAAAAAGTTCTCAGCAGACACCTGAGTAATAAAACATACTTATGTTTGTACAGGTTAAGGACAGAAATGAGTCAATTTCTAAACACTAATTTGTCTTCACCCAAAACTGATATTGAGAGGAAAGTTGACTGGGGTGGGGGGTGGGGGGGATGGAATTAGCCAGACTGACCAAAATACCCAGATGATTTCTCAGCCCTTTGACATCACTTTGCCTGTGTAAACGGAGTCCAGAGTTAAATAAAGCAGCAGGGAAAAGAATATGGATCCTAACCCTTCCCCCCTTTTTTATCCTAATGAATGTTGTCTTCTTAAATTGTCGCAACATTTGGCCGCTTTCTTTGGATTTTTCCTGCATATACTCCTAAAAATAAAGCAAAACTAATATTATTTCTCAATGTTAGTTTTTCTGTAATACCGTTTACTGCGTGCTCACTATGTACCAGGCACTGAGCCGAGCAAAACACATTATCACATTTAATCCTTACATAAAATAATCATGAGGTCAAAACTGTTACTGCTACTTTAAAGATAATAAAACTGAGACACAGGAGAGTAAGTCATTTGTATAAGCAACAGAGCTAGAAGCAGAAATTCTGAGAACCCAGCTCCACCTGATTCTTTGTTTTACTCAACCATTTTGCATTACTGCCTCCTACTCTGCTTTAATTAGTAGTTTCTGAATTTCACTATAAACTCAAGCACAAGATATCAAACGAATATATTTTAAAACGTATGAAACGAGAGATTGCAATTTAGTTTGTAAAAAGTATAAAATAACTTTAACTGCTTTGCAGCAAACTTTAACACCTTAGAATTCTACTTCAGTCTAAGAGTATGATACTCTAGCATCTCGTAACAAACATGAGTTTTCTATAAAATGCTTAATAAGAGGTTTGTTCTCCATGTAGATCAAATTAAAGCATAATTTCAAATGTGTTTGAAACATAATCCAGGCCGTTAAAAATTTAAGGAGGAAAGAATCATCTTTTCAAAAGCAACTATGGAACCCTGTATTGAGATTGATTTTAGTCAGTCATAACCCAAATTTTCAGTTTATGTAAAAGGATAAAATTCTTCAGTCTTTTTCAATTGTCTAAATATGCACTCAGGGATAAATAAATCTTAAAGGAAAAACAGGAACGAATTTTTATACTTGTTTAGATACACATTAATTTTTGTACTTGTTTACATACATATTAATTATGCTAACATGTTAATTCAAAGGTTAAGTACATTTTTATTAATAATTATATTGCAATGCAATTAAACCACAATAGCCCTAAATACAGTACTAAGTTGTACACACTAACTGCAATGACTTCCTATTCATCCTTTATACTGTTGCGTATTACTGAATAGAAACAATAGTTGCTATTTTACTTATAGATTCACAAGTGACAAATAGTGGAGATGAAATGCATGAGAAAAGAATATGGAGAGTAGTCATTGTGGCAATAGATATTAGGCAAAATAATACTAATTTCTCAATGATTTGCCAGCTAGCTAGGATTTATCACAATATATAACACTAATGTGGAAAAAAACTGAAAATGTTTTAAAATTCCACATAACTTCACAAGCAACAGATCTTGTATTTGTTCTGAGTTCTTTCCAGTTATCTTTCAAACCAGCTGATTCCATCTCTGGAATAAGCAGGATTTTCAACTCTGTAATCCTCTTTAGAACAACTCCATTGACTGTCACTCACAATTAATTCCAAAAGAGGAGCTTTTAACTCATCCTCTACATAGTCAGCATGATGACTTAAACTCGCTATATACATGCAGAAGGTGAGCAATCAGTTCAAAGCTGTGAATGATTGATCCTGTTCCCTCTTTGCACTTATGTGAATAACATGAAAACATTTACGTTGCTTATTCCCTCCTAATTTGGAGGAAATCACTTAGTAATAAAAGCTCTAAAATATGACTAATGGCATGTTAACGGGAAGATTAGAATTGATTAAGGATTTAATTGTCATTGCCTGGTGATTAGGTTTCCTTTATATGTTTAGAAAGCAGTCTAGTTAAAGCAAAGCATTTTGAAAGTATTTTTAATGGATCACAGTTTTTGGTTAGCTTATCATAGTGTCTTAACAAAGATATCTAAAAAATATTAAAACGGTAGCTTAAGGGTTTTGCATTAGCTCAACACTGAATTTGTCTTTTTGCCACCATAAATAGGATTTTAAAATACATTTTTTGGTATTTTAAATAATTCTCAAATAATGAACATAAAGAAAGACTTAGCTCAAGCTTCTTATTGAGCAAAAGATTAAGACTTTACCCCCTCCCACTTGGCATATTCACATATGACCTTGTAGTCAGAGAGAAATTCTTCCCCTTATGTGCAGATACAAATATTCCTAGGTAATACACTTCCCCAAAGCTGAAGAAACATACACAGATTTAGACATCAGATCATTCTATTCTACTCATTTATAAAAACTTTTCTGAATTAACCATGTATAATTCTAAAAAATTTTTCAGATTAAAAAATATATAGTGTCTCCACAGAATTTACAGAAATCAAGATTGGGACCACAGTTTTACGAAGTTCTCCTGACTGCCACAAAATACTAATACGAATGATCACCAGTAGGAATGAGTGTGAATATGCCAAAATTATGGTGGCAAGGAAAGACTACATCCCGCTGTGCGGCCTGCGCTATGGGGCAGCTTGGGCACGTCTTTCTATTGAACGGGTTTCAGGAATTGGTTTGCTACACACCTGAAACAGGCGCTCTGTTAGGCACTCTGCTCTGTGAAGACTTCTGTCTATTTTGCACAACCCCCTTCACTGATGTCTTAGGGGTTCTAATTGAATATAAAAAAATTAATAAGTCACTTGCATTAAGTTCTAATTGTTCAACATTCACAAAAGTCAACCATACTGCACCAATTGTTCAAAGTGCAAATAAGCGTGAAAAGAACTTAAGTCTCATGCATGCGCACAGTAAGGAGACTATAAGCACGGCTTATACTCTGTTGGAGAATCACTTGGTGATGCTGAACTTACTATGTGGATGTTTACGATATTTAATGACCAAATGATATGAAATGAAAACAACACACCAACATAAGATAATTAAAATATAATACACAACAGTACACCAAAGGGTTATCTTTGAACAAAATGTTAAGAGCTCTTCCTAATGCTACAAAAAGATCACATTTGAAAACAGTTCTCCTTTATATAAAGAGCACTGAATTATTTTTCCCTCTCAAAGTTAATCTTGATTTGAATATTTTTAAATCCCCATGTGTGTCGAACTCTTACCCTTGTCTACTCAGTAGCCTATGAACAGGCGCATTCTGTCCTTGATTTGGCTGAAGGACTCTGTCGACGAAGTAAATAAAAAATTAATTCAATAGGGTAAACTCAGTTTTTCCCCCATTTTCTTTCAACAGATGAAAGAAACAGTGAGGTAGAAGTCAACTATGCAGTGACTTGGCCTATACATTACCACAATGCAAAATAAATTGATTAAAGCATATTAATATGGTGCTCATTTGCTCACCAAGAGCACAAACCTTGGTTTTTTATCAGGAAAGAGATGCCTAACATAAGTATTAATCCTTGTGCTTTTAGATAATTTATTTACATGCAATTTTTCCTTTCAAACATCTGAGAAACAAAACATCACTCTTGTAAGAGCAGAAAACAGGTCAGAAACATTAAGCTAGCTTTCTAAAGTTTTTAAGTAAGTATCAAAGACCCCTTGGACTGCAGACTGCACTCGGGACACATGGGGTCAAGTCTGCATCAGAGACAGCACGTCCTGCGGGAAGCCCAAGGGGCATCGGGTTTGCCACAAGACCACGTACAGGACCAGGTGTACTCTGGATTCTGACTCTGTGACCCTCCAGCTCAACAGGGAGAGAGTTACTGATATAAAGCCAAACAAAGCCAACAAAAAGCAAGCTTGGGATTTAAGATTTTTTTTTCCTTAAAAGTTAAAAAATAGCCCTTACTGAGACTAAATGATTTTTCTCACCTTGTTTCGGAAGGATTTTGCTTAACCAGAAATTTCTTATTTGGCATCCCCATTTCTGCAGCTCTAACACAATATAAAAATAAGGACACACGAATAATGTATTTAGAAAGGGAGAAAACACACGATTACAAACATGATACAGGATGACAAAAACAAATCATCATGTTAAGGTTGGTGCACTACTGAGAGACTGTAATACGCATACTAAAGATACATTTCAAGAAAGAAGAGCTTTAATAGGAGAGTTTCAGAATATTATTTGCATTAAGCTTTTCCCGCTATGAAGTCATTAGGATATTTGAAAAAGAATATAATTAAAAGATATAAAATTAACATTGAATATAAGGATTAAGTATTTTTAAGATTATTTGATTAGCTATCAATTACACAAGTTGAATGTTGACAAATTTATTAGTTAATACATTTATCTAAAGAAAAATCAGATTTTACCACCTGATTTTAATAAAACTCTATATAAAGAGATTTCTATCACAGCTGCGGAAGGGTTAACAATTCTTTATTTGTAATTTGAACATACAAACCAGAATTTGCTTAAAATTAATTGGCTTGATAATAATTAAATTAGAATGTGATAAGACATGAAAAAAACTTACTTCATGTACTTCTTCCTATCAAGAGACTTCTGTGTTGCAGCTGAAAGAGCTACTCGTGGACTTTTCATTTTATCCTTTAAAACACAAAAGTAACGTGAAGCTCTAGTGGTACCAGTAATGCCAGTAAATTGTAGTTACAGGATGATCTCAAATTGCATGGAAAAGCTTCTCTTACTAGCATTTTCAACTTTAACTTAGTCTTTATAATTGAAGCAGCCTAATTTTTTTAAGTAAATAATTAAAATTATTTTTCTCAAAGAAATAGTACAAATTTGGCTTATTTTTCTTTTGCCAATCACTAAGATCACTGATTCAAACCACAGACCTCCAACACTCCAGATATACACTTGACCCTTGAAGAACACATATTTGAACTGCACGAGTGACTTATATGCAGATTTTTTTCAACAAATATATTGGTAAATTTTTTGGAGACTTGTGACAATTTTAAAAAATTTGCAGATGAACCTCATAACCTAGAAATATCAAAACAAGTTTAAGTACGTCACGAATGCATAAAATATACTAATCTATCCTTACATAAGCATAAGGTGAGGGATATTTAATATAAAATTAATGTGTTAGTTTCCTTACTGTTCTATGACTTTGCTTTCAAAGAGTTATATTACCACACAGTATGCCAGCTTCTCTCTTTCTCTCTCCCTGCCCCTCTCTTCTTTCTCTCAACTGTAGCCTATCATCACAGGTAAGTGGCTTTTTAAAAAAAAATGTAACACTGTTTCCAACACTGTATTATGAATATGACTGTGACACGGTATGCTATAATTACAGCGATTTACTCCTAGTGTACCGGCTAGGCTACCGTGAAGCAATCGTACTGATTACACTAGGTCCCCATAAATTAAACATTTGCTGCTTCCCACTATCAATGCATGAATCGTTACACCTGTAGATAAGTACGAATTTCTTTTTCACACCGTCTCTTCACTGTTGCTGCCTAGTGTTAGTAATACATATAACATCTACAGTGCTTTGTGTCATATACGACAACACTGATATAGGTACTGACAAACACGACTCGCCTTGTAAGCAGAGCATGAATTCATGGTATTGATACATACAGTGCAGCACTGTAAATGTATCTTCTCTTCTTTATGGTTTTCTTAATATTTTCTTTTCTCTAGCTTCCTTTTTGTAAGGATACAGTATATAACACGTGCAACATACAGAATATGTATCAATTGACTGTTCATGTTACTGGGAAGGCTTCTGGTCAACAGAAGGCTATTACTGGTTAAGTTGCTGGGGAGTCAAAAGTTATACTCATATTTCTGACTGTGGGCCACCCCAATCCCCCATGTTGTTCAAGGATCAACTGCATTTCAAATTACTTTGGAGCCTGTTTTCTAACTCTGATTTCCAAAAGCAGTAAAATGTACAGGGCAGTTTCAAGGAAATTCAATCAGGAGCCGTCGATAGTTTTTTTTTTTTTCTTTTTTCTTTTTTTTTTTTCTTTTTTTGGGGGTACACCAAGTTCAACGTCGATAGTTTTTTTATGAGTCATCCAAGCAACATTCAATGCTTAACTCAAAAATCTAATCACAAAATAGTATGCAATTCCTACCAATTTCTTTTAAATTTGTCTACAGATTTAAATATTACTAGTAATCCTGGGAACTACCTGTTTTAAGGTAGGAAAGATGCTAAAGTCAATAAAGAATGATATGCAGTATTAATTACTGCAAACCCAGAAGAACCTCATTGTGAAGTAATTATAGATAGATACATGATAGATAGATTGATTGATTGATTGATCTGCCCCTGGTTCCTATTAATATCTGGTCTTTGCCTCAGTTCCTGACACAAAGCTCCTAAAACCCCTGTAATCAAATCTGATAGGAGCATCTTTTGTTCTAATGTCTAATCTTTGACCCCGGTTCCTGACACAGAGCTCCTAAACCCCTTGAAGTTTCCTGGGTGATAGAAGCACCTTTTGTTGTTGTTGTTTTTTGAACCTGGGCCCCAGCAGTGAAAACACCGAGCCTTAACCACTGGACGGCCAGGGAATTCACAAAAGCATCTTTTTTTCTAAGATAACTTTTGGTGGGCTCTGAATGAGGACTAGTCACTAGAAAGACCAAGTCTGATTACAACCTTGGAACTTTCAACCTCACCCCCTATCCTCTGGGGAAGGACAGAGGCTAGAGACTGGGTCAATAATCAATCATGCCTATATGATGAAGCCTCCATGAAAACCCTAAAATACACATCCACATGCTGGGAAGGTGGCGCACACCCTCCGCAGGACAGAAGCTCCTGCTCTCAGGACCCTTCCACACCTCGCCCTGAGCATCTCTCCATTCTGGCTCTTCACCTGTATCCTTTGTTACATAATAAACCATTAAATATAAGCAAGTGTCTCCCTGAGTTTTGTAAACCATTCTAGAAAAAATTTAAAAACCCGAGAAGGGAGTCATGGGAGCCCCAATTTATAGCCAGTTGGTCAGAAGTACAACATGGAACTTGAGGATCTGACACTAACTCCAGGTAGATGGTCTCAGAACTGAACTGAATTGTAGGACACCCAGCTGGAGTCACAGATCTGGTGTGGGGGGAAAACCCACACATTTGGTATCAGAAGTATTCTGTGAGTGTAGAAGAACAGTTTTTTTTTTTCCACTCACTAATTTAAAAATCATGTAACATACCATTTGCCTGAGCATCTTCTCTTTGCGAACCTCTCGATCATGATGTAGGATAGACATTCTTTCAGCCGCATCCATTACAAAGAATATGTCATGAATACCATACAGGGCAGCTCGCAACTAAGTTCAAAAGAAGAAAATATGATACTCATTTAAAAAGATGAGATTAGAGGTCAGTAATATTATATACACGCTTATTTAGAGAAAAAGGTTAAAGTTTTCACTGAAACCTATTTTCAGTGGGTCAGTGAAGGGACAGAAATAAAACCTTCCCACTTCCTAAGAGCCTTGAGGACATGTGCATTACCTGGGCTGACACCCTCTCCTGAAGAGAAGCATCTTGTGCTGAAACAACCCCTCTCCTTAATGGTGCTTCCGACTGAAAACTTCTTATGAATTCCATAGTATCCTGAAAGAAGAAACGCTCCTTTGTTTTCCTAGAAAGATTTCATGATCACTGGAGTTTCCTTTTGTTCTTTTTCTCAGTCAAAACAAAATTAAGAACACAAATAAAACCATTACATCAGAAGTCAAGCAGCACTCACTTTAAAGTGAGACAAAAAATGCACAAACTACTTCATTTACATATTTTTAAAAATTATCTGAATGAGATGAATCAATTTCTAAAATAGCCTATATTATAGTAACTAAAAAATGTTTGATCTGCCTAAGTTCTGAACTAATTTGTCAACTCAGCTATCACAACACTGACAGAAACTGAGACAGAAATGTAATACAATATACCCAACCCTCTCACTTTTACAGTTTGTCGAAGCTGTTTCAGCTTATCTGTCTGCATGAGCCTACGAGTAAGAAATCCTTTCGCCACTGCAGTTGCTTTGTTAAATTTTGCTTGTACTCCTGGACTGAAAACCTAGAAGAAATAAGATAGATACAACATTTTAATAATCTGAGCATTATACTCAAGATTGTTTTTCTTAATCTATTACAATGAACTAAATTCTTCTATATGTGTTTACTCTGTGTAGTTTAATCTCTACTAAAAGCAAAGCTTTTGATGTATTACAAAATATTTACGGCTCATTTGTACAATCTAAGATAATGTAGTCTTTAAAAAGGATAGACAGACAGACATGCACGCATATATCATTAAGTTTGCCCACCTGAGAACATTTAGTTTTGGCCCTTCCAAAAGGCCTTGTTACTGAGAGTTTGGTCAGGCCACTAGTTGATGATCCCCAGAGGTAGAATGGTACTTCATTTGCAGAACCAAAGCTATGTTGTAGGGCAGAACTCGTGAAACCTTGAGAAATATATAGTATTATACTCCATGTCAAATAATTAGAATACACAGAACATCCAAATAAACATGACACTCATGAAGAATAACAACTCCTCTGAAACTGATCCACATGCAGACTTAAAATATTTATGGACTTTAAGCTCATGCACCAGATGGATGTTTTCAACACACAACATCTCAGGATAATTGAAGATGTGAAGATAAGCTCTTATTGGGACCTGGTAATCAGATGTAACTCGAGATCACTCAGGAGATAGCTGTGTTTTCACTTGAAGAGTATCACCTGCTGCACGAATGAACAAAGGCTGGGCTCTGAGTCAGGTTTTCCTGGCTAAGGTGGCTTTTCTCATGAACACCTGCTCCCCAGTCTCTGATCTGCTGCTATCATTTCATTTTTCACCAGTTACCAAGCAGCTGGCACATATGTGGAATGACTTACAGAAAGGAGGTACAATTTTAAAGTGAGCCAAATAAAACTTCAAATGGAAAAGGATTTTTTTGAATATTTACCAGAACTATTTGAATTTGAAGTATGGAGTGAGTCCACTTGAGACAGCATTGTTTCCAGCAAAGCAGAGTCACTTATCTTTCTCCACTCTAAGTCCACAATATTGCTAATGTCCAATTCGGAGACCTCCGCTGAAATCACCTGCTTCTCTTTTAACATTTTCTCCTGTTCTTCTATTTC
This sequence comes from Hippopotamus amphibius kiboko, assembly GCF_030028045.1. Classification (NCBI taxonomy): domain Eukaryota; kingdom Metazoa; phylum Chordata; class Mammalia; order Artiodactyla; family Hippopotamidae; genus Hippopotamus; species Hippopotamus amphibius. The sequence goes on along the minus strand of NC_080194.1, from coordinate 136,934,921 downwards.
CTGTAGATTAACAGTTTATTATAATATGGTAGCTCTTCTGTTTAATTACATCTCCAAATAGTATCACTTTAGGCTCAGCTAAACGTATGTATGATTATCAGCAAATTATTTATTTCAGGTTTTCTTCCCTCAAATAAAATTGACAATTTATTTAATTGATCTAAAAATGATAGTCTTAAAACTCAGGTGTCCTTCCTCATGATATATTCTTACAGAATGCATATTTCAGCATCTACTTAAAAAATAGCTTTTAAAAATATTTAAAATTTTAAATCAAGGATTCAATTAACTACTCTTGATAAGTTATGCACTTATTTTTAGGTAAGGGTCAAAATATTTTAACTCACATTTTGGCAATAAAAATTCTATCCATGTATCAAAATCAATGACCCCCCTTAGACTAAGATATACGGGAATAACAATTCCAAGTACCTCATACATGACCAAAATTCCACTCACCAGCCCTGCATCCCTACATTTTCATTCCTCACCTTTTGCAGTCTTTCCTGTTCCCTTTCCTGCTCAGCTATGAGTAGTGATAACTGCTGGGCATGCTGTTCCTCTAGTCTCTTCCGCATTTCTTCAAAAGCTAACATCTTGCTTTTTAATATCTCCTCATCTTCTGAAAAGAAACATATGTCCCCTCAAATTTAGAAAATTTAGTAATATCTGATGTTTTATACCATCAATTTAAATTATGCTTCTGACCAGAGAGTATTCCTGGATCTGACATAGTACAATCAAGATACAGCCAGGTCCTCACTTTGAACCACATTCTCTTCTGCCCTCCTCTCATTTCATGCTGCTAAAGGTCTGCATCTCATCACCCTCACCCACTCATTCAGCAGATTCCATCATGATTCTGAACTGATGGAGCCAAGACTATCTTCCACCCAACTCTGCTCACTCCAATCAACCTCAAGAAGTGGTTCTCAGGTGCATCTCACCCCCATTTACTCTCTTCACTCTTGTCCTTCTCCAGGGTCTCTGGATTGTAGCCTCTACTTTTGCTTTGTTTTACTTGTTTAAAATAAATGTTGCCCTGACAGGGTAAAGCTACTCAGCTTGAGGGTCCAAAAAAGACGGGATATTAAAATTTTAGATATTTTAATTACTTACTAAAAAATTTATTAAATCAATGACTATGCAACTTAGAAAGTGGTAAGACACTTTGAAATACTGAAATACCAGGTATTACACAGAGGTAGCAAATATATATTCAGGAATCCATTATAATTCAACCAAATTCAAAGAATCCTTCTTTCCAAATACAGTCAATGATTTTCCCTGAAGATAAGCACATGATATTTGTCCTACCTGCTGTGGTATTCTGATAATGTTTCTAAACACAACAATTTGCATGCGAAGTGTTATTCACTACAATCTGCAGTTGTTCACATGCAAATTTTTTTATAGGCAAGGAGGGCTGGAAAAGCAATAAAATTGTAACTTTCAGCAAGAAAGGAAAAAAGCCACTCAGCCACCAGTAGGAGTCCATTCAGCTCTACCCTAAAAGCTTTCTAAATGAGCACCTGTCCAGGGGCTCCCTCTCTGGGAGGTGTGCTGAGGCAGCCAGCCAGGCCCTGGGCAGCTCTCGGCAGGGCACTGCACTGCCTCCTTGCCCACTCAGAGAGCAACCCGGCTGCCTCCACAACGGCCTCCTCTCAGGCGCACTGGCCTTCCTCTGGTGAGAGCAACGCCAGAACTGTCACGTGATCAATTTGTGTACTTTTGGCTTCACCCAGACAGCTTCCAGCCTGTCATCTACTTGGAGAAGCCAAGCTGGCTCCTCGGGTACCAACTGTTTTTATTAGAGTTCTTATCAAGTCACACGGGTGTTACATGGCCATCCCAACCCAACCCTATTTTTCCTATAAACCTTATTTTTCGTGTGCAATTTTACAGAATGTGAAGTTTTTTTTCAGGAGGATATATATCACATTAGAGTTGAAATGTCTGTGTCTAAAAAAGTAAATTACTTGATTTATATGCCTTCCACATCAGTAGTGAAGAATTATGAACCAAGACAAGGAGTAACAAAGAAGACATGTTTTAACAAGTTGCCATTAATATAACACTAGATGCAACAGAAAGAAATTTGAAATAATTTTCATTAATGAAGACACCACTCTTGAGACACTGCTCACAGAGCCTTATTTGTGATATTTTCTCCAGTAATTTGATGTTAAAGTGTTTACTAAAGGGCCAATTACATTACAAATGAAAGGGAAAACTGATAAAAATATTAGAAACCACAGTCCAAAAGGAAGACAGCACAGCAATACACTGGATTACAACTATGAGTGATGTTTCATGCAACAACTTCTCCTCCAGTCATTAGCAATATTCTCTATAACACCAAGTGGATTGGGATAGATTCAGATTTAAATAAGAAAATCCTTTACGAAAGCCTATCAAATGGCAGTAAATTGTAGCTTCTTATGCTCTCTGATAAATGAAATTAAGTACCCTGATGAACAGATGAAGACATTATTATTCTGCAAACTGTCAATTAAAGGTATTAAATAAAGATGCCATCTGCTTGGCAGATGTTAAACACTTTGAAGGTTGCTTACCTTTGGAACTATTTTCTAACATTTTATTCTTGTTGATGTAGACACACCCCTTAGAGTATCTTTTTTCTGGTACATGTTGCCTTTCCTGTTCAGCTATTCCAGTTGCTATGACATAAGGGCAGTTTTCTTTTTGCAAGTTATCAATATCTAAATCAAGTCTCCGTTTAACTTTCTCAAAACTGTTATCCAAAAATTGTTCATTTCCACAGGGTGCTGTAGGGGTGTCCATCTGCTGTCTGGTATTGTGGTTTTGCATCAGTAAAGGAGATGGGTTTTTTACATCATAAGACTTATTCAGTCCCATTTGTGACCTGCAGTTTTTCTCTACCACACTGGCTGACTTGAGTCCACTCACAGTTCCAAAGTTCTGACTCCCTCTGCACTGACTGGTGGCACATGGCTCATGCAGTCTTTGCCCTGCAGTACATGTACCGTCCATTTTGTGTGGTCCTCTCCCATCAGATGTTAACTGACCTTCCAGGATAGCAAGCCCGTGAATAACTTTATTTTCTAATTGATTTCCTGAAGACTGACATACCTGATTCGATTTACCTAAAACCATTCCTTGTATGGCTTCAGATGTATTTTTACTGACATAAACCTTGCTTGAACAAACTTCCGCTAAATCAATTGGTAACTTTGGCACAGTTTCGGGTACATTTGTTTTTTCATAAGTTTCTAGAACAACTAAGTCTACTGCCTGTTCTTTTCCTTTAGGACTTAATTCACAAGCATTTACTGGGTTATTGATAAGTATGTGACATGCTGATGATGGCCTAGAACGCCTTCGATGCATTTTAGGACTCAGGCTTGGCTCGGGGCTAGGTAATTTGGCATATGAACCAGTGAGACTTTTGATAACATTAGTTTCAGTAACAAAAGTGCGACTGCCTTTAAAATCAGAATCAGGCTCCAGAACAGTGGAATGGCCAGTTCGTATAGGTATGTCCACTTTAGAAAAGCTACCTAAAACAGCCGTATTCACGCTGTTTGCCTGAGTGGAAGCACCTTGGAGAAGAACATTTGATTTATTCAGGCTTGGTTTGTCAGGAATAACTGAATCACAGTGTCTGCCTGTCACTGGGGCCTTCTCCTCTTCAGAGTCTGTCACTTTGGCAGCATCGTTTTCTCTGTCTGAATGACTCTCATTCGCACTCCTCCTTCTCAGGCTGCATCTAGACTGCTCTCTTTCTATATATTCCTTTGACTTTTTCATCAGGTTCTGAAGACTCATTATGTAGGGATCCGGAGCAACGTCCTCCAAAAGTGATGGATCTTGTTCTTCATTTGTTGGAAAGAGATCATCAGAAATAAGATTCTCTTGTGCAGCTGCAGAGGAGGTCTTTAGAGAAGCTTCGTTTTCTGCGTGGCTAATGTTTAAACTATCACATTGCTTCTGATAAGTGAACTCTTCCGAGTCCCTAGCTAAGTCTATCCCATTAGATTTAAATTGGTCCTCATTATTCAATGGCAAAATTCCAGTTATCTTTTCAAACTTTGCTGAAGTAGAGTGTTCAGTAGGGCTTGGCAGGATATTTGGAAGTGTAGCAGGAATGTTCAAGTTTCTGACTTCTGAATTAGAGTAAACTGTTTCAGTCTCCCACTGATCAAAATCACTGGCATTAGGTGCTTTTCTAACCTGAAAAAAGGAAATTTAAAAATTAATATTTTCAGGAATTCCCTGGTTGTCCAGTGGTTAGGACTCTGCACTTCCACTGCAGGGGGAACAGGTTCAATCCCTGCTTGGCAAACGAATCCCACGTGTCGTGTGGCTCGGCCAAAAAATAAACAAAAAAAAATTAAAAAAAAAAATTAATATCTCCTCACTACACAAAAAGCTTTTAATTTCATTGTTTTCTAAAGTGGAACTGAAACTGAAGACTCGGAGTTCTAATATTTGAAAACAAACAAAAACTCAGATGACCTTTTCTATGGTATTCTATATAATATGGAGCTCAAATTACTATAAAAAGCATCTACTGGTCATCCCAGCCTATTTATTGAAAGATTAAAAGGGAATTCCCTGGCAGCCCAGTGGTTAAGACTACATGCTTCTATTGCAGGGGGCACAGGTTCAATCCCTGGTCAGAGAACTAAGATCCGACACGCCACAGGTCGAGGCCAAAAAAAAAGATTAAAAGAAAAAAAGTAACATCTAATCTGACACAAACATGAACACATGTGCATGTGTATACACATCCATATATATTCATATACCCATGTGCAATTTAATCTTGGAATAGAAGCATTTTCCTCAACTTCCGTCTGATTGTATGTTAGCAACATCACCAACTGCTCCTCCTATGAGAACTACCATCTAAGGATAACAATGTATAAGATAAATGGCAAGTAATTAAATGTCTTACATAAATGATTCCTCTTTAACAAGGACTAACTTGCCCAGGATACTGATTAAGCAAAAATAATTCAGTACCAAGACTCCTACTAATTTCAACGAAAATCCTTCTATATGATGAGACAAATTTGTGGTTACATAGCTCAGCCACGTAACTTAATAGCTAAAAAATAAGAAAAACTTCAACTTAAACCCAACTCATTAAAGCAAGTTTCAATTTGATTAACTGATGATCATTTAAAACAGCAACATGTTAATGAGTTTTTGAGCACGCAAAATAAGTTAAAAATGTAATAAAGATGAGAACAGTTGTATACACAAAAGATCCAAGAGAAAAAAAATAAAATCACATTTTGTATCTAAATAATCTGACTTTGTAAAAGACCAAAAAGTGAACTAGGTTATACAAGCATATTAGAAACCTGGCAGAAATAATTATCATATTATATGAATACAGACTCTAGAATCCTGAATTTTAAAAGATTTTTATGTTGTTTTGTATGTGTTTTTTTTCATACATAATATGGCACTTCTATTTATCTTACAAATCCCAAGACAAACAATGGTTTCCAGGTGCTGTGCAATAAACAGTGCAACGAGATCTACGTAGTCACAACCTCACTATCGAAATAAAACAAAAGGGATACATACTCACGACACAGTCACAGGTTTAAGTAATATAAATTATTTCCTCAAAATAGCTAACCATTTCACATTTGTGATATTCATCAGCCATGTGTTTTGTACATCACTAAAATAAGCCTCTGGTTAGACAATTTAAATAACAACAACAACAACAAAAATCTATCATAGAATCATAGGTTTTACAGGTAAAACAGACCCTAGAAATTGATTTGCATTACATAAAATTTCTCTATCTGCATAATTAATTCACTACTCTATAGTTCAACACTGTGTATGTTCTATTAAGGAGAGAAAGTCTTTAAGCTCAACAATAAACTCATTAGTAGTATATTTGATATATTCCCTCAATTGACAAAGAATGATATGCCATTTTGTTCCAATAATACGAAATACCTAATAAATAAAAAAACTGCCCTTGTGTACAACTCACTATATTTTTTAAACTCAACACGAGCAGTAATTATACTTTACGAATTAAAATCTACTACCTGCAGAGCAATGAAGGTAGTAGTTGGTGGGAAATACCCTAAGGGACACTGTACATAAATCACCTGGTGTGAATTACACAAGCCACAAACGCCTGAGGTTATAAAAAAATTAAAAGATGTAACCAGCAAAACAGTGCTATATATGGCAGAAATTGTTTTATCTAATTCACTGTTTTTCTTTTTAGTATGAAAACAAATTGTTCATACAAATTTAAATTAAGTTAAATAAAAATAATTTCAAAAGGTATAGATGTGTTTAAATAGTTTCAATCTGTGTCTAAGATGCATCTAGACAATTCTATTATCTAATCTAAATTGCATTTGTGTACCTAAGAGCAGAATTTTCACCAAAAAAAACTGCGGACAGTTATTTACTTTAGCAGAGAATGAGAATAGGTCATTGAGTCAATAGTCTGATTAGTTCAGAGGTAAATTACAATGGCCAATTCTATCATTTTCTCACTGAGAATCCAATGTTTGTAGTCATAAGACACAGACAATAAGCAATTATATTTAGTGTATGCATTCATTGTCTAAGTACCCTCTGATTCAAGTACTAAGCATCACTAACAAGCAAGTGAATTTTGTTTGGAGTAACTAAAATGGAAAATCACAAATTACGAAGCTTCTCAAACATAACAGTATATTGGTAATTAACTACTAAGGCAAATTTATTTCTGAAAAATTATCATCAATGCTTACCTCATGATTTCTTAATTATAATTCAAAAGAGATTAAATTACACACCTGAACATTTTCAAGAATCTCCTGGACCCGTGTCAGTAAAGCTTTCTTCCTATTAACCTGCTTTCTTGCTTCTACATCAAGTGCTTTCTGCTTTTCTTGTTGCATTTCCCTTCTTTTCTCGATATTAAGCTGAAAAACATCAAAAATATGTAATTATTTCTCATAAATGTAAAAATATCATAAAATCAGGAAGTTTTGAGCCAGAATGATTAAAAATGTGTGCAACAGGTAAAACTATCTATAGTGAAAGAACTCTGAACAGTGGCTCGGGGTAATGACTGGGATGGAGCACATGAGATCCTTCTGTGGTGATGAAAATGTTCTGTGTGGGTGTGAGTTATAAATGGACACCATATATCAGAACTCATGGAACGTGGTGGCGTGGCATATGGGATCTTAGTTCCCTGACCAGGGATCGAACCCATGCCCCCTACATTGGGAGTGTGGAGTCTTAACCACTAGGCCATGAGGCAAGTCCCCAGAACTCATGGAACTTTAACATTTAAGATCTGTACATTTTACTATATTATTTTCAAAAATAATTTTTTTGTTGAAAAAAGTTGTAAAAAAAAACTGTTCACTTATCAAATGCTTTGAAATGAGAGATAAAATTAACCCTTTTGGCTTCTGTTGAGATTTTCATTTGGTGATGTCTTACTTCACTGGGTCAGTTAGATTCTTCAGTTTCTAATCTTCTAATCAGTATACATTTTACTTCTTTGCTACCTCAAGAAAATGTTCAAAGGTTTAATGGTAAAAGAAACAGATAATGTTTTATTTGCTTACAAAATCAGAACACATATTTGGTTCCACTTCATTGTAACCTCGAATAAAAATATGTGCCCAAAAAACTGAAGGCTTCTAAGCATTATATTTTTTTATAGTGGATTTAAATCTTTATTATTAAGTCCTGGGAGGTTTTGTCACTATGTTAAGGAATCAAGACATTTTAGATTTATGCAAATGGAAAACATGTCATAAAAAAATATTTCAAAGTTGCAATATTTGATTATCAAATACAACCTAAAAACATGGATTAAGGTCCATAAGCATTAGAATTTGCTTATAAATAAGTAACTGATGAAGTCATAGACCCTAAACAACAAGGCCCAGACATTTTGGCCTATATTAAACTAATCAAGCAATATGTCATCAAGTAGCTGATAAAAATGTTTTAAAATGTTTTCTTATTTGCATGGTACCAAAGAATCATTCCATAGTTTACTTGCTAATCAGAAAGAGAAAAGAAAATTTATACCTTTAGAGTCATATGGCAGTCATCACTGTAAAAGCAAGTTTTCAAACTAGACATAACTAACAGATGAACAACTACACACTATTCTGATTTAATTTAATACGAAGTACATGGCATCATCTTCTAGACTAATTTCCAGTTTATAGGAACTACAGGGACTAGATGGCAAGTCAAATGTCACCATGAGGAAACAATCAGACAAATCCAAAATATAAAGCATTCCATAAAATCTCTTTAAAAATTCACTGTCATAAAAACACAATTTTTTAAAGAAATTAAGGCACTGTTCTATATCAAAGAGATTAAAAAAACATAACAAGTGAATGCTATTTGAGAACTCTGGACACAGAAAAGAAAAAAAAAATTATAAAAGACATTTTGAGCACAAATAGAGAAATTTGAATATAAACAGAATATTAGATGTTATTAAAATTATTAATTTTCTTAAGGTGTGATATGATACTGGGGTTTTATGCAGGAGAGTAGCCTTATTTTTAGAATGCGTATACCAAAATACGTAGGGGAGAAGTGTCATATATCTGTAATTTTCCAATGGCTCAGCCATAAAACAAAAAAGTATGTACGGATACACACACATACATACATATAGAGTCACAAACACAATAAAGAGAATAAGGCAAAAATGTTAAAAACTGTTGAATCTAAATGGTAGATATATGCGTAGTCATTGTACTATCTTTTCAACTTTTCTGTATGGTTGAAAATTTCATTATAAAAAGTTGGCAGAAAACATTGACCTTTAAAATCCTGTTATATAAAAAATAATAAGGGAGCGGATATGGGGATACATGTATATATACAGCTGATTCACTTTGGTGTACCTCAAAAACTGGTACAAGAATGTAAAGCAATTATTTTCCAATAAAGAGCTTAAAAAAAAAAGAAATTTAAAACTCTCTTTCAATAATACTAGTTTTCTGACTTGAAATAAAGTCATATACCTTTATAAAATATTCAATCAGTGTCAAAGGGAAATACAATGAAAAGTGTATCTTCCCTCTCATCTGGTATTCCCTCACTCCACAGATAAAAAATATAATAGTCTTATTTAAAAACCCAGATAGTTAACATATATTGAGTACCTCCTACAATCTAGGTAGTGTTCTAAGCATTTTAAATGTTTTAGTTCGTTTAATCCTCAAAACAGCCCAATGAGGTAGGCACTATTCTTTTATCCTCATTTAACAAATGAAGGAAATGGACCTGCAAGTTCACATAGCAGGTAAGTGGCAGAGCAATAATCTGAATCCAGGCCAGAAGGATCCAGACCCAGGCTTTTAAACTACTACTCTATACTGCCTCTGAGAGCATACTGTGTTCAGTGAATTACGGTGGCTTCTGAAGATCCTTCTATGCCCACACATTAAGATCTACCGTACTCATTTTACTGGCATGTATGAGAGTCTATAAAATGGACCAGTTAGTTACACTAGTCCACTATTGATGGACATTTAGGTTGTTTATCACTCTTTTGCTCTTTTAAGCAATGCTTCTATAACCTTACACATATCTTTTTATGCACATGGATGAGTATAATTGTAAGATATTCCCCAAAATGGAACTGCAGAGTCAAAGGTTATATACAATTTTAAATTCTGATAAAACACCACCAAACTGCTCATCAAAAAATAAAATCAACCAACTATCTCAGCGAAAGTGCATTTTAAGTGCCTCTTCCCCACAACCTAAGGAGTACTAGGTCCTATCAAATCTTTGCCAACCTAACACATACAAAACAACCACCACAACAACAAACAAACAAAACACTAATCATTTGCATTTCTTTACTTATGAAAAGAGTTAGGCATCTTTTTGATATCTATAAGCATTTCCTTTGTTTTTCTGTGAGCTATCTTAGTGGTTCACTATGGACAAAAAAATTATTTAAAATCAAAGAACATCTACCAGTGGAGAAAGCACAGCCAATCCATGAAAGCGAATAAGTGAGATGCTGTCTGACTGGACAGGTAGAAAGCTCTCTGTGGACAGTGATGCTTCTTGAATTCTGGCAAGACTTTTCTCACAAAACTTCTCATACTCCTCCATCTTCCCACAATCACACTACAAAAGAGAAAAAAAGCTATTTATAATGTGCTGACAAAAATAGACCTTAATTTATTTGGCAAATCTGTAGGGCACTGAAATATTCCTAGAATTAGCCTTTCCAGAATTGTTTCACTGATCAGGAGCTAATTCTTGGGTATAGGAAAGCACCTCAAGATCCTGCCCAGGTAAGCCTTGCTTCATATACTAAATATTTCTGAAGATTTGTACATAATCAATCTTTAAATGTGATTAGTTTAGAGAAGTACTAAGAACTCAGCAATGAAACCTTCTGAAAGGAAACAAATTTCTATACAACCTAACTAACTTCAGCTTGTAAAACAGAATATTATCTTTTCTTCAGCAGGACTTATCTACACATCACAAGAAAAACTAAATAATACAAAGGTAAGAATGCTATTGTAGCCAAAAAAAAAAAAGAAAAGAAAGAAAGAAAAGACAAAAGGGCTAGTTAAATAAAAAAGCATATTTACTTTCAAAAGTTCTTTTCTATCATGGAGTCCAAAGTGTATCACTTGCATTTCTTAAGAATATAATTTGACTCCATGACAACTAACCAAATCAGCCAGAAATGGAAAACAGACTCTACTGGCTCTCATATTACTTCCACTTTATTGTTAAAAAGTGGAACCATCACCAAACCACTTAAAACATTCAGCCCAACAATCAATTCACAATTTCTGGGAAACTGAGATGGTGGCTACGAAAATACAAGGTAACCAGCAAGGGTTAGCTACCGAACTCATTCACCTAGCAAGTGTTATATTTGACTGACTGTTTCCATAGCATTATGTCTGGCATTGTCTCCTTTAAATAAGCAAGAGAAAGAGAAAGAGAGATACCACTGGACTTATAACCAAAAAGGATATGCTCTGTGAAAACAGAAAAACTAATACAATAATGTTCCGTTAAGTGTTCATTTTAAAACAATTATTTAACCAAGGAAAAAAAAGAGCAGGAAGGTCAATTCAATTCACGATGTGGGATAGGCAAAGATGAAATAAGACACAATATGATACTGCCCTAAGCCTCAAGGTATTTAAAAATTTAGTGCACTATCGTATCAGGGACAAATAATAGCACAATTAGAAATGAAGGAAAATCATATTCAAAATCATGATTAGATTATGAAAAAAGATATATTGCTACTTTTGACTAACTGGTAGTCTTCTTTTTTTTTTAATACACTTATTTATTTATTCATTTATTTATTGGTTGTGCTGGGTCTTTATTGCTGTGCGCGGGCTTTCTCTAGTTGTGGCGAGTGGGGGGTACTCTTCATTGCAATGTGCAGGCTTATTGTGGTGGCTTCTCTTGTTGCAGAGCACAGGCTCTGGGTGCACGGGCTTCAGTAGTTGTGGCAGGTGGGCTCAACAACTGTGGATCACGGGCTTAGTTGCTCCACGGCATGTGGGATCTTCCCAGACCAGGGCTCGAACCCGTGTGCCCTGCATTGGCAGGCAGATTCTTAACCACTGGGCCACCACGGAAGCCCGGCAGTCTTATTAATAGGAAAACTTTTTCCTACCATCCCATCAATCCTAATTATTTCTATATTCATTTATGCAAATTGAGAATTTAATTTCAAAGAAATGGTTCGCTAAATTAAATGACACTATTTTGCAAACATATTCATAAAACAAGCAAAAGTAAAAAACAAAATGTAACACCTTACTGCATGATAACTATAGCAAGGCCTCATTTTTTAGTGTAGACTTCAACCCACGTGATGATATCTTAACAATCAAAACAGGCAGAAGCTAAGATATAAGACCTCATTCAAATGACCCCATTTCTAGTAAAATACTTCAAAAGATTTTTTAACACAATCCATGCATCCAGCATTACAAGAAACAAAAACAGATTACTCATACAGTTAATGTAATATACTTCCATTAGACACACAAGCAAAGCATGGAAGGTCTGGGAAATAATAAAGAAATAAAATATCTTTATGGCAAAAGTTTTATATTTCTTTCAACAACATCATATAAATATGCCTCACTGCTTCAGGAAGTTAAATTCACATCCCTTAAACTGTATATGCCTGTCATACATACTGCAGACATACATCAATATATTATTATTACAGCATAACTTACAGCCTATGCTAATGCATTAAACATCCAAATACAAGTCTAATAGGGGGACTACAGAAATTACCAAGTGACCCTGCAGCGTGACTGGATCATTCTTATCCTTTGGTCTCAGCCTGGATGTCCCCTCTTCAGAGGCCGTCCCTGATCATCCCATCTAAATTAACCCTGCGTCATTCACTATCACATTACCCTGCTGCTTCCCAATTTTCATAGCACTTACCACTATCTGAAATTATCGTTTATTTCCTTGGTTTTTGTGCGTCTTCCGCCACAAAAATGTGAGCTCCATAAGCACAAGTACCTTCTCAGTCTTGCTCACCACAGAATCCCCATTACATAAGACAGCGTCTGCACAGAGTAGGCACTTCATAAAAATATTGAAAAAATAAATCAGGACAATTAGCTCAAACAATAATGTAAACATGAAAAAAGAAGACAGTGGACTACATAGCAAAGAAGCTAGCAAGGAAGAATGAAATTTAGAGAATGCTTGTTTCATGGATGACCCTATTCTCAGAGAAACTGGTACCTCTAAACTGCACAGGCAACCATTTAAAAAGCGAGCATCCGTATCCTATATGAGTAAGCCAGCAGGCACTTCAGTTCTCAAGCCACAATTATCTCTGTCAGCAGGGTTTCATTTTAAGGGAGCGTTGACTACAAGACCACTCCAACCACAAATCTACTGCCCCATACTTTACCATCAGGCATTACTGGTTCACTCAAATTAATAATTTGTTGGCTGCATCAAGTTCAGACACGCTGTCTTCTCCACTTAGACAACGCTCCTTCTGCAAATGAGCCTCCTACCTACTCTCATCAGTGCTCTATCAGAAATGTCACTGAAGGGAATGGTAAAAGTAACAGAACACATCGTGCCTTGTTTTCAGACCCTAGCTGGTTGTTTACCCACCAGTCTTCCCAAAAACAAACTCCTCATAGAGGCTTCCCCAAAGGGAACGGTTCTTATTCAGGCACACACTAGCTGTATGTTCTTGGCAATTCACTTACCATCTCTGGGCCTCAGTTTCCTCATTTGTAAAATAGGGATATGTGTCTCAAAGAGATTCTGTGAGGATTCATTAGTATACTGCAGGATGTGCAGAAAGCATTAATAGGTGGGAGCGACTTTTATTACGAAGAGGATAATGATGACTGATTTTTTTCACTAGCTTATAAACTCTTGGACGGCAGCAACAGTACTTGGTTCCTGGTAAGATTCAAATTTAACTTAAAAACGTGGAAAGGGGGACAACAGCTTCTTCATTTTATTGAGTCCAGATCCCTCCCCATTAAATCAATCTCTAGGCGCCTGCCACTTGCCTAAACTGGGGGTAGGGAACTGGGATTATAACCAAACAGAAGCAAAGGGTGGGAACCACCCAGTAGCATCAGGGACAATGAAGAGAATTTTCTTTTTCATCCTCCTGCTTACGCCCCCAGAGAGTCGCAAAGGCAGAGTAAACAGCGCTCCTGGGGCCACTGCTTGGTGTAACTGCCTTTTAGAAATGGCCAGTGCACACCCTAGGGACGCTCCCCTCGCCAGAAAACAAACCAACAAACAAAAACGGCCCAAGCAGTTTTATCAACAGGAGATAGTTCCCCGGGTCGCGCCCGAGCTTATTTACCGGGGACCCTCTGCGCTCACCCCAGCGCCCCAAGCCCACCTCCCCCAGCTCCTCTGATAAGGCTCCATCCCGAGGACCCACCAGGCGGGCCAGCATCTGAGCATCACCTCCGCGCCCGGTGCCGCCGGCCCCCCGCCCCCGGGGCACCCGCCTCCGCCACAGCCGGAGCCTTTCCAGGGGCTGGAGGCCCAGGAGCCCTGCACCTGCGCTCGGGTTCTGTGCAGAGCCCGCCCTCGGGTCCTCAGCGCGCCAATTCCGCCCGCCCTGCGGCCTCGCAGCCGGGACCCGCTGAGTCAAGCCCCCTCTCGCGCACACACCTACTCTCCCACGGCCGCGGCAGCGTTCCTCCCCTCGCTCCGGGCCTCGGCAGGAAGCAAACTGCTCAACTGGTACTGACTGAGAGCAGCTCCGTCCACCGCCGCCGCCTCCTCCTCCTCCCCGCCATATTACGGGGCTTAGGCGGCAACTCGGGATCCTGGCAACCGCCGCCGCTGCCGCCGGCGGGACTCCACCTCTTAGGGCCGGCACTTCCGGTGGTTGCTTCCCGGCCGTTGTACCGGTTGGGCCTTCAGAAAACTACAATCCCCGAGGTGCTTTGCGCGCCTGCATACGCGACCAGGCCCAGCGATGGAGGGCGCTGTACTTATGGGAGGCGCGGTGCACTCTGGGAGGTGTAGTCTTCACTGCCAGCTCTCAATCTTTTTTTTTTAAATCTTGTTTCGTTAAGAACGTTCCTCAAGTCTGAAGCCTCCTGAAATATTCCTTGAAGCTGCTATTTTTCACTTCTCTGTATAGAGATAACATTTCTGTATAATCATTGGAATATATACAAGTCACCAGAATTTTTTTTCCTGTAAATAAAAGATTACTGAATCCTAGATGCCAACTCTAAGCTTCAACACATTCCTACCCTTTTGCAAATCAGTGGGAAAATAGCTCCAAGAAAGATAGGTAACAGGGTCAAGATGGCAGGAAAAGCTCAGAGTGTTTTCCCAAAGCTCTCTATCAAAACGTTACCAACGTTCTCTCAACTCGAAAAAAAAAACCACAATGTGAGCGTTGTGAGTTAAGTTTTATTTGGGGCAAAATGAGGGCTATAGCCTGGGAGACAGCATTTCAGGTAGCTCTGAGACCCTGCTCTGAGGAGGTAGGGGGAGAGGTCAGTGTTATACTTGGTTTTGTAACCGTGTAGAGCTAAATCGGACTCCACGTTAGATCTGTTTCTTTGACTTTAACCTTTGCTTTTTGCTGCTTTTGTTATTATACTCATAAATGATGGCCTGCATCAGGGAACAGTGCCTCTCTGCCTGAATGTTAAACTAAAGTGCCTCTGTACAGCTCATAGGCAGACAATCTGCCCTGCCCACCTGTGTGAATGGCTGAAATTAACTAACACATCCCCTCACAGTCATTCAGGGAGATGTTTTGTAAGACTGAGGGGCCCTTTAACTTTACTTCCTCACAGCCACTCCCTCTCTGATTCTATAAAACAAACTGGCATCCAGACCGGATAAGATGGTTTATTGAAGACACTAGTCTGCTGTGTCGGTTTGCTGGCTTTCCAAATAGTCGTTTTCCTTGCCTCAACACTTCGTCTCCGACTCGTTGGCCTGTCATGCAGCGAGCAGCGCGAGCTTGGACTTGGTAACAGTTTTAGCGAAGAGGAATCTGTGCAACCCAGCACATGTTTTGGCAGAGGCTTCTGCTTGTCGCGAGGAGTGGATGTCACTGTTAATGATTTTAGTGCTTTTCTAGATATAGGGAGATCCAAGAATTGAGCTCATAAAATCCTCTGAGAATACCTAACCATCTAAAGGCTTGTTCTGCCAGTTTTCCCCAAAGCACAGAGTGCCTCATTCCTGATCTCCACCCTGAACTCCTTTCAGGATGTATTGAAGGTCAGTGGCTGCAGTGGCTAGTAATCCTCGTAGAGGCAGATGGAAACTGCCAGTTCTTTGCTGGCATTTCCAAAATATGATTTAGCAGCCCCTTTCCATTTTCTAAATTGGCCCTACCTTCTGCCTTTCTTACTGACCCCCTTTCCCATGCCTTTTTTTTTTTTAAAGCTCTTTATTGTAATATATTTGCTTTACACTCTTGTACCAGTTTTTGAGGTACACCAAAGTGAATCAGCTGTATTTATACACATATCCCCATATACCCTCCCTCCCGCGACTCCCTCCCACCCTCCCTGTCCTGGCCCTCTAAGGCATCTCCCATCATCAAGTTGATCTCCTTTTGTTATATAGCAACTTCCCACTAGCTATCTATTTTACAGTTGGTAGTGTAAATATGTCTATGCTACTCTCTCACTTCGTCCCAGCTTCCCTTTCACCCCCTACCCCAGCCCCGTGTCCTCAAGTCCATTCTCTACTTCTGTATCTCCACTCTTGCCCTATCACTGGGTTCATCAGTACTATTTCTTCAGATTCCATATATATGTGTTAGCATATGGTATTCATTTTTCTCTTTCTGGCTTACTTCACTCTGTATGATAGTTTCTAGGTCTATCCACCTCACTACATATAGTTCAATTTCATTCCTGTTTATGGCTGAGTAATATTCCATTGTATATATGTGCCACATCTTCTTTATCCATTCATCTATTGATGGACATTTAGGTTGCTTCCATGTCCTGGCTATTGTAAATAGTGCTGCAACGAACATTACGGTGCATGTTTCTTTTTGGATTATGGCTTGCTCTGGGTATATGCCCAGTAGTAGGATTGCTGGGTCATACGGTAGTTCCATTTTTAGTTTTTTAAGGAATCTCAAACTGTTTTCCATAGTGGCTGTACCAGCTTACATTCCCACCAACAGTGCAGGAGAGTTCCCTTTTCTCCGCACCCTCTCCAACATTTATTGTTCCTAGATGTTTTGATGATGGCCCTTCTGACTGGTGTGAAGTGATACCTCATTGGGGCTTTGACTTGCATTTCTCTAATGATTAGTGATGTTGAGCATCTTTTCACGTGTTTGTTAGCCATCTGTATGTCTTCTTTGGAGAAATGTCTAGGGCTTCTGCCCATTTGTGGATTAGGTTATTTGCTTTTTTGGCATTAAGCTGCATGAGCTGCTTATATATTTTGGAGATTAATCCTTTGTCCGTTGCTTCATTGGCAAGTATTTCCTCCCATTCTGAGGGTTGTCTTCCTGTCTTGTTTGTGGTTTCTTTCGCTGTGCAAAACTTTTAAGTTTCATTAGGTCCCATTTGTTTATTCTTGATTTTATTTCCATGATTCTAGGAGGTGGGTCCAAAAGGATCTTGCTTTGATGTATGTCATAGAGTGTTCTGCCTATGTTTTCCTCCAGGAGTTTTATAGTGTCTGGCCTTACGTTTAGGTCTTTAATCCATTTTGAGTTTATTTAAAGAGCCTTTTCTTTCATATGTAAAATAAGAGTTTCAAAAGTGCCTATCACGAGGTTGGTTGCCAGGAACAACTGAGGTAATACTTGCAGTGCCAAGTACCGAAGCCCCATCATTAGCCCTGAGCAGGAGGTTAGAAAGGAGTAGCAGTGGAAAATTCATGGCATAAAACTGGGGTGGCATGATGTCATTCCTGACTGCCATTATTGGCTCAGTTCAGTTCACTTCCGGCCTCAGTTTCCTCATGTATAAAATGAGGGCATTATTAAAATCCCTTCCAGCTTTATAATCTGATTATGCCTCCTTTGATATGTTATTTCACTCCCTCAGAATCTGAAAAAAAAAAAGTCCTTCTACAGTCAACTGAATTCAGTCTCCGGAGAAAATACCCAACTGAGGCTGCTGTGAGACTAAATACCGCATGAAGCACTTGCAGTCCCGGAACCTGGAACGTGGTTATGTGCTCTAGAAATGCTAGCTGTACCCTCTAACACTGTGATTTTCCCCCACGAGAATGGAAGCCCCATGAGAGCAGGAATCCTGTCGGTCCTGTTCACTGGCTGTTGTCCTGAGTATCTGGACTGGCGTTCGCCTATCTTGAATTGAATTCATAGATAGTGTAAGCGTCCCGCCCCTTCAAAGTTCCCTGGGCAGTCTCCTTGATAGCAAAAAGGAGTCATTAAGATTCTTTTCAGTCCTACGACCGTAAGGCCGCTCTTATCTCCCTCCCCTTCTAGAGTTTGAAAGCCCGGGTCGAAGTCCGGACCGCAGAATAAGCCGATGCCCCTTTGGAACGCCCGCTGGGCGCGGCCGCCTCCGTTGCCTAGGCAGCGGCTCCGCCCCGAGCTCTGGCCATCCCAGGCCCTGATTGGCTGGACCTCTGGCTCCTTCTCCGGAAATAGCCGCCGCCGCCATTGTGCGGCGCTGGTCTACTCAAGGGGTGCCCGTCGGGGCCAGCGCTTTGGGCTCTCGTCCTAGCTTCTCGGTCTCCTGTCCGGGGAGCCCGGCGGGCCCGGGACTGCCGTCCGTGCCGGTGCGGGCGCCGGCATGTGGCTGTGGGAGGAACAGGGGGGCCTCATGGGCCCCTTCTCCTTCATGCTGCTGCTGCTGCTGCTGGTGACGCGCAGTCCCTTCAATGCCTGCCTCTTCACCGGCAGCCTCTACCTCCTGCTGCGCCTCTTCAGCTTTGAGCCCTTGCCCTTCCGCAGGGCCATGCAGGTGCTCAAGCCCCGGGACCGCGTCTCCGCCATCGCCCACCGCGGCGGCAGCCACGACGCGCCCGAGAACACGCTGGCGGCCATTCGGCAGGTGAGCCCCCCGACGCCTCCCGCCCCTGCGCCCCTCCTGGGAGCTGGGACTTCTCTCTGTCCTTCCGAAGCTTCCCAGCCTTTTCAGGAGAGCCTTACCACTTCCCCTTTGGCCCGCAAGGAATAGTGGCCCTCCATCCGTCTCAGTTCCGGAAAATCTCCCGACTCAAGTATTATAGAACACTGCAAATACTTACCTATTTGCTATGTGCCGGGCACCGAGGATAGTCACGAACCAGACAGAAGGGATCCCTGCGCTCACAGAGCTTGCATTGAAGTCGGGAGACAGGCCTTAGACAAGTGAACACAAAAATGAGGTACTTAAAGAGAGCGATGAGCGCAATGAAGAAATAGGGAAAAGTGCTCCAGGAAAAGTGAACAGTGCAAAGGTCCTGAGGTGTGGGAATGATGTTGGCATTCTCATGTAACAGAATAGACAGTATGTGGCTGGCCTTCAAGAGACCAAACAAAGGCTGGTGTGTGAATGAAGCAGGAAATGTGGCCAGGTTAAGTAGAGTCTTGGTCAGTGGTTAGCTCATGTATTCCAAATGGATCACCTTCACAGGTGCTGTCTCTACTTGTCCTCCAAATTATCCAGGTCATTGCCTTATCACCTTTCCCCCTGGTCAGACAGCACGGGTCGCGGGACTCCCGATAATTTCTGCCTCCCCTTTTCACAAGGCTCTCATGGCAGTTTCCAGACTTCATAATGACAGCTTGCATAGTAAGAGAGCTTTGCAGTTGTCTAGGCACTTTTGCATCTGTGGAAATATATCTGATCCTCTCATTTCTCTGAAACATTATTTTCACATTGAGTAGATAGGAAAACTGGCTGAAATACATCCAGCTCCTTCTCAGATTCAGCCTTCTGATTCCAAGCCCCAATGCTTTTTATCGTAGATTAGAGTATGTTCCAGAATGTAAAATTTGGACTGGCTGTCCTTTCTTTGTCCAGCTAGGGACAGACAGTATTGTGTAATGAACAAGTTACTTAAGCGCTCTTTGTCCCAGTCACAGTCATGGGTAGGATGTAGCAAGCAAGGCACCCTAGTGTACCTTTCCTCACTCTGGTCCATCCCAGCTCTGACCTTAGTTTCCTCATCTGTAAAATGGGGATAAGGTTGATTCCACCTAATAGGTTGTGATTCAGTGAAATAGTCCACATAAAGTGCTTGGCCCATGATAAGACCTCCATAAATGTAAGCACTTTAGGCCAAGAATCTAAAGATGGCTTGATTCTTTAAAATCATCTCAAAGTAAAGGTAAAAAGTTTAAGTCTGAAGAGGAAGGGGGTCGGAAAGGCATCCTTTAATTTGGTGAAGGGCACCTGACTGTTTATAAACCAAATGTATCTTTTATGCTTCTTTCCACTTAATTCTTTGTGACGGGAGACAGAGCTGCTCTTTTAGCATTCTGCTTAAAAATAAATCTAAAGATATTGAAGAATGTATGTTACCTTCTAAACTTAAACTCAGAGGTGGGATGAAGTAACATAGCTACACAGGAAACAGAATTGTCATGAAAAGAAATGATAATTACTATAGGGGAAAAGGCATGTAATTGTTATTGGCTTCCATTTCAACTTACCTTTGTGTAAGTTCCCTTAAAGTATCAATGTAACTCAGTGTTAACTGAGCACAGCAGGTACTCATAAGTATTTACCAGTGGCTGACGTGATTTGGCCAGGAACATGTCTGACTGAATATGTCATATTAAATGAGGAAGTATGTATGGGAAGTACACATACATATATTGCAAGGGAATACATGTTGTGTTGCAAGGGAATTATAGCTAAATTCCATTCATGTCTTGTATATTTAGGTTGGGCATGTCTTTAATATATGTAATTATGATAAATAACATTGTGCCAAGGTCATTTCTGGTTGTTGTTGTTTTTTTTAACTTTATTTATTTATTTGGCTGTGTTGGGTCTTCATTGTTGCACAGGGGCTTTCTGTTGCTGCGGTGAGCGGGGGCTATTTTCATTGCAGTGCGCGGGCTTCTTATTGCGGTGGCTTCTTTTGTTGCAGAGCACAGTCTCTAGTAGTTGTGGCATGTGGGCTCTGTAGTTGTGGTGAACGGGCTTAGTTGCTCCGTGGCATGTGGGATCTTCCTGGACCAGGGATCGAACCTGTGTCCCCTGCATTGGCAGGTGGATTCTTAACCACTGCGCCACCAGGAAAGTCCCCGATTCCTGGTTTTAAGAGGAAATGAGATGTAATTTAGCTTGTTCGAATATAAGGTCATTATCAATGAACTTTTTAGCTGTGATAGAATTTAGCTGCTGAGGACAGGTGATACAGACTGCAGAAGATAAGGTCGAGTCCTCCCTTTTGACTTCAAAAGAAATATGTAGTTTATTTCCTTCAGTGTTTGTTTTTTGTTCTGTTCTTCCTCCCTTTGCTTGTTTGCAGCTCATATATTCTTAAACATTCTGTTATGTAAAAAATCAGGGAAGACATTCTGACAGTGGTAGAATTTCTGGTAGATTATAGAATAGACAGAGAGGAAAAACTTGAGAGGTGAAATGAATGCATTCCAAAAGCAGAGTCACAATTATAAACAGTGACAGAAGCATGAAATTAAACCCACAGCCCACTCTCAATAGAGGGGACAGAGTGCAGC
Organism: Hippopotamus amphibius kiboko; assembly: GCF_030028045.1. NCBI lineage: Eukaryota > Metazoa > Chordata > Mammalia > Artiodactyla > Hippopotamidae > Hippopotamus > Hippopotamus amphibius. The sequence continues at coordinate 136,913,743 of NC_080194.1, read as the reverse complement.
TTTAGAAGTATAATTCAGATTATATCCTGCCCATATTTAAAACCCTCCAGTGGTTTTTCTATGGCAATTAGGTAAAATCAAAATACCTTTCTATTTTGAACCTTTCTCAAAGCCCCTACTCTCTCTGTTTAAACCATCTTAGGTGTCTGTTAATGATGCTTTTGGCTTCATGTAATAGAGAATCTAACTTCAATTATTTCAGACAATAAGGGGACTATACCACATAACAAGGTGTGTGGGGGAGAGGTGACTTCCAGGATGGGTTATTCAGCTGTTCAATTTGTGATCGTGGAGGACTCATTTTCTGGTGATCTATCTGCTCAGCCACCTGCAGCGTAGGTACTAGCCCTCATGGTAGTTGCCTGCTGGCCGTTGCAGCCCCAGGATTCCCATTCTTGCATATCAGCATCCAACCTCAAGAAGACTCCACTCCCTCTCCATAAGTCTTTCCCAGAAGTCAGTCAGTCTCTCTCTCGCACTGTCTCTGACACACACATGGAGGGATTGGTTAGAGTCCACTTACAGCAGAGGAGAAAGCTGAACACTGGGGCAAGAACAGCCCTCTACCAGCAGGGAAGAAGAAAGGGAATAGATCTGGGTAGGCAATGAATACGTTATGGCTCCTTCCTACCTTGTGGCCTTTGTATTAAACTTGCCATTTCTTCTACTTAAAAAACTTTTGCCCTGGATCTTTGTATTGTTGATTCCCTTTTATCACTAAGGTTGCAGCTCAGATGTCATATTCTTAAAGGGGCCTTCCCTGATTGCCTTGTCTCATTACTCCCACCTGCCTTAACTTTCACATTACCCTCTATTTTCTTTTTCAGACATTTATCACTATCATAATACATGTAACATGTTTATAGTCTCTTTCTCCCCACTAAAACATAATATCCACGTTCCTTTTCTTTCCTGCTCCCCACTCTCCTCACTGCTTAGAACAGTGCCTGATATATAGTAGGCACTAGGTAAGTGTTTGCTGGAAGAATAATGATGTACAAACTGCCAGTAAGGCTATCAGAAAAGATACTCAACATTATCAGCCATCAGAAGAATGCAAATCAAAACCACAGTGAAATACCACTTCATACCCGCTAGGACAGCTGTAATCAAACAGACAGACATAAAGAAGTATTGGCATGATTACGGAGAATTTGGAACCTTCATACACTGATGGTGGGAAACTAGTCTGGCGGTTCCTCAAAAGGTTAAATATAGAATTACTGTCGGAACCAGCAGTTCCATTCCTGGGTATATACTCAAAAGAATTGAAAACATGCAGTGTGCAACAATTTGTACAGGAATGTTCATAGCATTATTCATAATAGCCAAAAAGTGGAAACAACAGAAATATCCATTAGCTGATGAAGGGATAAATAAAATGTGGTATATCCACACAATGGAATATTATTTAGCAAGAAAAAGGAATGAAGTTCCCATACATGTTATAACATGAATGAACCATGAAGACAGTATGCCAAGTAAAGAAGCTAGTCACAGAAGACTGCATATTATATAATTCTATTAAATGAAATGTCTAGAATAGGCAAAGCCATGGAGAAAGAAGTAGATTAGTAGTTGCCAGGGACTGGGAGGGTTGGAGAGAGAAGTGGGGACTGACTGCTATTGGGTATGGGGTTTCTTTCTGGGGTGATGAAGATGTTCAGAAATTGATTATGGTGATGGTTGCACAACTGCAAATATGTTAAAAAAAAAAAAAGCCATTGAATTGTATACTTTAAATGGTTGAATTTTATGGTATGTGAATAGTATCTCAAAGGCATATAAATATAGTGACTTTATTAAAGCAGACACTTTTTAAATAAACTTTGTCAAAGTATAATTTACATACAATAAAGGATACATTTTCAGTATACAGTTTGATGAGTTTTGATAAATATATACACCTGGGTAGCCACCAGCTCAATCCATTTCCATCACCCTAGAATGTTCCTTTGTGTTCTTTTTGGAGTTAACACCTGCTCCTGCCTCTGCCCCAAGGCAGTCATTGATCTGATTTCTATTACTGTGCTATGCTATGCTATACTATACTATTCTATTCCTAAACTACTAGTATACTTTCAAACTAGTATATTAAGTAAAATTTTAATAAAATTACAGTATTTATGTAGACTAGTTTGTGTGAACTGTGTATGTTTAGAAGAAAAATACTGCTATGAGAAATTTCTTGAAAAAATGAAAAGGTGAGTATGAAGTGTATACTAATATGTGAATTAGATTCAGGTGTTTATCTTTTTGCCTCTAACTGGAATAACAAAAGTATTGGGAAAGAAAGTTGAATGCAGTCATTAGAAGATCTGGTCTAAGAAGCTCTAATATGGTGATTCTTTTATAGAACTTTGGTTTTTGGTCTTAATAAAAGAAAAGACAAACTCTATCTTTAGTATGCTTGCTAAAAAATCAGTCTCACTGTTTTTTTTTTTTTTGTAGCCAAATAAAGATGGCCCTAATGAATAAAAGTATAATTGAACCTAATTACCAGCATCGAGGAATAAGGTTAACATTTGTATTACAGTGAGAGAGAGGCACTGTGAATACTGGAAATGTGATCTTGTTTTATGTTATAAAATATATAACCATGTTAATTTAGCAGTGCATTATTATCTTTAACTTAGAAAAGATATACCTTTTAATCTTATAAAAAGATGTAGCTTTTTTAGTCAGTGTAGATGTAAGCATTACCTCTTTTTTTTTAATTTATTTGTTTATTTAATTTATTTATTGGCTACATTGGGTCTTCATTGCTGCACACAGGATTTCTCTAGTTGTGGTGAGCGGGGGCTACTCTTGGTTGTGGTGCTCGGTCTCCTCATTGCTGTGGCTTCTCTTGTTGCGGAGCACGGGCTCTAGGTGTGTGGGCTTCAGTAGTTGCCGCACACGGGCTCAATAGTTGTGGCTCACGGGCTCTAGAGCGCAGGCTCAATAGTTGTGACACACAGGCTTAGTTGTTGCGCGGCATGTGGGATCTTCCTGGAGCAGGGATTGAACCCGTGTCCCCTGCACTGGCAGGCAGATTCTCAACCACCGTGCCACCTAGGAAGCCCAAGCATTACATCTTATATAATGACTTTTTTTGCTGAGGCATAAGTGTTTTTTAGTCATGATAGGTTATATAGGGTGCCACCTCTGAGTCAGGCACCAAGCTTGCTAATTTACATACATTGTTTCTAAATCCTCACAACAACTGTTAAGATCATTAAAGAAGTATCATCATAAAAATGATGAAATGGAGGCTAGAGTAATATTAGTAATTAGATGACATAGCCAGTTAGTGATGGAACTGGAATTTTTAAAGGGGGAAATCTTGGTCATATATGTGAATATCAAACTTTGAAGCCTAGCAAAAAATAGAGTTGTTTATCTTTATAAGTGGGGGTAAGAAAGGATTTAAATAAGATAGACAAATCTCGACCTATAAAGGACATAATTAATAAATTTGACTATTTACAATTAAAAAATGTTTAAAAAACACAATAACAATGGGTAATGTTTATTGAATGCTTACTGTGCACTAGTGCAGTGCTATATGTTGTTTACGGGTACTTAAGTCTGTATAGTGTGATAATAAAGTCATGTGGTTAAGAGTGTAGCCTCTACCGTGTTCTAGTTTCTGTAACCCAGAGCAAGTTTCTTAATCTCTCTGTTTCCTTATCTGAAAATGAGCATATTAGTAGTACTTTCTGAAAGGTTGTGAGGATCAAATGAGTTAATACATTTAAAGCAGTTAGGACTTCCCTGGTGGTGCAATGGTTAAGAATCTGCCTGCCAGCAACCTAAATAGGCATTTCTCCAAAGAAGACATACAGATGGCCAAGAGGCACATGAAAAGCAGCTCAACATCACTAATTATTAGAGAAATGCAAATCAAAACTACAGTGAGGTATCACCTCACACCAGTTAAAATGGGCATCATCAGAAAATCTACAAACAATAAATGCTGGAGAGGGTATGGAGAAAATGGAACCCTCTTGCACTGTTGGTGGAAATGTAAATTGATACAGCCACTATGGAGAACAGCATGGAGGTTCCTTGAAAAACTAAGAGTAGAATTACCATATAACCCAGCAATCCCACTCCTGGGCATATACCTAGAGAACACTATAATTCAAAAAGACACATGCACCCCAGTGTTCATTGCAGCACTGTTGACAGTAGCCAAGTCATGGAAGCAGATGTCCATCAACAGATGAATGGATAAAGAAGATGTGGTACGTATATACAATGGAATATTACTCAGCCATAGAAAGGAACGAAATTGGGACATTTGTAGAGACGTGGATGGACCTAGAGACTGTCATACAAAGTGAAGTAAGTCAGAAAGAGAAAAACAAATATATATTAACACATATATGCAGAATCTAGAAAAATGGTACAGATCAACCAGTTTGCAAGGCAGAAACAGAGACACAGATGTAGAGAATAAACATATAGACACCAAGAGGAGAAAGTTGGGGGTGGGGAATGAATTGGGAGATTGGGATTGCCATGTATGCATTGCTAATAAGAAAAAAAATATCAAGTTGTAGACTTTAAATATATGCAGTTCATTGTATGTCAATTATATCTCAATAAAAGTTCTTTAAAAAAAAAAAGAAATAAAAAAAAAAGAACTCGCCTGCCAGTGCAGGGGACACGGGTTCGATCTCCCTGGTCCAGGAAGATCCCATATGCTGCAGAGCAACTAAGCCCATGTGCCACAACTGCTGAGTCTGTGCTCTAGAGCCTTGCTCTACAACAAGAGAAGCCACTGCAATGAGAAACCCACATCCCTTAATGAAGAGTAGCCCCCACTCGCCACAATTAGAGAAAGCCCTCTCACAGCAACGAAGACCCAACACAACCAATAAATAAATAAATAAATTTATAAAAAAATAAATAAAGCAGTTAGAATAGTACCTGACAAATACAAAAGGCTCAATAAATAATAGCTATTATAGTTTTAGGGCAGCGAGAGATTGAAGGAAATATGGCAAAATGTTAACATCCGTTAAGTCTTTTTTTTTTTTTTTTTTGCTGTATGCTACTATGTGTGTTTGCAATGTATGTTTGCATCATTAAAAATTTTTTTTTAACTTTAAAGTCTTCATCATAATGAGCGTTTCATGTCTTCATTATGACAAAGAAGCCAAGGAAGCAAGCGTTGGATAGTGTGTCTCAGAGGAGCATGGCCCCTCAAACTTTACATTCGCAACCAGAGAAGACACATTCCAGAAATCTTCTCACTCTGAGAGTGAGAAAAGTGGGGAAAGTGAAGCTTTTAGAGAATCTGTAAGTGTAGACATTGAAGTAAAGTTAACATCCATGAAAAAGAGAAACGGGTTGCTGTTTGGTATAGGAAGGGAATAGAAACAGAGAAACTGTTTACTTAGCCAGCCCTGTTGGTCGTCTTGAGTGTTTAGATTGCGAAATGACATCTGTGGCCACTTGACATTAATATTGTTCGTGTTTTTGTTAAGGCAGCTAAGAATGGAGCAGCAGGCGTGGAGCTGGACCTTGAGTTTACTTCTGATGGGATTCCTGTCTTAATGCACGACAGCACAGTGGACAGGACGACTGACGGCACCGGTCAATTGTGTGATTTGACATTTGAACAAATTAGGAAGCTTAATGCTGCAGCAAATCACAGATTAAGGTAAGTGGTGTAATGTCACCTAACATATCTTTCAGCTTGTGTTGAAGACCACAGAAAGACACTAGCACCTTCTGATTACATCTTCTGCTCCGGGAGAGTTGTTCTGTTGTGTTTTGTTTTCAACTGTGTACAGGTTTCCCAAGTAATGAACAGGTGCCAGGAACGACAGAAATATGGCACGAATGGTTTTCAGCTTTTCCCACTGAGGCCAAATTTGGCTTCAGAATTATTCTCAAGACAGTACTCTAACATGACAGTTACTTTGTACTGTCATATAAACGTGTGTGTGTGTGTGTATCAGAACTCATCCTATAAGATGTTCCGAAAGAAAAGGGTTCTATGATCAGATAAGATCCAAACACTACACTTTAGACGTTCCCCTTGAGGATAAACGGTTCAGGTCAGTCAGTTCGTGCCTTTTGTTTAGTGTTTCTCAGCTGTATGTGACCACAGAGCCCATGCCCTTCCCACCATTAACAACTATGAACACCTTGGAATTGGTATCTGGATTAAGTAATATACTTTGAAATGTGGTTATTTTGATCTTAACCTCTCCTATCTTCTTTGTAATACTGAAAAATGCGTTCTTATTGTAATTCATGTCGTATCAATTCTCTGGTCAATTTATTTGACCTGGTGATTAAGTTATAGTCCTCCCTAAAAGATGATTCAGACTTTATTTTCCTAGGAACTGGAAGACATTAAAAATCAGCCAAAGATAGTCATATGTTAGAAAGAATATCGATAACACTTGAAAGGTCTGAGTCCAGGCTGCTGGAGTTGCTCTCTATTGTTACAGATATTTCATTGCTCTGCTGTAGGCAAGATTTTAATATTACAGTGACATTGTAGCTCATAAGATGTCAAGTTCAAAGTCAGCACTTGAAGCAAAAAATGTTTAGGGTTAGCATCACCCTTAAAATACTTTAAGAAGGCATGATATCAGTGCCAATATACCACCTGAATGCCTTTAACCGAACCCGTCTTTGTTGCATAGTTGAAAGGTTGCCTTTTCTTTGCTTGAATACCAAACAGCTGGCTTGTGTTCAGAGACTGTGTTGAAGGGAAAGTAGGAAAAATGTCTCCAGAATTACCCTCAGTGTGGTAGAATGCTCATCCTAAAGAGGGGAGCGTGGAAGCTGAGACTGGCCAGAGGAAGAGCAAATCCATGTCTCTGATTCCCAGGGAATAGTCACTGAATAGAATGGCTGGCAGAATTCCCTCCGCTGTTTATCTTTTTTGAAACCGAGATCTTACAGCTGAAATAATACAGTTGAATTAGCATAAGTTAAGTCATGTAGAGTGAAGTTTCGTTGTGTGAGAAAAGCTGATTTCTTATGTGTCAGGCACTTAACTTTCCTTTTCTTTTTCAGAAACCTATGTATTAGAAAATTATTTTAATCAGTTACACTTAAATGCACAACAATACAGTTAACAGGTGTGTATTTTGCTAGGAATCTCTCCTGCATAAGGTTCTATTAGGGAAATTGCAGTCTTAAAATTTGTCACTGAGTTCTCCAGAGAAGGCATATACTCTGCCCTTTAGTGAGTAGCCTTACTAATTATATTATAAATCCAGTGATTGCCTAAAAAGTAAATGATTTTTGTTGTTGCTGTTCTTAGCCAAGAATATCTTTAATTTGGTTTTAGAACATATTATCCTTGGACATTGGTATGATTAGAGAAAGAAAGTTGGGGAAAACACTCTTTTCCTTTGTTTGGGAGACATTTGTCAAATGTCTGTTTCACTAAACTTTTATCTTTTCCTTTTTCCTGCAACGTACTATTCCTTTTCCCTCTCTTGTAGGAATGATTTCCCTGATGAAAAGATCCCTACCCTGAGAGAAGCCGTTGCAGAGTGCCTAAACCATAACCTCACAATCTTCTTTGATGTCAAGGGCCATGCAAATATGGTACAGTTTCTACCATAGACACTGCACTTTTGAAAAGCTTTATTTAATCGCTAGCCTGTTCCAAAATTAACTATATATTTTATTATTTATATTTTCTTCTTGAATTATTTTTACAAATTACATTTGCTTAATGGAAGTTTACAGTGCAGAAGTCTACGTCTTCAAGGAAACAGTGAATTATGGAACCTTTTTAACCTTTTAACCTTTGGTGGAACCATGTAACAGTTCCCAGTATTCGACAACTAGAAGAGTCAGGTTTCTCTTATTTGCATAAAACATTCACAAAAGATATTAAATAAACAGTAAAGAGGCACTTCTTGAACAGACCACTCGAGTAACCTCATAAAAAGGGCTTTAGGGGTTGGACGCAAGACCACTTGCATCTGGTTGATAAGTCTTAGACAACAATGGACTGAATTTAAAGAAAACTCCTATATTTAAAGCTTCTGATAGCTAAGAGGATATTTATCTTGTACAAAGATTTATCCCTTTTGTATCATTTCTATCCCTTATGTATAGTTTTGTTATTCTATGACTTGAGTAGTTATACTTTTATTTATTATAATTTCTTAAAATATGTTTTACAGTCAAAATTTGCTTAAATTTTAGAACATATACTTTTACTCATAAAAACACATTATTGCAATGGAAATCAATGGGAAAACGTGGTTCAGATTACATTTGTTCTCTTATAAGCAGCTTTTCAAGTACAAATACATTTTTCTGCATTTGTACAACTTGGATATTTTGCCCCAGCAATAATTATAATCAGTAATGGCTGTCTACTGATGGAGGGTTCTGATGATAGCAACTTTTTTTTTAATTAATCCAAGGATATTGTTGAAACCAGTTGTTAAAACCTGAAATATGAGCCTCTAACTTAAGTACAATAAACTTCCATTTTTGAAGAAAGAGGAGAGTGATATTCTGGCTAGTTTATTCTTCTGGTAAACTGACAGTTCTATATGTCTGGGTTTTTTAGTCTGTCTATATCAGAATCACCAGGAATACATATTAAAAATACAGATTCTTAGACCATACCACCCAGCGGTTAAATATAGAAAATGGCTAGGGTTGCGGGGTCACGGAACATGTATTTTTAATGAGCACCTCGGGTTTCATGGATGATAACAGCCCACGTTTGGGAACCCTGATAGGCCCTGCATTTCACCCATGGTGTTCTGATCTTCTTCCTGCTCATTTTCTTAGAATAAAGAGGGGTGAGGGAGGAGGCAGACTTTTTTTTTTTTTATCCAGCTATTTGAGCTTTCTGATTGGGTGCTCACAGATGGTTTGGGCAGCACTGGGTAGAACATGGTGATCTAATTCAGCAAAATGAGAGAGTAAAGGAACAAGTGTTGGCAGCAAATTAGAAACAGTAGAGTACCGGAGCCAAGATCACGGGCTTTGGAGATTGTGATTAAACTCTGTCACTTACTACAGTGTAACCTTAACCTTGATAAGCTTCTGTTTCCTTGTGGGCAAAATGGGAGCAATATAAGAAATGACCACGTAGGGTTGTTGTGAGAATGAGATGAATGTAGATGAAGCATCACACACAGTGCACGTTAGTTCACAGCAAGGAAACGACTTCGGCTCTATAGCTCACACTCCATCATATTACGGAAGGGGAAGCACGACATGAATAATTTCTGTGTCCTTTTTTATTTTTTGGAATGCGTTTAGTAGCTTATATTTGGTTATAGGATATGTGTGACTTACCAGTTAGGGCTATTTCAAGAATTAGGACGTAGCAACATTACGTTCCACCTGACATCTGGTCACCTCTGTTGTTAGGTGCTGCTGTTGCTCAGTGGCCACATCTGTTAATTCACTAGAGATTACAAGTTATCAGTATTTTAATTCTGTGATTTCTTCTTCATTTAGTAGCTGGACTACCACAAAAAAGAACTTGTGCCCATCTTGGGGAGAGCTGGGAGACTTGCGGCCCTTCCCAGTTTCTCGCTTGTCCCATTGCTTCTCCCTTCATGTTGGTGGAGGCTGACATTTCCTCTCAGGCACCTGGACTGAGAAGATCTACCATTTCTAGTTCCCAGACTGGTTGACTCCTGCTTCAGCTAGGAGAGGCAGAGGGTGATAGAGTTGTAGGTATAGAAGGACCTTGCCTAGTGGCTAAACTAAAATATAAGGAAAAGATTTTAAAATTTTGCTTCCAGCCTGCACTGGCCTGTAGTCTGCCATACTTTCCCAAATAATGACAGAAGGAGGTGAGCCTCTCGACAAAATAGTAAAGCAGCAGTACCCCAGCTTCTTTCTTACTGCTGATGTGAGTTTAAAATGCATCCTAATGGGTAAGCAACCTACCAACACACCTTTGAACATCCCCATAGATTAGTAAACTTCCAATGTATTTAATAGAGTTGTACTTAATATATAGTAGTTACTGTAGTTACTGGCTGGGACTACATTTTAATAGATTTTAAATACATGAATCTCTCTGTTTTACAGGCTACTGACGCTCTAAAGAAAGCATATATGGAGTTTCCTCAACTGTACAATAATAGTATCGTCTGCTCTTTCTTGCCAGAAGTTATCTATAAGGTAAAACTCTGGGTTTTTGTTGTATAATAATTATCTTCGTTGGCAGTGGGCTAAATAAGCATAAGATAGATGCCCGTTAAACTGAACTGACCCAGTTAAGAGACTCCTCTTTTAAATTAACAGAAATTCAGGAAGGGGAAGGTACTCGTACCCCATTTTAAAATACCGTGATTCCTTTTTAGCTCCTTCTTTCATGTTGTTTATAGCCTCATTCAGATTACTTTGGTAAACATTCTCAGAATAGAAAGAATTATCTATTTCTACATCTCACTAAGTAACAGCAAGATATACTTTTTAAAAAAATAAGTGTTACTTATAGAGAACTTAATATATGCATAATTTGAAATATGCAAATATGTAGATAGTACAGTATGTCCTCCTTTAACCATAATCCAGCTTGTTTCATCCATGTCCCCATCTATCCCCAGGGTTATTTTGAAGCAGATTTCAGACATCATATCATTTCATCCATAAAAGTGCACTAAGTATCTTTAAAAAGTGATTCCTTTTTTTAAACATAACCATAATATTGTTATCCCATCTAAAACCATTAATAAGAAGTCCTTAAGATCATCAAATATCCAATGGATAAATTTTCATTTGTTTCAGAAATATCATAAATAGTTTTTTGTTTTGTTTTGTTTTACAAATTGTTCATTTGAATCAGGATCCAAATAAAAGCTTCATGTTATAGTCTTAAATCTTAAAACCTGCACATTTTGTCCTCCCTTGTGATGTATTTATTGAAGAAACCAGGTAGTTTTGTAGAGTTTATATACCCAAGTCTGGATTTTGCTAATTATGCCACAATCCAATCTTCTCTCTATATTTCCTATAAATTGGTAGTGAGAGCTAAGGCTTGATCAGATAAGGTTCAGTTATTCTTGGCAAGATAATTTCACAGGCGAGGGTCTTTTTCCATCATGTGTCTGGTTGACTCATTGTGTTGTCAGCAGCTGCTGGTGTTGCCAATGGTCAGCTCTGGCAATTTACTAGGGATTTTACTTTTATTTTTTATTTTTTTTGAAAATATTTATTTATTTGGCTGCACCACGTCTTAGTTATGGCATGTGGGATCTTCATTGTGGCATGCTGGATCTTTTAGTTGTGGCCTGTGGGATCTAGTTCTCTGACCAGGAACTGAACCTGGGTCCCCTCCAGGAGTGTGGAGTCTTAGCCACTGGACCACCAGGGAAGTCCCTACTAGAGGTTTTAAAATGTCAATATTTTAAGTCTATCATTTCTTCTTCATGTATTAGCTATGCGTGTTTAACTACCCAGTAGGCAAATAAATGCTTAATCTTGCCCTTTATTTACCAGTTTGTGAAACAATGAGTTTGTTCTTCAACTGTGACCAACACAGCATATATTTAAAATTTTGCAGTAAGGGTATAGCCCACTGGGATATAAACTATCATTGAGATGAATAGTTTCATGGGGCTTTCAGACATTTGGATCAGTGTTTCCTGAACTTCCTTGACCAGAGGCCTTCACAGTGTATGAGACGTTTCCCAGAGTAGCACACAGCACAGACTAAGAGAATTCCATCCATGTCCCCCGTTTGTCTGTTGCGCTGGCCTCATCCTTGCCCCCACGTCTCTCCTCTCTCTTCTCACTTCCTTCTAACCCCATTTCACCATCCCCACAACTTTTTTTCAGCCATTTTCTCTAAAAAGGATCAAAAGCTAACCAGCCCATCTTGAAATGATCATGGTTCCATCCTCATTGCGTTCTAATTATCTCTGGCCATAATTTAAATCAATATCCAATTGAAAGTTACTCTTTGTGACATTATTAAAATTTGACCCTGAGATTATAATGTTCTCATTTTAAAGATGATTGTGGAGGAAGTGTTCTTATTTATACTATACATTAAATGCGTTACATCCAACACATTATTTTCTCAAAGGGCTTATGATGGAGTACTTATTTAGTAGACATGGGAGGCAGCGTACCATCTATGACTTTGTACAGAGTGAGTACACTGGCTAACCCTAAAGATCAAAGGAGAGGTGTTGGACTTAAGATATGATAATTGCTTTATTTTCCAAAATTCCTTTCAGATGAGACAAGCAGATCAGAATGTAGTAACAGCTTTAATTCACAGACCTTGGAGCCTTAGCCATACAGGAGATGGGAAACCACGCTTCGATATATTCTGGAAACACTGCGTGTTTGTGGTAATGGACATTTTGCTCGATTGGAGTATGCATAATATCTTGTGGTACCTGTGTGGAATTTCAGCTTTCCTCATACAGAAGGATTTTGTATCCCCGTAAGTTGAAAGATTTTTTATCTTCTCCTGACCCATTTCCTGAATGTTCTTCCTGGAAAGGGAGGATTAGTAGCAGACACCCGGATTGCTTCCCACCCACAAATCCCACTGTGCCTTTATTAAGCTGAAATGCCACTAGCTTCTTAGGTGGGAAGAGTTCAGGCATATTTCACTGTTTCCAAAACAAGTTGATCAAATATTCTTGGTTTTTAGTGCATTTTAAAGAAAAAATAAACATGCCAAACTATGACAACAGACAGAGAGACAGAGAGATTGTATTTCCTTGTGATTGACCCCTTTTAAAAACCAACATAGAGTCCAGAGCAGAACCACAGTGAGGCCGTCTTGTGGGCCCCTGCCTCATCTGTCCCAGTTTTCCTCCTGCTCCCCCGTGTATTGCAAGCTCTGTTCCATTGCTTCCAGGAAACTTCCCAGTCCCTAACCTGCTAGCAATCTCTGAGTCTTTATTTTGGCAGTTTTATAGCTATGTACTTCAGGTAGTTATCGTTGTATGTTTCATATTATTACTGGCATGTGTGCATTCAGTTCAGTGAATGTTTGGTGTATGCCTACAGTATTGCAAGGTATTATATTGAGAAGCAGAAGAGGCTGTGGTAAAGAAAGCAAGCCGTGGTCTGCCCTCATGGAGCTTATAGTCACATGGAAGAGATAGATGCTAATCAAATAGAAATCCAATAAATATAAAAGTACAGCTGAGATAAATGCTGTGTAAGAGAAAACGGTGCACATGCACTGTTTAATTTTTCCCAGTCAAGGGAATCAAGGAAGATATCCCCAGGAAGTAACCACTGAGCTAAGATCTGATGGGTGAGTAGGCATTGAGGGGGGCGGGGGCGGAGATCCAAATCAGAGGGGGAAACACATGCACAAATGTTGTGGCAGGAAGGAGCCTGGTCCTTTCAAGGAATTGCAAGAGAAGTCAGTACACACACAGAAAAGAACACAGCACAGAAAAGAAAGGGAGAGTGTGGCGTAAGATGAGGCCCAAGAGACAGTGGGGCTAGGCCAAGAACAGCCTCCAGTCGGGGTTGGGGCCCTGGGGAGAGGGGAGTGGGTGGTCTTCTGCGAGTGGCCAGTGTTTAAAGTTGCAGCAGTGAGGAGGAGGCGCTCGTGCTGGGTTTGGAACACCCTCTGGCTGCGGTGCAGAGGCCGGTTAAGAGGCTCTTTCTGGGTATTATTAGTCCTCAGCAAGCACCATGCTTAGTGACCATTATAGATTCCGGGGACAGTTGGCGTTATTTTGACAAGGCTGGTGTTTCCTCTTTCTCCAGGGACTACTTGAAGAAGTGGTCAGCTAAAGGCATACAGGTTGTTGCTTGGACTGTTAATACTTTTGATGAAAAGAGTTACTACGAATCCCATCTTGGTTCCAGCTATATCACCGACAGCATGTTGGAAGACTGCACACCTCATTTCTAGACTCTGCCCCCAGGGCGGAAACACGGGTACGGAAACTGCCTGCTGGACTCACGCAGGGAGATCAATACACCCAAGCCCTTGGGGGAGCAGGTGGCTCACACAAGCAATAGTCAGTAACTGGGTTTTTACCTGAACCAGAGCAAAACCCAGTGTTGCCACCATGCTCCGTGGAATGCCTGAGTTCACAACCAAGGCTCTTGTAAGTCTGGGTGTGCAAAAAGGCACCACACTCCTGCCCAGACCTAGCTGAGGCACACACCGAAACCCAGGGAAGATAAGCACAGATTGAATTGTGCAGTTTTGGGGTGCAGATGCAAATGCATGGGAAATGCATGATCACTCAGAGCGGACGTTTTAAAACTTGACACTCTTACACACTTTACTTATTTAAAATATTTGTATCTAGCAATGTTATCAATGTGCTGTAGACATCAAACTTGTGACTATACTAATAAAATCATTAAAAGGAGCACTAAGGGAAAGCCTTGTACCGAGCATCATATCCTAGGACATAACGAATCTGAGGGAGCTGCTGTTTGCAGTCTGGCCGGGGCCCTGGAGAGAGCTTGGAGGGAAGCAACGGAAATGGGAGGGAATGCTTGATAGCAGTCTGAGCGATTGTGTATGGTTTCTAGAAATAAGAGCTACAAACCACTAGGGGCAGAGTTGTATGCTTTCAAGCTACCCTTCAACAGAGGATCCCAGACGGAACTGGAGGAAACTTCAGGAACGTCTAGGCTTAGCCTCATTTTACAGACAAGAAAACTAAAATCTGTAGAAGGGGAGGGTCTTCCCAGAAATGACAGCTGGTGACATAGAACCTGATCTCATGATAAAATTTCTTGGTTACTATTTACTAGGAATTTTAGTGGTTTAATATGCATTATTTTAATTAGTCCTCACAAAAATCTTACAGAGATACTCATCTCTTTTTACTGATAAGGAAACCGAGGCACTGCAAAGTTAAAGTCGCTTACCTGAGGTCTCAAATTCCTTGGTGTAATTGGTATTCAAATCTAGGTCAATCCAGAGAACCACTCACCCTGTCTGCCTTTATAATGTAGAGCCCTGGATCCCCAGCTCTGCTCTTTCCCACCTGAGCCTCCAGGGTTATACTGTGAACTTAAATGGCAATATTTAAAATGAAGTTGAGTCTTTAAAAACCTGCAAAGCTCTCTCTCCTCTAGGGGCTCCGCCCCCACCACCAGTCAGCCCCATCGGGCCTTGATCACAGGCCCACAGCTTAGTCGTGACTTCCCTCCTGAATCCTAGGCCACAAGCCCACACAGCTAGATGGTGGTGAGACGCAGACTGATTTTTGCTCTAGTTGGTGTTGGCAGGAGGACAGTAAATGAGGCTTGGGATGTTTACAAATGAATTTCCTTGAATTTTAAAAATAACAGCAGAACAAAGATTCAGTGAATGGAACAGACACGAAACTGCGTGACTTCCATGCCGCATTATGACTAAAGTGACAAGAGGAAGATAAAGGGACCGAAGAAAACATCTGTGGCCTGAATTCCCCCTTTGGCTTACCTGCAAGAGACTACACAGCAACCGACAGGGAAGAAATTCTCCCGGGGGCAGTACAGGGTTCACAGCATCCCTCTTGTGGTGTGAAGACCTTTTGAGAGCCAGAAGTTCTCTCTCTCTTGACCTTTGTCCCAAATCCATATTGCACTTGACTCGGCCAGGCCCAGTCAAGGATTGAGATTCTATGCTAAGGTGGTCGTGGGCTTTAAATAATTGAGAATTCAGATGAAGAAGGAAGGTGTTCATTATTTACTCCGAAGGCTTAGTAAAGGGGTTAACGGGATTTGGCGTCAGAGAAAGTTAAACCTGAATTCCTGATCACTAGCTATATGACCTTAGGCAAGTCGTATATCCAGTGTCTTAATTCATCTCTAAAATAGGCAGTATTAATACAACGCCAGGGTAGTTGTGATTAACAGAGTGGATGTAAAATGCTTGTTAATAACTAGGATTTATTGACTGCCTACCGTGTCCTAGACAGTGTTTCAAATGCTTTCTACGTGTTTACTCTGCTACAATACCATGAGGTTGCACCATGATAATCCCATTTTACAATGAAGAAAACCAAAGTCCAGGGAAGCTAAGTAACTTGCCTGAAGCCACACAATCATAACAGGATAAGGATTTGGGCCCAGATGATATACTTCCAGAGCCCACACTCTAAACCCAGGCTCATCATCCTGCCTGGCCCTTAGCGAGGGCCAGGCCATGAGAAACATTCCCAGCACCCCTCGCAGTGCCTGGCACGGTAGACAGTAGACGTTGTGGGATAGCCAAGCAAACACTTCCCTGAGGAAACTGGGTCTAGACCTAGGGTGGGGTAAAGATTTGGGAGTGTGATGACTCAGTAGCATCAATGATGAGCCATCCAAGGACAGCATCGTTTGCAAGAAAGCAGGGATAAAAATCACATCCTCCGCTGTTCATTGAGCTCCCCCTGTGTTCTCAGGATGCTGGAGACAGTTACGTGGAACGGCTACCTGAAGAGGCTTGAGAAACCCACTGCTTGCTTCATTAAATGATACTCACTTTCTTATTTGGAGATGAGTGTCTGCAATCTTGACAAGAATTTCCCTGAGACATAAATACTCTTCGTTAGACAAGAGTTTCTAAGTGACACCATTTCCTAAAGTGGGAAGGCTGGCTTTGCCAGGACAGCCAGCCACGGCTTTGAAGACAAGGAAGGGTGGGAGCTGATGGAGTGTTCCAGACACCCACGCAAACCTTTAGCATGGAGTGATGGGGCAACGTTATTTGACTGATCAAAAATACTGAAGATTAATGACACTATGTGTTCTTTTATCAAACTTTAAATTATGCTCAAAATTCAACAGCAGAACCCAAGGGTTAAGAAGAAGGTATGCTTGTGTTCTAAACCATTATGTAACGCATGTAAAACACTTGGGGTGCGTGGCGCCTTGCAAGGACTTAGTAGTGCACTGTTGTGACAGTACTGATTATAAAAATAATAAAATCACACACACACCCCCCAAAAAGGATGAATATCAGGGGCAGAGGGTTCTCAAAGAACGCTGTCCTTTGAGACTGAAAAGGGTTCCCGGACCCCATTCCAAGGTGTTACGTGTGTGGAGGCTCCCTCACATCAAGAGCAAGCAATTCTCAGTCGCAGGCAGGATCCTCCAGAATTCAGCTCAGTTCTGACGTCATTTACCCAGAGACAGAATCAGATTCCACAGGTAAAGGGCTCAGTCCCAAAAGACCACCCTCCTGTTCGGATGCGAGTCACAAGCCAGGGTGTTACCCACACGTGTGACTGACTCGCTGTAAATCAGACATTCTCACAGTCCCCTCCTTGGGTTTGATTAATTTGCTAGAATGGCTCACGGAGCTCAGGGAAGCCCATTTCCTCCCTAGATCACCGATGTATTATTATGAAGATATTAAAGGATACAAGTCAACAGCCGGACGGAGAGAGACGTCGGGCGAGGCCCTACGCAAAGGAGCCTCTGTCCTCCCGGAGCTTGGGGCCAGGCATGGGGGCACACAGGAGTGATTTGTTTCCCCCACGAGGAAGCTCTCCAAAAAGAAGGGCAAAATCTCCTTTTGGGTTTTTAAGACAACTTCATTGCATAGTTATGTTTGACTAAATCTTTGGCCAATGGCGATTGATTCAATTTCAAGCCCCTTTCCCCTTCCCAGAAGTCAAGGGGGTGGGAGTGAAAATCCCAACCCTCTAGTCACATAGTTGGCCCCCAACCTTAGGTGCTTCGCAGGTGCTTTTGTCACCTCATTCACAGAGCAAAGAGACACTTTTATCACTCAATGCTTAGGAAATTGCAAGGATTTGGGGAGCTTTGAGCAAGGAACTATAGGCGAAGGCCAAATATATATGAGGCCTGTATTTTGGTTATAAATCACAGTATCACAGAG
Organism: Hippopotamus amphibius kiboko; assembly: GCF_030028045.1. Lineage (NCBI taxonomy): Eukaryota > Metazoa > Chordata > Mammalia > Artiodactyla > Hippopotamidae > Hippopotamus > Hippopotamus amphibius. The sequence continues at coordinate 136,895,976 of NC_080194.1, read as the reverse complement.
ACAGTCACTCAACATCAGCATAAGGGGGGACTTGCTAGAAATGCAGATTCTTAGAACCCGTTCCAGAGATAATGTGTCTGAAACTCTGGGTTGGGCTCAGGATCTGTATTTTAACAAGCCCTCCAGTTGGTTCTGATCTTTGCCCATGTCTGAGAACCTCTGGATCAAAGAAAACCCAGTCCTCAATTTTGCCACTCACTAGCTATGAGACCTCAGACAAGTCACTTAACCTGTGTGTGCCTAAGCTTCCGCCTGTCAAACGGAGATCATAATACTTGCATCAGTTGTCTTACAGCAATAATGTCATGAGATTCAAATGAGGGGAAAAAAGTGAATGTGTTTTGAAAAATGTGTTAACAGTATATACTGTTGTTATGAAGATAAAATTTAAAAAAATATGGAGGAGCCCTAAAGTCATACTACTCAGGGTGTGGTCCTCAGACCCATGGCACCAAATAGAAATGCAGACTCTTGGGCTTCATCTCTGAACTCACAAACTAGAATATCAGAGTCTTTTTTTTTTTTTTTGGCCATGCAGTGTGGCAGGCAGGATCTTAGTTCCTCAACCAGGGATAGAACACAGGATCCTGGCAGTGAGGGCGCTGAGTCCTAACCACTGGACCGCCAGGGAATTCCCTAGAATCTGTTTTATAATGAGAGCCTCAGGTGATGGAAGTGGGGAAAGCACTGTGTGGATTGCAACAGCACACAGGTGTAAGGCGTTAACTTTTTCTCAGGCAGGCGCACTCGTGAGCAAAGTAGGGGCCCCTCTGCTCCATACCCGAGCTCCTCCCAGTGGTCTGTCTCACCACTGATCGGATGCATAAATGCTATGAAAAAGTTTCCACTGTGAGAATTTAGGGAGGTACCATTAAGTGCTACCTTACTGAGAGACAGTGTCTATTAATGAGCTTCATTCTTACCACCTGTCCTCAATTCAAAGATTATAAAAACGTCAGTCATATGATGTTTTTATAATCATTTTATAAGTGGATTTCACACAAAATCATCTCATTGCCCCATAAAAAAGGAATCGGGCCATTCACTGAGGCCATTTGAAGCATCAGACCCTGCAGAAATTCAGGAGAGGCTGTCCTTTTTTAATACTTAAAACTACAGGATTATCCAGCTTTCAGGTGACTCTTGGAAGGCATATGTTACTTTTATCATTTTGAGCTAATTAAGACAAGCTTTGGAAGAGGAGGATGGACAATGTCCCCAGAAGTTTTCGATGCAATATTCTGAGCTCACTATTTGCATGTTTAATAAGTGCCACAGGTGACTTTCATGGTCAAGCAAGTTCAGAAAGAGCTACTCTAGATTCCAGCTCGGTTGTTCTCAGTCCTGGCTTCTCACCGAAACCATCTGGAAAGCTTTAAGGGAAAAGTGTGGAGCCTGATTTAGTTGGTCAAGCACGGGGCCTGGGTCTGGCGGTTCCAACGACTCCTGGTGTGATCCTGGGTGCAGCCAGCATGGAGAGCCTTGCTGCCTGATGAGAGGCCCTGGTGGGACTGCGGGTGAGTTTCCCGTATTATGGGCTGAACTGTGTTGACCCAAAATTCATATAGTGAAGTTCTAACCTCCGGTACCTCAGAATGTAACCATATTTGGAGGTAAGTCCTTTAAAGATGTGAGGTAGGTAAAATGAAGCCATTAGGTTGGGTCCTAATCCAATCTAACTGGTGTCCTTATAAGAAGAGGAAATCTGAACACAAAGATACACTAGGATGTGTGCGAACAGAGGAAAGACCACGTGAGGACACAGCAAGAAGGCCATGTACAGGCCAAACAGAGAGGCCTCAGAGTGAAACCAAACTGTGGACACCTTGACCTTTGACTTCCAGCCTTTGGATCTGTGAAAACATGAATTCGTGTTGTTTAAGCCTGCGGTCTGTGCTACAGGTGATGGCAGCCCTAGCAAAGTAATGTATTCCTTATATCTCAAGATACACACATCCAAACGTGTGTGTGAGACCTGCAGACTAGCTCTTTCTACTGTGTTTTCACCTCCAGGAGAAGCAGGGGCTGCCCTGAAGTGGAGATGGGAGCTGAATGGAGAAGCAGTCCGGATGTAAGCCCTGAGCATATGGGAAGTGAGCAAAAATGATGCTTCCAGGGGGAGTTCACATGTCAATGTAGAAGCCAAAGAAGCACAAACAGCATTAGGATAACACAGAGGGGGAAAATTCCTTCAAATATCAATTCCACAGACCGCCTTCACTGACCCCACGGGGACAAGTGAACTCTCCCATAGCCCCTTGGGCTTCTCCTTCATGGCACCTGCTATAATTAATTTCAGTTTAATTATTAAGTTCCTGCCTAAAGGATCTGGTAGACAGTACCTGAGGACAGAGACTGTGTGTCTTTACTTGGGCACTATCTTATTCACCACCACTTGGCACATCTTTGCTGAATGAATGAATGAACGAACAAACACTTCCAGCAACCACTCGCAAGGATGGTACCCAAAGAACTTAATTCAGCTGATGACTAAATTAATGAACAAATAAGTCAATGAAGAAGTGAACCAATGACTGAGCACTGACTGGATGTTTGTATTTCAAATTCATCTTAAATGTTTTCTAAATTCAGTTCCAATTAGATTTCATGACAATGATTACTCAAGAGGAGATTTCCCCTCCTCAGTAATTTGGTAATTGTACTCTTCTGCTGGGCCCTTCAGTTCACATGCTTTGTGAATCATTTAGCAAATCTGCAAAAAAAATGCTTTATACATGTATGTAAGCACATGTACACACACATACACAGGTATACATACACATACATATTCAATATATATATTACACACATCACCACTGATTTCATGTTTGGTTCAACATAAGACTCTGATGATCATGGTATAAAACCTCACAAGGGTAGAGTCCCAGTCCACACACCCCTACCCCAGTCCAATCCAAAGACTAGTACTCGGTATGCACTAAAGTTCATAGACAAGACCTCTAGTTGTCTCTCACCTTTGGGTAACATGGGGATGTTTTTAGTTCAAAGTCATGAACAAATGCAGGTTCCACAGTTCAGAAGCTTCACATCCCTGATCGAGGGTCACACTTTTATTCAGACTGGACCATTTGTCTTAGCACCAGTCTCCAAACCTTTGCCAGGCCTGGGAATTTGGGGAGGGGAGATTTCTAAGTGTCAATTAATTCATATACATATCTCTTAAAAATAAACTACAGGGGCTTCCCTGATGGTGCAGTGGTTAAGAATCCAACTGCCAAAGCAGGGGACATAGGTTTCATCCCCGATCGGGGAAGATCCCACATGCCTCAGAGCAACTAAGCCCATGCGCCACAACTACCGTGCCTGTGCTCTAGAGCCTGAAAGCCACAACTACTGAGCCCTCATACTGCAACTACTGAAGCCCGCACGCCTAGAGTCTGCGTACCACAACGAAGAATGGCCCCTGCTCGCCATGACTAGAGAAAGCCTGCAGCAACGAGGACCCAACACAGCCAATAAATAAATAAATAAATAAATAAATAAATAAATAACAACAAAAAGAAAATTATAGGCTTATTTCACTTATTTTATAAATAAATAAACTACAACTCTTTCCAGGTTTTTGTGAACTAGTTCAAATATTACAACATTCTTTATTGGAAAATCTCAAATATTTTTTTCTGGAAAAATCAGCATTTCTGCTGTAAAACAACCAGTAGCAAAGGCCCAATTTTACTTCAGTATTTACATTGTCGTCAGTTTCCACTCCTGGCTAAAGGCTTGAATTTCCCATCTGGGAAGCTCCTAAAGGCCCAGGTGTCATGGAGGAAGCCGTTCCATCTTTATCTTCTTTCCTTATTTGGTTGGTGTCTGGGTACCACAATAATTATCAGGCCTTTGGATTATCTTCTTGAACTGGTCGCCTAAACCGCAGGTCTGGGTTTGATACAGGAGAAGAGAAGTTAGCACAGAGGCACACTGTCCCAGATCTCCAAGGGAAAGGCCGAATTGGCTTTCAAGATCCCACAGCTTCTCAGGCCTTCCTTGCCTCCTCCTTTTTAAGTTTCTTCAATTCTCCCCCTTAAACTCCCATCATCAGATGCTGTTAGTAAATGCTATTCCAAAAAGATGAATGGGTTTATTTGCTTGTTTTTTTTTCCTCCCCAACATTCATTCCCTTTCTGGCATTAGCCACAGATTTTCTTCAGAAAGCCACCCTCCTCCACTCTCTCAGTCCTGCGGTCTGTCTGTTTGTACCACCTGTATCTAGAGATGAGGCCTGTGACTCAGATTTGGCCAATGAAATCATCAGTCTCTTGGCCACAGCGATTGGTTCATGGATGGGCACACCACCCAATCAGATCCAATGAAACACAATGAGAATTCTGGGTCTCTTTCACACTAGACGTGAATCTGAGAAGATACAAGAAGCTAATAAAGTTGTCATAATTATCAGGAGATAATCTGAGAAAAGAGATAACATGGAAAAGAACTGAACAGAAACAAACCACGTTCTGGTGACACACTGTGAGCCCTTGCTTCTGGCCACACCTAAAGCAAGCATTATTCTTGAGTTTTCGCTAAAGCCAGTTTGGGCCAGTTCTTGAAATTGAACAAGTGACTGATACAGGAGCAACTCTGACTCTCTGTCTTGGGCTCTATCATCTGGATGAACCAGGCCTTCTTCAGTGCCAGTTGGGTACTCACCTGGAGCAGCATTGTGTTCTCTGATATGCAAAGGGCCAGATTGCTAAAAGAGAAGGAAACAAGAAATCTCGTCACTGGAAAAGCGTCTAGACCTCAGATCCTGCTGCATAGGTGGTGAGACTGGTGAGCCCCCACCATTTTAAAATTGAGGTGACAGATTAAGACCAAGATTCAGCCATAGAAATACCAAACATGTTTTGTTTCATTTTTATGGACAGTGATTCCATTCATTTAATCATTCATTTCACAGATATTTACTGAGCATTTACAACATACCAGGTAATATATTAGGACCTGAAAATGTACAGTCATGGTCCCTGCCATCACAGGATTTAGAGCCGGGCTTCTAAATCCCTACCTATATCGTGCTGATGGTATTAATTTGCACAGATAGTAAATGACATGGTAGTCTCTTCTGACAAGATCATAACTTCTAAAACTAGTAGCATTTGAATTAACATGGGTTTACTGTTTATCCACATTTTCTAGGACACCAAGGAAGCCCGCACAGGCTTTGGTATTAGAGCAGGGTTCAAGGCATCTCTCATTAAGAATGAAATTGGGGGACTTCCCTGGTGGTCCAGTGGTGAAGAATCCATCCTGCAATGCAGGGGACTTGGTTTCCATCCCTGGTCAGGGAACTAAGATCCCACATGCCGCAGGGTGACTAAGCCCACACACCGCAACTACTGAGCCTCTGAGCCTCCAGTAGAGAGCCTGCGTGCCACAAACTACAGAGCCCATGCACTCTGGAGCCCACATGTCACATCTAGAGAAGAGAAAACCTGCACACGACAACTAGAGAGAAGCCTGTGCACCACAACAAAGACCCAATGCAGCCGAAAATTTTAAAAAATGTTTTTAAATTAAAAAAAAGAATGAAATTGGTAAAATCTTTTTAAGAGCATGATATGGCAATATCTGTTAACAATATCATGTGCATGCCTGTGGCAGATAAAACAGTTACATAAAACAATTATAACAAAAATGTTTCATTACACCTTGTCTTTAGTACTTAAAAAAAAAGCCTGGAAACAACCCAAACGTCCAAGTATGCACAGACTGAAACAATGTCTGAGATATAGTATTAAGTGAGGAGAGGGGGAGTTATGTGTAAAATATAACCCCTTTTTTGTAATAAATAAATACACAAAAATGTTAGGAGATGCATGTATATTTGCAGATGCCAGGGGGAAAGGTGTGGAAGAATATACAGTGAAGCATTAACCTAGTGGCGTGAGATTTCAAGGCATTTTTCATCTCAGCGGGGTATACTTCTGTATGGTTGGGTTATGGAAAAGATGCATGCAAGCCCCACGAGGGCAGAACTTTATTGCGTTACCATGATAAACCCAGCACCTAGAATGCGACCAGGCATAGAATGTGGTGCATGCTTATTATTTTTTTTAATAAAAAATACAGAAATGTTAAAATACAGAAAGTGAAGTGCCCTGATGTGATTCTAGTTCCCTGGTGCACTTTTCGCAGGAGGGCACATCTGGGTCACAGGAATCCAAAGGCGGCCTCCAGCCTCACCTCCACATCTCTCCTTTCCAGTGTAAACGAGGTGGGGTTTGCTTTCTTCTCCATATCCTGCAGCTTGATCAACTTTTCTATCAAGAACATTTTGTCTTTGCCCTCCTGCCAAGAAGGAAAACAAAAGCGAAAAGATGGAGGATGAATGATGGTGTGGGGTTGAGAAGCAAATTATGGAAAGGTTGATTTTTAGGCAGGTGGGGTCCTGGACGTTGGCTGGAGACTGCTGCCATGTTTTCTGTTGATGAAAGGAAAGAAACATTTCACAGCAAAGCCAAGTTATCCTCCATAGCCTACCTGAAATGTAATATTCTCCTCTAAAGCAATTCTCCTAGCAGGCTGAGTAGTAGCCTTCTCTAGCCTGCTGCTAGAAGCAACTTACACGCCATTGTCTGAGGGCCCAGGACAAATGGTTTATAGTACCCCCTTCTTGGCATGCCCTCTGCCCCAGAACCCTATTTGGGCACCCAGCATTGCCTGGGTCTGCCCTGTCCTCCCACTGAGAATGTCAAAGCTTATAGCTCTGCATCTAAGGACATCAAATATATTTCATTTGTCAAAGTTATCTGTGTTAATGGAGTAGAGCCCGATAAATAATTCCTGAACTGGGAAGGAGAACAAACGAAAAGGGTATACCTTTGCCAGGAGGGAGCATCACTTTCTTGTGAATCTGTCACAGACAGGAGAGTGGGATATTCCCACCAGTGTTGAGGTGGGCTAGCAAGCACCATTGATGGTCTGTCCAGTCAAGGTCAATTCCATTTCCCACGCCCTTGTTTCTCCTGAAACTTTCACCCACTAATTTTAGCATCCACCAGTGGATCTACCTTGCAACAATCATTACTGTGGTATTTTGTTCATGATGGTTTTCTGTTTCCCTCATTCCTTCTACATTTAATAATTGAAATTCTTCTGTAAGAAAGAGCTGTCCGTGGGAATTGGTATTTTTTAACAAGTTCCCCAGCTGTCCCAGGATGTGGACAGCTTGTTTTGGAAGTCTCTGGTCTGTAGCAGCTGTTTTCATACTCCAGTGTGAATTAGAATTACCTGGAGAGCTTGCAAGACTCCAAACTCGTAGGCTTTGGCTAACAAATTTTAGGAAGCAAAGCTGCATTGTAGTCGAGAGCATAAAATTTGGAGTCGCCCGGTTCAAATCCCACTATTTACTAGGCCTGTGACTTTGGGCAGGTCACTTCACTCCATAAGCCTCAGTTTCCTTAATTTTAACGTAGAGGTTAAAGAAATAAATGTGCCCTAGAGGGAGGAGTAAAAATTAAATAAGGATTTTTGTTCATCACTTACCAAAATGCCAGGCATCAATAAGTGATCAACAAAATGTTATCTGTTGCCATTATCGCTTGGAGGAGGAAAGGGTAATGGGAATTTGTATTTTTAGCAAGCATTTAGGAGTTTTTGAAACAGGTGATCATACTTTGAGAAGGATTGTTGCTGAGCCTATTCCCAGCCTCTTTGTCTGGGTTCTTTGGGAGACAGCACCCTTGTCTTTGTGGTCCACAATCCGGGTGAGGCTCCCAAGCAGACAGGCCAGTGTGATGCTTATGGTGCCTCCCTGAAATAATTCCATCGAAATACCTCCCAAGTTTACCTGGCACTACTCTTACAACAGAAGGTTTTAAAATCAAATCCCCCCCATGTTGAGATCTTCATAAGACCTGCCCAAACGTGTTGCATCAAAAAAATACAGGTGATGCTTCTGGGGAAAGGCAGGGGAAAGAGATGAACTAACCCATGCCTTTTTGTTTACAATACAAAAAGTACCAACTCAAATGATCTGAAACCCCAAAGATTCAAGCAGATCAACTCCTATGGAGTCCTGCTTCTTTCCCATATTTTTAGACATAAATGCTCATGTCACAATTATGTTGGTATTTAGGAGAAAAGGGAGGGAACTTCATGCTGGTCCGGTGGTTTAGACTGCGGGCTTCCACTGCAGGGGGCGTGGGTTCGGTCCGTGGTCAGGGAACTAAGATCCCACATGCTGCACAACACAGCCAAAAAAAAGAAAACGAATTTTAGGAGAAAAGGGAACCAGCCCAGTAGCAATGAGCATCCCTGTGCCCAGACTGTGGTCTCTTAATACCATTTCACCAGGACTCCTTGAAAAAATGTACACTTGAAAAAGTGTACAATTGTGTACATTGTGTGTCCCTTTTAAAAGATACGTTCGATATGGACGCCAAGGCGGGGAAAGCAGGAGTAGTCGGGTGGGATGAATTAGGAGATTGGGATTGCCATATATACATTACTAATGAGAAAAAAAAGTATCAAATTGTATACTTTAAATATATGCAGTTTATTGTATGTCAATTGTATCTCAATAAAAGTTCTTAAAAAAATAAAAGATACTTTCAAGTTACTAACCCCACCACCTGTGAATACGGCCTTGTTGGAAATAGTCTTTGCAGGTGTAATTAAATTAAGGGTTTTTGAATGAGCTCATCATGGAGGTGGACAAACCCAAAATCCAATGACAAGTCCTTAGATGAGAAGGAGAACAGACAAAGAGAGGAAAAGACCTGGTGAAGATGAAGGCAGAGATTGGAGTTACGAATCTCCAAGCCATGAAAGACCAAGGTTAGTCATCAGCCAGCAGAAGAAACAAGAGAGGTATGGGATAGACTCTTCCTCAGAGCTTCAGGAGGAAGCAACCCTGCTGACACCTTGACTTTGGACTTCTGGCCTCCAGAACTGTGAGGCAATAAAATTTCTGTTGTTAAGCCGCCAAATTTGTGGTAATTTGTTATGGCAGCCCTAGCAAACGAATACACTAGAGTACCAACTCATCATTTTGAAAACAGGTAAATGAAGGGAAAGAGTCATGTATTTACCTTGCCTTTACTCTATGAACTGTATTTCAAGGTAATCAAATAAGTTGATGAGCAAATATCTTCTTTTATAGAAGAATTCCGGCTAATAAATGCAGAAGAAATTCTAGAATTAGAGTACCACAATTCTGTAATCCCTAATGAAATAAATGGATAATAAATAAATAAGCAATACTCATCAAAGGCTGCTAAATCTATTGGGTGAAAGACTGACGGGGAACTTTATGATGGATAGGTCAGCTAACCAAGCACGGACCCACTGATCGCTTTTAATATAACAAAAAAGGAGATAATCAGACATTTTATGCCTCGCGATGACGCCATGAGAAATACACAGTGTTCTAGCTAAGAAGTTGAATCTGGACCTAATCAGGTCTTTAAATCTCACCATCAGTTTACAGGGAATACAACCAAAAAAGAAACATGCTAAGCACCGCTGCCGGGTTACACGCCAGGTTTATCCAGAACGCGGGAATTACTCCAAGACAAGTGACCTGGTTTCTTCAACAATAAATGGCAAGAGAAGAGGGAGGTGTGAACAGTTATAGACTGAAAGAAATGGAAAAGACAACATCAGCCAAATGCAACACGTGACACTGTCAGATTTTGACTTGACGAATCCTGCTGTAAACAGACACTTCATGGGACGATTGGGGAAATTTGACCGTTGACCGACTACAAGATGATAGTAAGGAATTATTAAATTTTCTTTCATGTGTGATGATGGGTACTGTGGTTATGTTTTTTTTTTTAAAGTGTACATCTCTTAAGCATATAGAAGAAGCTACAGATAAAATGATACAAAGGCTAGGATTTTGCTTGAAAATAATCCGGAGATTTACAACAAAGGGATGGGGGAGGGGACATAAGGGTACACACATGTTGATGGTTGTCAGGGCTGGGTGGTGGGAGGGCTCATTGTCCTAGTCTCTATTTTGGACTGTGTTTGAAAATCTCCATTACAAAATGTTAAACAGGAGGGGAGACTAACAAAGGGGTCCAGTGGGACTTACATTAATGATCTGTTCATGGAGCAGCCTGATCATAATCTTCCTTCCCTCTGTGATCTGCCAGTAAAGGTAAGTGATGATTCTGGAAGAGAAGAAAGGAAAGAGTGGCAGACACTCTCGCCAATGCTTTGCCGGCTCCGAATTTCAACCAGCTACAAAGGCACTGCTATATTTGCTTGCAAGTGGATTTTGGCGCAGCCAGTGTTCCTGCAAAGTTGTATCTGGGTGAGTGAGAGGTTAAATACATCACAGCAATGGGTTGCACCATTGCTCAGGTGACTCTCATGTAAGTCACCTGCGAGGTGGGAAAAAGACCCTCCTCGGATCAATTAATTGAGCTTTTTTGAGCACAAGCCCAGGCATCAATCTTTTTTCTTCTTTTTATAGGTTGACTGAGGCACCGTTTACACGTGACACAATGGACTCATTTTAAGTGTGGTTCGATGAGCTTTGGTCCATTTATACAATTGTATGGATTTATTCCAATCTAGTTTTAATTTTTTATTGAGATATAATTGACATATAACATTGTGTAACTTTAAGATGTACAACTGTGTTGATTTGATACATTTATATATTGGAATATGATGACCACCATAGGGTCAGCGAACACCCCTATCATGTCACATTATTATTTCCTTTTTGTGGTGAAAATATTTAACAGTATTTTATATGTTATTTTGCCACACCACGCGGTTTACGGGATCTCAGTTCCACGACGAGGGATTGAATCCAGGCCACAGCAGTGAAAGCCCAGAATCCAAACCAGGGAGCTCGCTAACAGTATTTTTTTAAATGCACATGATTCTAACGTGCAGCCAGAGTTGGGGACTCTGGACAGCGCTGTTCATACTTCAGTGTGATGCGGACTTCCTGGGGTTTTGTTAAAATGCAGACGCTGATGCTGAAGGTCTGGGGCAGAGCCTGAGAGGTAGCATTTCTAACATGCTCCCCAGTGAATTAGAAGTTTGGAGGAGCAAGGCACCAGAAGAACTCCCCATTTTAATTAAGGGGGCCAATGGCAACCCAGTGTTGGGAGGGAAGGCATGACCAAGAGCTGGGAGACCCAGGTTCTAGACCCTCTGCAAATATCACTCTCTGCAGCCTGGAAACTATCTCTGCAAGTCAGTCCTTCTCTGTAAGTCTCGTCACTTCCATCTAGAAAACTGAGGGGTCACTAAGCAATCAACCTCAACACATTCCACTAGTCTGCGCTGTTGAGTCGTGTCTCCAGCGGAGGAGTGGCAGTCTCAAATGCCATTGGGACTGGGCTTGTAAATGCCATGCAGGAAAATGGGCCCAGTCCTGGCAGGTCTTCCAGTTTCTCACAAAATGTCCGAAATCTTTTTTTAATTTGGAAATGAAAGTACAGTTACCCATATATCAATAACACTCAACCGACTTTAACATAATCACAACCTCAGAAAGAACTACGCAATAATTTTCCTAAGTGCTCTGATATCCAGTTTTTTCTTTTTGTTTTCGTATTATTTCTTAAGAGGGAGCAGAGCAGGCACTGGTCTTTTCATAAAACAGACAAAACCAGATTACAAGAAGATATTAAATAACTTTTAGAAAAATTCAAGGGCAGAGTCAAGATGACCCAGAACACCGAGCCCCGCTGCAGTCTTTGCCTTCCCACAAAACATCCCTCGGCTGCCACATGCCGTGCTGATGAGGTGTCTCCCCCTCGAGTTTCCCAAGGGGCCCCGCTTACAACACAATGAGGGTGAGGATGAAGAAGAAGTGCACGCTTCCGATGAGGTTCCGGTAGATCCAAACAACCCACAGGTAGCCAGAGCTATTACTCAGGGTGTCGATCCAGCTGTAGATGGACTGAATGAAGAAGGGCAGACCTCGAAATGGGCCGCAGTCAGCGGAAGGCTTCAGTCTGATAAAACAGGGACAGAGAAACGTCTCTAGCGCCAGACTCAGGTATCGTTTATTCTAGAATAGCCCAGTCCTTTCTGGGCTCTGAACCTGGAACCAGCAGTTCTTACCTGCTCCACCCACCTTCCCCTGTAAAGGAAACCCTCTCATTCACAGTCCCAGCTGGTGTGTTTTGTACTCATGAGCTGCATCCCCAGGACCAGCTCTTGGGCAGGGGTACCACCTGATCAAGCTGCAGCCAATCCAACAAACTGGTAGTGACCTCAGTGGCATCCCGGCACAAAGAAGTGCACGGGGCCCGTTGGACTCTTCCTTAGGAACTTGCACTAAGAAATGCAAAGGTGGGAGGCTGTAATCTAGGGAAGCTAGGGTTGTAATAATGGCCACTTGAAGTCAGTTGTTATGAACAAGCAGAAACTAGAAGGCAATAAGGAACTGGTTAGGAAGAGAGAAAAGAGAGTAAACACATCACGGAACAGAGGCATCTGTCCTAAAGCCACTGAGTTCCTCATGGTTCCAGTTCCACACACATCCTAAAAATCAACTCCCTTGTTGTGTGTTCATTTGCTCATTCATTCTACGAAGGTTTATTGCATTTGGGCTGAGGCAGGGGATAGATGGGCCCCAGGCTAGACATTTACAGCCAGCGTCCTGTTTATATTTCTTAAGGCAAGAAATAGATGGGCTCCAGGTTAGACATTTACAGCCTCCTGCTTATATTTCCAAACAGAAATAACAACAGCATCAGGGTAAATAGCTGGACTTTGTCTCCATTATCTACTGTTATCTACCTTAAGATAACAGTAATGGCAGGGACAGAGAGGAGCTGAGTCCTGCCCAGATAAGAGATAAAGAGACCACATATTTCTCATTCTTGAGGTCAAGGAGACCTCCCCGACTACCTCCGCAGCAGCGCAGAAAGGCCCCTCTGGGTTAAAAAGGAGGGGGCACCACCCCATAATAGGTCATGCCAAGCCTCCCATAGGCCTCTGCACTGGAATTCATCTTGGCTAAAAGTTGCACATGCATGTCGGGGAGGGTCCTAGGGCAGGGCAGGTGTGGAAAAAGAAACAGATAATTGGCCAAAGGTAAACAAAGACCCCGAAGATCTGCCCCATGTAAGGGATTTAACCACCTCTTTACCACACTACTCCTCACTAGGAGGACGCCACACCCTCTTCTCTCTGGATGTGCATCTCTGCCTTGCTTCTCTGCCTTGCTTCTCTCTTAAATAACTGTTTCTCTGCGTGCTCTCCCGCTTGCTGTGCTGTGTTTCTAATAATAAATTTTGTACGTGTTTTTACAGTTTTTTGCCTCCTTTGCCTGCTTTCAAACAAGGCAAGAGCCAAGGGAACTTTACTTCTATCCTCTAGCCCTTGCCAGTCTAGTGGCTAGGATTCCTGGTTTTCACCCAGGCTACCCAGGTTCAATTCCTGGGCAGGGAACTAAGATCCTGCTTCAAGCCACCATGCACTGCTGTCTCCCTGAGATCAGTACCGGGCTCTGTGCTAGATACTAAGCCCTGGAGAGTCCACAATAAACAAGACAGACGTGATAATGCCCTCCCACATTCTACTGGGAAAGATGCTCAAGCAACGAGTGTACAATTAAACAAAGATTCAAAGGCATTTCTGACGCGAACTAGGGAATGAAGAAAGGAAACCGCCTTGAGAGAGGGAGAGAGGAGGTGGGGGCTGACAGAAGACAAGGACGGTCAAGAAGGACAGACCTTCTAGAGGACTTTTGAGCTGAGAGTGGAAAGAAGGCTGACAAACAAAGGAAGTGGGAAAAGCACTTCAAAGAGGTGAGCCGGTCCCACATGAGGAGAGGGTCTCGGGGCCCAGGAACAGACTGAGAGCCATGAGGCTGGAGTATGATGGAGCCACAGGGCGTGAGGTTAAAGAGGTAAGAGGGAGCCTGACCAGACTGGGCCCTTCCGTTCAGTAGAGGAAGTTCTGTTCTCCATGATGGGAGCTGGCTTCTCCCCAGCTGGGAAGCTGCAGAACTTGGAGGAAGTAGGAAGCTGTGCCAGTCAAGACTGGGCACCTTGACAGGTGGTGACCCAACTTGGATATATTGCCTCCCTTGGTTGTAGCTTCTGTTGATTACCAAGGGAACTTGGGTTAAACACTGAATTCCGATTTGTGACATCTGGGGCCTTACTGATCCTGGAGAGACTGCCTTTCCCAGGGCTAGCCTACAAAGCGTGTCTTTCATATGTGGACCAATGAATCCTGAGGCCACATCCCACCCCCACCTCCTCTCTCATGCTCTCACACTCTGGGCCCCTGTTCCCCTGCCCCCATCACCCCAGGGCCAGGTACCAGACAACTCCAGATGGCCCCTACACCCAGAGCCCACTGAGATTATTCAAACTCAACCATCCTCAGCCTGCTAACCCTGCCTTGCCCTTTCCTCCCCACCAAAACCACAATAAAGACTTTTACCCATGTTTACAGCTCTCTCCCTCTGCCTCTGACAGACTCTGGTGCCTCCCCATGTGGCCCCCCATGGTGTGATGTGCCCCCTCCTTTGGGGTCTGTGAGAATAACAAATTATTTTTTCAGTGGCAGTCATCTCCTGATCTGTTGGCCTCATGATTCCCAAAGAATGATAAAACCTACATTTTAAAACATGCACCCACCCCAAGGCTGCCATCTCCTACCTCCAGATGGTGATGGCCAGAGTGCACAGGACCCCGGTGAAGGATGGGAAAAAGAGCAAAAAGATGAAGAAAGTCATCATCTGGGAGGCCCGCCAGGCTTTGCTTGGAGGCTGGAAATTCATCATCAGGCTGATCTGAAGAAAGAGAAGCAGTCACCTCCCTTCTGCGGCCAGAGGGACCCCAGCCAGACACCAGCTCCCTGGTACCTTTTCCAACTCCCCTCCCCTCACCAACCACCACTGGGTCACATGGGACTGAGCAAAGCCAACTGGTTCCCACTTCAGACTGACTCACGTTTTTGACGTAAAACATGATGAAAAGAGTAATCATGTGGATAAAGGGCAGCAGAGGGCAGAAGAAGGTTCCGATCCTACGAGAGAGAGGGGATGAGTGTCAGAGATCAGGGAGACGGAGGGGATGTGTATGGAGGGAAGGGAAAGAGGGTGGTATGGGCTGAATCGTGTCCCTCCAAAATTCACATGCAGAAGCCCTAACCCCCAGCACCTCAGAGTGCGACTGTACTTGGAGGTAAGGCCTTTAGAGAGGTAATAAGGTAAAACAAGGTCGCTAACCTCATGTGGGCCCTAACAGCCTCACACAAAGGGAAGAAGAACACATGAGGGCCCAGGGAAAAGGCGCCATCCACAGGTTAAGGACAGAGGCCTCAGAAGAAACCGACCCTGCCAACATCGTGATTTCAAGCCTCCAGAATTGTGAGAAAATGTTTGTGTGGTTTAAGCCACCCGGTCTGTGGCCCTTTGTTATAGCAACCCTAGAAAACTCATACAGGGGGAGGATGAGCAGACCAACAGAGGTCTTCCAACAGAGCAGACCAGGCAAATCTGCAGAGAAGGCTATCCACACAGCCATTAATTACACCACCAGATGGGCGTCAGCCAGCCCTAACCCAGGTGTCCCAAACGTGGGCCGAGAACTCCTCCACCCGCTCTGGCATTCGAGAAGGCCTGAGGTCCTGCAGGGACAGGCATTAAGCTGCATCGAGTTACAAATGAGAAGGGCACTCCCTCTTCAACTCTCCCCAGTGCTTCTGAGGCCAAAAGAAGAAAATCTCAGTTTGGTGCTAGAATGTCTTTAAGTCCTAACATCTGCCAACCTCCATTTTTTTTTTTAAAAAGCAGTGTTTAGACGGAGAGCCTTGACAGACAGTAGCATCTAGCTAGAATTTAATGATTTTTTTGTGATGGGATTGATTTTATTTTTCAAATTACTTGCAATTTCTGTCCAATGATATGATTTTCCATTGATGATGATAAAATAAAGACTCATTAAAAGTGTATTTAAGTTTGAAAAAGGCAAAGAATTTAAAAGACAATATTAAGTCAAAAACAGTACAGGTGATAGATATGCCAAAAAAAATTGGCAGGCTGGTGTACAAAAGACTGAATTTTGGGAAACATTTTCCTCATCTCGTTTTCTACCGTAATACCTAACAGACACTCAATTTCTGTCATTCTATTCTCTTCTTTTAAAGCTCATCATCAAAGGCAATATTCTCCTAAAAGCCACAGAGGTTAAATCCATAATTGCCATGGAGACAGGAAAAGATATGTGTGTTTCCAACTGTGCTCATTTATGATTTATTAATGAAAACCATCACAATGAGCATCTCTGTAAACTTTCCTGCTTCAAAGCTAACATTTCCCTTGGGAATCTCTTTCAAGTTGTCAGTAGTGTGAGGGCTCAGGCTCTAGGATTTGAAAACCCGGATATTGAATCAGATGACTTACACACACTACTTATTAAAAACAAAAAAGTCGAGTGCTCATAAGTACCATATGATCCAGTGATTCCACTTTTATTCTATATCAAAAAGAATTGAAAACAGGGTCTCAAAGAGATATTAGTACATCCATATTCATAGTAGAATTATTCACAACAGCTAAAAATTATAAGTAACCTTCGTGTCCATTGGCAGATGAACGGATTAACAAAATGTGGTACATGCACGTGCTGGAATATTATTCAGCCTTAAAAAGGAAGGAGATTCATTCCCTTATAGTTTTCTAATGTTTATTGTGATGATAAAAGTGAAGAATTAGAAACAGGAGACATTGCAAAGAGTAGTCCTGCAGCACCTAAGACTATTAAGGCCAAGTTCACACTCAACAAAACCTTTACTCACATGATCTCAATGTGAGATTTCAAAATCTCCAAACCAATTTTATTTTAAATTTTAGCTGTTATTTTTCTTTTTTTCCCCATTCTCTTCCTTTTTTGGAAAACAAGTCATTTCCATATCTGCTTGACACCAAGTCCTGAACACATAATTACTTTCTACTGTTTTACTAAAATAATGATAGTCTCTTTAATTCCCAAGTTTTTCCTTGCTTCATTTGTAACAATAAATAAATAAAAACCTGTAATGTGTTAAAAAAAAAAAAAGGAAGGAGATTCTAACACATTCTATTTGGATGAATCTTGAGGACCTTATGCTAAGTGAAATAAATGAGCCACAAAAAGATAAATTCTACATGAGTCCACTTATGTAAAGTATCTGGACTACTCAAACTCAAAGAAACAGAAAGTAGAATGCAGGTTGCCAGTGGCTGGAGCAGAGAGGGAATGCAGAGTTGTTGTGTAATGGGTACACAGTTTCAGTTCTGCAAGGTGAAAAAGTCCTGGAGATGGTTACATGACAATGTGAATGTACTCAACAGCACTGAACTGTACACTTAAAAATGGTTAAGATGGTAAATTTTATGTTATGTGCTTTTTACCACAATTTTTTAAAAAAAGCCCTTAAGGATAACAGCTGCCATATAATATCCCTATTTATAAACATTTCTGAGTCAGTTACTCACTAAGCACTTAATGCGTATATTTTCTCATTTAATCCTCACCAAAACCCTGTGAAATAGGTACTAGTATCTCCCCCATTTACAGATTAGAAAACTAAGGTTTAGAGAGAGTTTATGTAACTTGCCCAGCGGCATCCTGTTCATCGAGATCATGTGAGTAAAAGGCCTTTGTAAACTGCCCAGTTGCCAGAGGGGGACCTGGCGGTGTGCAAAAGCATCACCGAAACGACACAAAGAAAAACGCCTCACCACCGCCAAAAATAAATTCATCGACATTAGTGAGTTATTTGCAGATGGCCAAATCACCCAGGCAGCTTTAAAGAGCTGGAAAATAAAAGCACTTACAGTTGCAATGGCGTATTGGAGATTGCAAAGTAGTTTTCTTAAATAATCCTACTTGATCCTCAACACCACAAAGGCAGCTATTATGATGTGCGTTTGACAGGTGAGGAGACTGAGGCTCAGAGAAGCTCAGTGACCTCAGTGAGTAGAAGAGCCAGCCCCAGAACCCACGTTTATCCAACTCCAAATCCCCGGCTTTCAGATAAGCAACCCCCTCCCCCCGCAGATGCAACCTGGCAGCGTAACATGCCATGCAGAATTCTGGCGTTAACTCCATCATGTTAAAATGAATACATAAAAACTGTCACTGGCTATTGGTTTGAGTTTCTAGGTGAGCTTGTCAAAAATTTGATGCATCTAGCTAGCCATCCTCAAAACACACACTCATGCTCACACACACGTGCACACACACATGCACATATACACACGCACAATTGCTGAAACAGAGGCGGCAAAACCCAAAGGCTACAGAGGTCCCACCAGAGCCCCACTACCAGTGAGTGAAGCAGGTCAAGTGTAAGACATACACAGCCTTCTCTGCCTTTATTTTCCCAGTTCTGTGGAGATATCAACACAAAGCAAAGTTTTCTACCATAAGAAAACTAACAGCTTAAGGGCAACAAGAAATGGCAAATCAATGCTGGGGATACGATAGTTCAAGGTGGGGACTGCGGCAAACTGGAGCCACTCATCCCAGTTCAAGGCCCAGCCAATTGCTATCATCATGGGAGATGGTCTAGATCATCCCTTTTTTTTGGAGAGAAGCCGGAAATTTTAAATCTTATGTGAAATCACCTGATTTTTAAATATTGGTAGTTAATTCAAATTTTTAGGAAAAGCACTGCATCAGACAAGCCAAACACACTTGCAGGCTGGATACGGCCTGGGGCGCCCCACGTTGGGAACCCTGCTCTGTGTTGATTCTTGGCTGAAGCCCACATAAAGGAAAAGAAGAGTTTGGGACATGAATTCATGGTTCTCAGACTGGCTGGAGTAGGTATTGCCTGTGAAGCTTTGAAAAACAACAGATTCTGGGTGTTGCCACCAAAACTCTGTGTCCACAGCCAGGCAGGAATCACTGGGCAAACCACAGATTGAGAGGACTTACCACACCAGCGTTTGTGCGTAGATGAGTTCTAGGACATTCCTGGCAATGTCAAACTCCTGTAAGCCAAAACTGGTGATAAGCCGCCTCCCGATGACTCTGTGAAAATGTAACGAACTCAGTTGTCCCCAAACCATCAACTCCCGCCTTCAAAGGATTCCCCACAATCGACAGAGGAGGACCAATCCTCACCAGTTTGGAGTGAAGTCCTATGTTCCCTTGCAAATTTTTGAAAAGCTCCAAGTATGAGCATGTTTTCGAAGAAATAATTGATGGAAAATGGAATTAACACAATGCATTCAACTGTAGGTACTGCTAAAGTGATTCAGAAAAATTCTAGAGAACATTATTTAAATTATCCCAATTACTATTTAAACAGATAATTAATTATACATTTAAAATAGGTATTATTTAAATGAGATGATTGTTTAAATTATCCCATCTATTATCTTGTTTATACCACCTTTTGCTTGTTAAACTTTTTTTTTTTTTTTTTTTCCGGGACCAAACTCAGCACCTCTCAACTCAAACTGAAAAATTTTCAACTTTCAGTTACTGCTATTGAGTTAATGGTGTTTCCTGTTTTCTAAATCCACAAGGGGGAAACCTAGGTCCCCATTTATTCTGAGGAAACTTGACACCACTTTGATTTTTTTCATACAGAGGAATTGGCAATTAAAAACTGCTATAAGAAATAGAACAACAAAAAACTTCTCACCTTTATGTCCAGATCCTGGACAGAGGCTGAACTAAAAGTGAGTTTGGGAAAACTGAGTGAGGAGATTTGGCTTTCAACCTACCCACTGAGGAAGGAGTCATCTTATCACTAGCGCAGCTTGCAAAAATAAGTAAATGTCTATTAGGAATGAGATGCTCGTAATATTATTATAAAGTAAATGAATAAATAAAACAGGACCACACATGGGCCAATGATGACATTACTCCCAGCCTGCACACCTGGAGTCTAAAATAAAAATTAGTGCATTAATTAAAGTAGTGCATCAAGTAAATTCAGTGAAAGCAATGAGATAAATCTATAGGTACAGGCACGGGAAGATAACAAGGCATAGTGATAGAATTAGTGAGAGCAAACTCCATAGCAATTTTGCAGTGGGACCCCACTTTTGTCTTTGAAAATTGTATGGTATATACACACACACGAAGCAGTGCATAGAAGAATCTGGAGGAATATACATACACTAGAATATTAAAATGATCCATTGTGGATAAGATTTCAATGGCTCTGTTTCCGTGTTTATTTTCTAGAGCTTTCTCAGGAGGTTATAAAGGGCCTATTGAACTAAATAAAGTTTGACAACAGGACTGTCAGGTCAAGATGAAATTTCAGTTAATTCAGAAGAAAACAATATTTCAAAAGGCAGTATGCACACAGAACAATGTACACTTAGAGTACAGAAAGGACTTCCTGCTCAGACAAGACTATGGCTCTGGTTACAACATCAGGTACTAATTACTCAAGACAGACAAATATTTACCTCCTCAGGAACTCCCCCAGGAAGGAATCGGCTAAAGAGAACACAAAATCCATCAGAAGGAGCCGGTAGATATCTTGGCCAATGAGGGTTTCCCAACACTGGAAGGCAAAACAAGAGTTGGGATGTGGGAGGAGGCTGTTGTCTGCTCCGTTCCCATCTGTTCCTGGCCC
Source organism: Hippopotamus amphibius kiboko (assembly GCF_030028045.1). Taxonomy (NCBI): domain Eukaryota; kingdom Metazoa; phylum Chordata; class Mammalia; order Artiodactyla; family Hippopotamidae; genus Hippopotamus; species Hippopotamus amphibius. Next base: position 136,875,429 of record NC_080194.1, on the reverse strand, counting down.
CCTGTGCTCATAAGAATGTGGCTGGTGGCTTAGTTGGACCGAGTCTTTGAGTGCCCAAAAAAGCAGACCCACTCTCAGCAGAAATGCACCTTAAGCTAAATTTGTTTTCAAAAGTGTTTATTCTCTTCCTGTGCTCCTTCTTCCCCCATTACGGCTTGCCCTCCTCAGGTACCCAAACTTTCCCTTCTCAATACCTCTCCCCTTTAATACTTTTCATCTTTGCCCTATGCCCTCTGGATCCCGATTCTCAGCCAAGGAGCGCAGGAGGTGTCAATGGTTACTAATGCCTCTGCTTCTTTTGCTTATTAACCTTATGAAAAATCAATTAACATCTTCCTGATTAAGAAAGTGGCCTAGAGGTTTAGCAGACTAGCACAAACGGGAAGGTTATGATACTGGTGGTTAGTTACCTCTGTAGGAAGTCAGTGCTGTGAGCTGAAGGATTGGGAGATTCTAGATTTGGCTGAATGAGGAGAGGAAAGTCTCAGGTGTATAGCCCAAGGCTGGATGGAAGAATGGATGGATGGATAGATGAATAGATGGATAAGTAGATGTATAGATGGATGGGAAAATAACACGTTATCTGCTTTAATATCATAAGCAGAAGCTCTTGAGGAACCTACTTCCTCCCTGGTGGTCAAAGGCAAAACTGAAGGCAAAACAGCATGGAAATCTCACCTCTTCTCCAGCCAGGGCCACAATGTTGAGCCAATAGTAACAAAGAATTCCAATGATTGATATTTTCAGAAAGATGTTTCTAAAAAAGCAGAAGCAAAAACAACTATCATCACCTTCCATGGCAGTCATTAGTGCCGTTTGCCAATATTTCCTTTGGGGCACATGGTAGGATGGAAATGTCTGCCCCCCTGCGGTTGAGTGGGGTTATATGGCTAGATTTGGTGTGTGTCATTTTGTGTCACTTCTAGACTAGAGCAGTTAAATGCCAGCGAGACTCTTCAGGACTCACCGTCTTCCCTCTGGAATGACAATCAGCAGTGTTTGAGACGGTTGCTACAACCTCAGCCTGGATCCCTGAGTGACTAACATGAGCAGAAATCCCTTGCCAATCCACAGTGGGCACATAGTATGGACAAGAAGTAAACACTTGTGTTCTAAACCACTGTGAGCTTGTGGTGGGAGGGGAAGGGTGGGGGGAATGTTTGTTACTACAGCTTAACCTCATTTACTCTGACTGATACACCTTCTCTTGGGCATCGCCACACTATCTGATTGCACTTCTCACTGTAATAGTAGTGCATATACGCACTATTCCTCAGGTGCCTCCATGGGCAGCAAACATGCTAAGCATGTTATTGAATCCTCCCTCTTAATCTTTACAGATCTTATCATCAGGTAGATAGTACTTTATGCCTATCCTACTGATGATGAAACTGAAATGCAGAGAGATGAACTAACTTGTACAAGATCACGCCACTTGTTTAGGGGCATGACAAAGTTTCAAACTGAGGACCATCTGACTTCACAGCCTGAAGTCTTAAACCCAGTCACTTTGCCTAAATCAAAACCTATTGGTTTTAAGAGGTCTTCAGCATGGGTGTGCCGAGAATCACGCACCACTAGACCAGTGGTTCTCAAAGTGCAGTCCCTGGACCACCAGTAGCATCTGTAAAAATGTTAGAAAGGCACATTTTCTGGCCCCACCCCAGATTTACTGCATCAGAAACTCTGGGGTTGGGACCCAGCAATTCCTCCAGGTAATTCTGGTGCATGCTAAAGGTTGAGAACCATCGCACTAGACACATTGTGGAGGAAGGGACGGGATCTATCTGTTTCAACTCCAGATCCCAAACCTCTTACCCAGTGCTTAGCCTACAGCAGACCCTTAATAGCTACTGGATTAATGCCGTAGTATACAGTGATACTATGATTTCTAATAAGAAATATGTATTTGGTCTTCTTTCCCTTCTCTGGCACTGAGCTCCTAAAACCGTTGCAATTTCCTAAGTGAGGGGAGCTATCAAGGTATCTTCTGTTATATTAATAAGGTGACTGTTGGGAAACCCCTAGGTGTACTAAGGTTAGGGGCTGGTTGCCATGACAACCTATCCTGTGATTAGAGGGTCTGAACTCAGCTTGCCTACCTCAGACTCCAGGGAGGGGAGAGGGGCTGGAGACTGAGTTCATCATTTAATCAATCATGTCTATGGAATGAAGCCTCCATAAAAACCCAAAAGGAGGGGGTTCAGAGAGCTTCCGGATTGGTGACGGGACAATGCTTGAGGAGAGTGGAAATCTTGGTGAAGGCAAGGAAGCGCCAGACCCCTTCCCCCATACCTTGTCCTACTTATGTCTTCTATCTGGCTGTCCCTGAGTTACATCTTTTTATAATAAAGCAGTAATCTAGTAAGTGAAGCGTTTCTCTGATTTATGTGGGCCGCTCTAGCAAACTAATCAAACCTGAGGAGAAGGTCATTGGAACCTCCAACTTACAGCTAGTCGGTTAGAAGCCCAGGTGACAAGATGGATTTGCGACTGGCGTCTGAAGTGGGGCTGGGGGCAGTCTTGTGGGATTGAGCCCTTGCCCTGTGGGACCTGACACTATCTCCAGGCAGAGTTGAATCAAATTGTAGGACACCCAGCTGATGCTGGAGAATGGCTTGGTGATGTGGGAAAACCCACACACGAGAATTGGTGTCAGAACTTTATATACATTTACTGCAGTGTAACTCCAGGTTAAACTTGAAAACGCTCTCTTCTCAGCCAAGAGAAGCTTATCATAGGTCAGAATGATTGTCTACTTCTGAGCTTTCTCATTTCCTCTGCATGTAGAGAAGATTTTAGATATTTTAGGAAGCAATACATAAGGCTAATATATATTAAAAGATAATAAATCTCTCTTGGGATCAGAAAAATGCAAATTAAATAAAGGGATTAGATCCAAATGACACACCAAGCGTACATGCCCACCACCTCTCCATCCAAATTCTATTGAAATGATATAAAAGTTAAAAGCTAAACGATCCATAAGCAGTGGAAAACAAAAAAGTCATCGTGGACAGACCAGAAATATTGAGGAATTTATAGAAAATAGAAAGCAGAAATAAAGGACAGGGAGATTAAAATATGAAAAGTGGTTGGTGGAGAAGACTGGAGAAAACCCCAGTTTAAAACTAATTTGGCAGAGGACTGCCTCAGAGGTTGCAGTAGTTCTGAGGATGCCCGGAGCTTAGAGACGGCAGATACAAAGGGTCTGGAAAGGGCAGCAGGCTGATTATTTGACCACGCTAGATGCCAGAAAACCTCAAAGCACCTATAGACCTCAGAAGAGGTAGTTAGAATACAGTGTCTTTGGCTCATGCAAACCCACATTCAAGTAGAAAGGCAAAATAAAAGATATGTGGGAACATGGAAGTACTTAGAAAGTTGACCATCCTGGGATCTACTCTAAAATTATGTCTTATCATCTCTTATAAAAGGAGGCAGTTGTAAGTAGGATATATTTAACAAACACTGGTGAGCAAAGAAGCCAGTCAAACTTAATGTGTATGTTCAAAAAAAATCACTTTATGCCACTGAATTGTACATTTAAAATGGTTAAAATGTTTTTTTAACGACACACACGCACACACACACACACACACGCACGCACACACACACACACACAAATCCCAATCGTTCCTAACCACTGAGAGGAGGCACCCAGAGGTGTAGGGTGGGTAGAAGTGAAGGCTTTCTAAGATTATTTTCTTCAGGAGAATAATACATATATAGATTAACTCTAAACATTAGTCTTAGAAGTCAGCCAACTTTTTCCGTGAAAGGCCAGACCGTAAATACTTCTGGCCTTGCAGGCCATACAGTCTGTGTCCCAGCTCTGCAGTTGTAGCAGGAAAGCAGCCACAGCTGTGTTACCAACGGACGTGGTCACATTCCATTAAGACTTTATTTATGAAAATGGGAGGCAGGCTGGGCCTGCAGGCTGTAGTTTGCTAACTCCTGATCTAAAACATATACATAGGGGTGTGTGTGTGTGTGTGTGTTAAAATATGCTTGTTACAAATTTCAGGGTGGCAGAAATGTTTAAGATCTGTATGAAGAAACTGTAAACACAGACACAAGCACAGATATGCTATTCCAGGAAGAAGGAATGGCCAGTGCAAATGTCCTGAGGTGGGTGGGCAGTGTGGCATGTTTGTGAAGAATTAGAAGGCGAGTGAGGCAGGGAGCACTGAGGAAGGGGGAGAGAGGTAGAAAATGAAGCTGGAGAGCTGGCCAGGAGGCAGATCTCAGAGGCCGTGGTAAGGTAAGGGTTCTGCAACTGACCAGTAAAGAAGGTCAATCTGCATGTACAGTCCTAACGTTATAAACACCACCGTAACCAGAACCGGTCGGGGCACTAGCCAGGAAGAAGCAATAAGGACACTGTTTGGGTAGTTATATACTTTGTTTATCAAACTGTGGGGTCCCCTCTAGCACATACAGTGCCTTGGTGGGAATTGCCAGAAGCACCCCCTCCACTTCCATTTGAATGGTTGAACTACAAAAACGCACCTGTTCCTCCCAGCTGATTCAGTGGGTACTCAGCCTCACAGTGTGACTCATGGGAACACTGGATGATATCAGTCCCCATACAACTCCTTAGCCAAGAACATTTGTGCAGTGCACAGCCTGCCCATCTGTACATCTCATAACTGAGAACTATGTTAATCCTCAGGCTGGGAGCAATTGGGAAAGATAAGTCATTACTTTGAGCAAAAAGCAGTTGTACTCAATAACTGTATTTCCTCAGGGCTCTTTGGATTTTATGGCTGTTAACCCACACCATAAAAACATACTTCACTCTTGAAATTCTTTCTGGAAAACAGAACTTTGATACCGGAGTGTAACCTTTTCTAGCTTCCATCCGATTTCCCTCCATAAAAATGGAAGGTGCTGTGGGGAGCACTGGATCAGGCCACACTTACCGGATCAGGAGGATGTAGACTTCATGTCTTGGCACCTCGTAGTGTTCCACAAGCCTGAACATGGAGTAGAAGCGAGGCACGACCAGGTTGATGCAGGAGACCACGAAAGGCAGTAACAGCACTGCCCCGGGGTTCCTGTGGTTCTCCAGGAACTGCAGGGATGGAGGGAGAGATGCCAACTGTGCACTGGACCCCTCTCTACTTGACTCAGAAGACCCCCCCACCCCACGATGGGAAATCCTCAGAAGTAGCTCCTCTGAGGTTAGCTATTAAGGTACCATTTATCAGGCACTTACCCTGGGCCAGGGATTTAATTCCCACTACAGCCCAGCAGGTGGATGTTAATAGACTTAACTGATGGACAACCTGAGGCTCAGAGAGGTGAAGACGCTTGCCCAGGGTCACCCAGCTAGGAAGTGGAGGATTTGAACCCAGGTCTATCAGACTCAGGGATCTGAGCTCCAACAGCCATTCTGCGACTTTACTTTCCTTACCAAGAGGTTTGGGATAAATAAGAATGTGCTCCTGGCCTTTGGAGCAAAAGCTTGAGTTACTGAAGCTGCCACACAAGGGAATTTCTCCTCCTTCTCCTGCGTGCCCTTGTTCATTTCACCAGGCTTTGCCTGTCCTCAGGTGCTGAATTAGGGGCTGGGGGAGCCTCTGCTAGCCCACGTCACACATTTGCATGAGGGTCAGAGGGGCATCCCTGCCTTCACGTGGACACTGCCCTGGTGTTTGGCTGGAGTGAAGCCTGGGCTGCCCCTCTGCCAGGCGCCCTTGGGATAAGGGATTCCCGTGGATTCATCTGATGTCTGACAACTCCCCATTCCCCATCTCCAGGCCTGACCCTGCCTCTATCTACCTCTGGATGGTTTTGAAAGCACCACTTGTATTTTTGGCAGTATCTTTGGAGCCAGAGTAAGCTAAGGTCAAATGCTGCCCCCTCCCTATGCTTATAAGCCGCAAGGTTTGGAACCAGATGCATAGCTTCTCTGAGCCTCTGTCCCAGTCTGTGTGATGGGGAGATTATCACGTAATCCGCAGAGAGGTTGTAAGAATTAAGTGAGACCAAATAAGGGAAGATCTAGCCGCAGGGCTGCTAAACGACACAGCTGGGGGCACCAGTCACATGAAATTGTAGCTGCCCGGGAATGTGACCACCCCTGGAGTTGTGCAGAGGGCTGATCCTGCCTGGCACAGGGCAGATGTTCAAACAATGGGAATGATTCCACTTCTACCTCCTCTCCTCCTTAGCTGCTCTCCTTCGCTTCGGGTGAGTGTGAAGGAAACCTTCAGGGTCAAGGAGAAACTCACAAGTCTTCTTTGTAGCTACAGCTGCCCTGTCACAGCTTCCACCCTAGGTAGGCAGTGCCAGACCCCAGAGGACTGTGACTCGATTTTGTCTCTTTCAGGGCAATCCTTAATATGGTTAATGTCGACGCCTTAGGTTTGTATAATCTCACACCCATTTTCTTGCTGGCCCCTCCTTCACTTCTTCATCCATTGGGTTGAGCACCTACTAAGTACCAGGTATTGGGCCAGAGGCCTGGCTATCCTTTTGAAGAAACAGATGCATAAACGAGCATTTTCAATGCTGCATGTGACAAGCACACAGGGAAAGACTGCAGAGTCAGGTGCACCTAACTCAATCTGGTAAGGGTGGTGATGGTGAGAAAAGACTTCCTGGAGGAAGTGTCACCCGTGCTGAGGTCTAGAGGAAGAAGAGGAGGAGTTCACCAGATGAAGGGAAGTGGGCACGGGAAGTGCAGAAAGAACTGCATGTGTCCCATCTAGAGATGAGGGAAAATATGGTGTGTTCAGGGAACTATGGACACTCTACTTAGTGTTGCTGGTGTGGGATATGGGTGGTTGAGGGGTGCTGAGGCTGGAGATGTGGGCAGGGGCCACATTATAAAAGATCTATCAACCATGCCATGGAGGATAGATTTTATATTTAGAGTAATGGAAAGCCATTAAAGAAAGTGACACAATCAGACCACCCAGCACCACAATTCTAGGGGTCGGCAAAATGGGCTACAATTAGCCCCACTTTCCAGAAGACAAAGTGAAATCTACAGAAAAACAGTACGTTGTCCACCCAGCTGATCCGTCTCAGAGTTCATATCATTAAAAACAAAAAAAGAAAGGCTAACATTCCTTCATCACCCATGGTATCAGGCACTAAACAGACTTTCTACATAACTTTTCTCTATTCCTGACCACACACCTACAAAGCAGGTATTCCCAATTTACAGGTAAGGAATCTGGGCCTTGGAAAGAGTAAATCACTTGCCAGATTCCATCGGTTCACAATTCTTAAATGTCTACTCAGTGCCAGAGGTGATGAGAAATAAGGATATAATACTAAAAGAGGAAACCAGAACCTGATCCCCGGTCTGCGGCCAAAGTTCCCATCTCTCCATCAGCCGAGCCTCCCACTCTGAGGTATGCAAACATGTCAGCTGGGGATGTTATGATGCAGATTCTGGGTCTGCGGGCCAAGGGAGGGACCCAGGATTCTGCATCTTTTAGCCAACTTCCCTCTGGTGCCGATGCTGCTGGCCGCAAGCCCAGTTCGAGCGGTGGGCCCTCTCCTGCCCTCCCCCTCCTGCATCCCGTCCCTTCACCTGCTTCTCTGCGCTCTGGACCCTGGAGCTCCTGCCTCTCTGGTTACCTTGGAGTTGTTCGCAGCCAGGTAATAAACAGCTACACAGCAGGCAATAGCCACTCCGGTGGAGACAACCCAGGCTGCCACGTGGGCAGACAAGCGGATCAACTGCTGATTGAGTGTTAACTTGACATTCTCCTGACGGATTTCTGACAGGTTCTCCTGTAAATACAAGGAAGTCAAGTTCACCCGCAGACCCCCTCCACTGTTAGCAAAGATCACCACCCCCCCCAAGATCTTGCTGCTACCAGGGACACAAACCCACTCCAGATCCACAGGAGAGAGAGGGGGGAATGTGTACAATGAACTTGGATTAGGAGACCTGTGGGAAAATCTCTAATGGGCAAGAACCCCCATCATTTCATTAAATACCTTTTCCATCTCAGAGGAACAGAGATTGGGACCGCAGTCTTGGGAAAATACATTGAGGACACAGAGCCTTCTTGAAGAATAAGTTGGGCTTCCTAGGTGGCGCAGTGGTTAAGAATCCGCCTGCCAATGCAGGGGACACGGGTTTGATCCCTGCTCCAGGAAGATCCCACATGCTGCAGAGCAACTAAGCCTGGTGCCACAACTATTGAGCCTGCGCTCTAGAACCCGTGAGCCACAACTATTGAGCCCATGTGCTGCAACTACTGAAGCCCACGTGCCTAGAGCCCGTGCTCCGCAACAAGAGAAGCCACAGCAATGAGGAGCCCACGCACCACAATGAAGAGTAGCCCCCACTCACCGCAACTAGAGAAAGCCTGTGCACAGCAAAACAAGACCCAACACAGCCAATAAAATAAATAAATTAATTAATTAATTGAAAAAAAAGAATAAGATGTCTACCCTAGGGAACCTTCTGTCAAAGGAACCCTCTGCAACCCTCTTGTCAAAGCCCCTTGGTTTATAAATTCTGCTTACCCCTTTTTTTTTCAATATCTTTTTCTATAGACCAGGGTTTGTCAACCTCAGCTCTACTGTCATTCAGAGTTTGATAATTCTGTGACAAGAGACCTGTCCTGTGCACTGCAGGGTGTGACGGGGCCTGTCCTGTGCACAGCATCCCTGACCTCTACCCACCAGCTGCCAGTAGTACACACTCCTCAGCTGCAACAACCAAAAAAGCTACCAGGTATTGCCATGTGTCCCTGGGGCAAAACTGCCCCGGGTTGAAAACCACTGGATACAATTTTAAACCTGGAACTGTGAGGCTGAGAAATATTTACATTCAGACTTTTGTTATAAATTGTTAAACTGCCCTCTAGCAAGCTTATATCAATAACAAAGCCACCACGTTGTGTGAAAATGTCCACTTCCCTGCACCATCACCAGCACTGGGTATTTAAAATAGTTTCAGGGTCTTTTCGCCAAAATCATGGAGAATAACAAATAATTCATTATTACTTTAAGAAAAGTTACAGACATTGAAGGAGGAAAGAAGACTGGCCAAGGGAAGGGTGTAAAGCTAGTTCATCTTACCCTGATCTCAGTGCTCAGATTTTTCTGTTTCAGCTTTACAGCGCTTTCATGGGTGACAGTGAAATCCCAGCAAAAAATGAGTTTAGCAATCCCTCTGGAGTAAATGTGGGGGTTAATGAAGTTGTTCCGGAAGTACCTGGCCATGCTAGGGAAGGCAGAAACCAAAGTACCCAAGGATTATTAGGACAGGAATTGGGGGTGCAGGGATTATAACAAAGAAAAGTCCCATCATTAGTGGCGAAAGGCAACATAGAAGAGTTAGCCCCAAGTTCTTCCAGAACAGTATAATAGCAAACGTAATGGCCAAGGGCTTTCGGATCTGACTTTGTAACCCTATATTGTCAGCTGGGGGATTTTGTCATTCTAACTGCTCTGACCCTCAGTTTCCACATCTATATAATGGGGATAATAATAGTTCCCACTTCACAGAGTTATTATGAGAGTTGTATTAGTTTCCTCTTGCCACCATAACAAACTGCCCCAAACTTACTGGCTTAAAACAACACGTATTTATTCTCACAGGAGGTCAGAAATCAGAAAATGGTCTAAAGTCAAGGTATTGGCAGAGTTGTATTCCTTCTGGAGACTTGAAGGGAGAATCTGTTTCCCTGCCTTTTCCAGCATCTAGAGGCTGCCTGCATCCCCTGGCTTGTGGCCCCTCCATTTTCAAAGCCAGAAGGGTAGCATCTTCCACTTTCTCTCTGACTTTGACCCTCCTGCCTCCCACTTTCAAGGACCTGTGTGATTACATTGGCCCATTTTAAGATCCTTAACTTAATCAATCAAAATCCCTTTTGCCCAACCAGGTAACATATTCACAGCTTCTGGGGATGAGGACATGGACATCTTTGTGTGTTTGGGGGGGGTGGTGGTGGTGTCATTATTCAGCCTACCACAAGAGTCAATGCAGCCCCTAGGGCAGTAAGCACACGATAAAGGTGGCTATTATTATCATGGAGACGTCAGTAGGATTCAATGCAATTGGACCCAGGAAGCACTTAGCACTAAGCCTGACATGTAAAAAATGCTGCTACCTCTCTAAACTTGGCCACCACCTAGGAATAACAGCTTAAGAAATAGAAACATGTCCTAGTTTGATAGGACAAAACAGAATCTGGTTTTACTTTGGATCTGGTTTTACTTTGGATTATCGTGCTGGCAGTGAGGTTGCTACGGGCTGAACTATATCCCCTAAAAATTAGCATGTTGAAGTCCTAACCCCTAGTACCTGAGACACTGACTGCATTTGGAGATAGGGTCATTACAGAGGTAATTAAGTTAAAGTGAGATGATTTAGGGGCCCTAATCCAATATGGCTGGTGCCCTTATACAAAGGGGATGTTCGGACACAGGTATGCACTGAGGGCAGATCACGTGAGGACACACTGAGAAGGCTGCTGTCTGCAAGCCAAGGAGAGAGGCCTCAGGAGAAACCCACCCTGCTGACACCTTGAACTTGGACTTCTAGCCTCCAGAATTTGAGAAAAAAAATTTTTTTGTTCAAGCCCTCCAGGCTATGGTACTTTGTCATGAAGACGTAGTAAACGAACAGGTTTAACAGATGGAGCATCTGTACCTCCTCTTTGACAGCTGTCAGTTGACAGCTGTCCATCAAAACTACTTGAGTCATGGAATCTTTATTTTCAGACTGACAAAGTTCTTTAAAAGCACATGAAAACTTCTCTTCCTCTATCCAATCTTATATTTTATGTTCTAGGATAAGCAACGATCAGACAGCAATAGAAAGTTGAAACTGCAGAGAAGCTGTTTCTCCAGTAACTTCTGAGTCTTTTGAATTTTGCCTACATCCAAAAAGAGCTTAAAATCAGAAAATGCAGACGTTCCATACCTGAAGAGCAAACTGAAAAAGCAGATGACCAAGCATGCTCCGATTGTGAAGATGTAGGCCAGCTGCATGTTGTAGGAGGCCCCGATGTTCCCATGCTGGATGGTAGAATTGGTGTAAAAGCCATAGTACATCACTGTGTCCCTAAAATAACCCTGAAAGGGACAATAAACCCCAGGTCAGGCAGATCTCTTGAGAAAACAGTGAATGACTATGGTCTGCACAGTTGACTTCTTCTGTATGCAAGAAGCCTGCACTGGTCAGTTTAGATATTTTGTTTGCCAGGAAAGAGGCCCCCGAGGCCCCCAAGATGTCCTATCACTAGGCTCTCAGAGATGGAAAGGGATCTCAAACCAACAAACTTCACAATGGAAGGACCCAGCGATCACCACCTGGACCCAGTGACCAAGCCAAGCATGATTAAAAAAAGCAGGACAGCCAACTGTTATGTGCCTCTGTCATCTATTAAGTATTACGGTCAAACATGTTTAAAATGAAACAAATCAAGCCTTTAGGTCTAAATTTCAATTTATAGGAAATAAGGGGTCTGTATAAATTAGAGGAACAAATTAGAGAGACCAGAGAAAACCATTTGACAATCGCAGAAGGTAGAACGTTGGAATCTGCATGACTACTGGCCTGGTTTCTGCAGTAAGCAGTGTGAAGAAAAACCACCATTGGGGAGATCATTCTAGATTAATAGAGACTTCAGAGAAAAACAACTGAATGCAAAGAGAGTGTGGTCTTTGCTTGGATCCTGGTCTGAACAAAAAGCTATGAAAGACATTTGGGGGACAACTGGGAAAATTTGAATATGGTCTGGATTTTAGATCATATTAACTTTAAATATTGCTAAGTGTGATAACATATGACTGCAGGAAAATGTCCTTATGGTCCAGAGATGCATGTTAAAGAAAGTCAACTGATATCTGTGATTTACTGTAAAATACTTCACAAAAACAGTAAGACAAAACAAATTTGGCAAAATGTTAACAATTTAAAATCTATGTAGTGGGTCTACGCGTGTTTATTTTACTACTCTATTTTCCTGTATGTTTGAAGTTTTTCAAAATAAAATGTTTCATATATACAAATATACAAAATATATACAATAATGAGAAAAAAAGATAAATTAACGCAATAATTCCATTTTAATGTGTCTATCCCAAGGAAAAAAATTTTTACCAGAAAAAGAAAAAAGAAAGATGAATGGGGCCTCCCTGGTGGCACAGAGGTTAAGAATCCACCTGCCAATGCAGGGGACACGGGTTCGATCCCTGGTCCAGGAAGATCCCACATGCCTTGGAGCAGCTAAGCCTTTGTGCCACAACTACCGAGTCTACGCTTTAGAGCCTGTGAGGCACAACTACTGAACCTGCGTGCCACAACTGGAGAAAGCCCGTGTGCAGCAACGAAGACCCAACACAGCCATAAATAAATACATAAATAATTAAAATAGATAAATAAGTAAATTTATTTTAAAAAAAAGAAATATGAATGGAGGAACCTTACTGTGAACGTTCTGCTACAAGAATAGGCAAACTTTTCCTGTAAAGAGCTAGATAGTAACTTGGCCAGCCCACAACTACTCACCTCTGCTGTCCTAGCAGGAAAGCAGCACAGACACATAAACAAATGGGTTTGGCTGTGTTCCAAGAGAACTTGGCTTACAGACAATGAAATTTGAACTTCATATAAATTTTATGTTTCACAAAATGTTACCCTTCAATTTTTTTCAACCATTTAAAAACGTGGAAACCAATCTTATTTGGCAGGCTATACAAAAACAGATGGCAGGCCAGATGTGGCTCTCGGGCTGTAGTTTGTCTATCCACAGAATCCCAATGGCAGAAATCTCTTCTGGAAGACAAACTCACAAGACAGGGGCTGTGTGCTTAGACAGGGAGCTGGGTAGATACACCATGGCTGTTACTAAAGAGAATAATGTGGGTGTATATCCATGCTCAAGATACATAGTAAAGCAAAAAAACGTTGCAAAGCAAGATTTGTAGTGTCTCATCCTCTTTGTACTAAAAAAGTTTATCTACCTACTTATCTATGTATCAATGACTGTATAGGAAGAAAAATAGTGGACAAAGATACACTCCAAACTGGAGAGTTAGACAAAAGAAGGAGGGTAAAATAGACTTTCTCTTAGTTTCTTCTCTTCTATACTAAGAATTTTCCTTTTTTTTTAAAGGAGCATTGAATTTGGTAAAAAGAAAAATAAAGGAAGAAAAGGTAGATCTATGAACACCCATATGAGACATCACCACATAAAGAAAGCAAGTCAGACGCGATCTATAGGAATAATTTATCTTTTGTTTAAAAAAAAAAAAGATGTGTACGTCCATGCACAACGTGTCCATTTGTGTGCAGAGAAGAGGATTCTGGGATTCTGGACAACAAAAACTGTTAACATGGTCACCTCGGGAGACAGAAATTCTACTAGGCTGTGTATATGTTACTTTGGGAGAAAAAAAGAAATCATTTTAAACACCCTCCTTCCCCATCAGTTGACTCCCAAGCAAAATGAGAGGCCTGGAAGGATGATGGGCAGACCTGTCTCTAGGTCTCCGAGGTGTGAACTCTGGCCAGAGGATGCAGCACTTACCGCCCCTGTTAAAATTTCTAGTCCAGTGAATTGGAGGTGGTTCTTCTCGGCCATGGTTAACTGAGGGATTGTGATGAAGCTGAAGGTCACGATGAATGAGAAAATGTTGAACTTCAAAAGCCACTTCAGAAAGTTGAAATAGGAGAGGACGCTGGTGCCGAACTTGCCTCCGATGACCTTGAGCGTCTTCTGCCACAGGCTGATGGAACTGAGCAGTTCCAACAGACTGGTCTTGGATCTCCGGTTTGCCTGGGGGGTAGACACAAAGTGTGCGGCTGGACAGCCCCTCAACAAATATCTACGGAGCAGGCCCCATAACAGCAGCCATGGCCACCGTTTCTAGAGCGAATGATGCGCCAGGCGCCGTGCTAAATGCACCTGTACACGTTATCTCATTTAATCCGCAGGACCACGCCCTAAGGTAAGTGCCCTCATCTATTACCTTCCCAGGTCTGCTGCGGAAGGTGACACTCACTAGTGGCTAAGTTTCCCGAATAACCCTGCAACCTCTTAGACCTTCTCATGCCTGCCTGTTTCCCCACACCTAGAATGACCCAATTTCTATGTCTTTCAAGGAAACAGCCCTGAGCTTTGGTTCCTCCTCCCTGTGTGTCCCTTCTCATCCCCACTTTCCCGCCTCCCTGCTTTCACCTTACTCTGTGCTCATTTACTGATCGCAGGAAAGACCGACTTACCAGTGAAATGGAGTTCAGACACTGAGCACAGCAATGGAGCTGCAGGATGCGACGGGACTGCTTACTTTTCTCTTTGTCAACCATTTTCCTGTGGGAGAGGGCAGGAGAAAGTGAGAGACACCGATGCTGTAAGGCATTCATTCCCCAAATATTTCCTGAGCGCCTGTGATGTGCCAGGCGTGGTCCCAGGTGGTGAGATAGAGACGGATTTCCCCAGCTCATAGAGCAGACATCCTAGCTGGAAGAGAAAGAAAATAAACAATTAATATAAAAATAAAGTAGGTAAATGATATAGGATAATAGAAGGTGAGTTGTACTATGGGAAAGAAAACGGAAAAACAGAGTAAGGAGGTGGGAAATGCTGGGGTGAAGACCATGTTACAATGTGAATAGCGCCATATTTGCACAGAGTCTTGAAGGAGAAGAAGGCTTAGTCTATGGATAAGGGAATGTCTGATCATAGGGAACAGCCAACGCCAAGCTCCGAGGAGGCCCGGACGGCAGGAAGGGGATGAGCAGGGGAAGGGTGGAGGGTGTGAGTGATAACGTGGGTAGGTGGGTGGGGTCCTATACGTCAGTGGTTCTCAACCTGGGAGATTTTGCCCCCCAAGGGACATTTGGATATGTCTGGAGACTTCTTTGGTTGTCAGACTGGAGGTAGGGAGTGCCACTGACATCAAGCAGGTAGAGACCAGCGATGCCGCCATTCACCCTACAGTGAACAGGACAGCCCCCACAACATGGAACAACCCAGACCCAAATGTCAGGTAGAAAACCCTGCTGTGAAGTCTTTCAGGCCATCACAAGGCCCTCACTCTGTGACAGAGGGAGCCATGCAAAGTTTGAAATAAAACAGTGTTTTCAAAAACATCCAGCCACAGTTTTCTCTTCACTTTTCCATGAACTCATCACATCTCTTTTGCTCTGGCCCTTTCCTGGCTCTCTTTGGTCCACCCCCCATCACCATCTTCCAAGGCTCAGCTCACAGATGCCCCCTGTTTTGCCCAAGCGAACCATACCTCTCCTTCTAATCTTCCCCCTGCAGTCTCCTTCCACTTTGATATGGCCTGATTTTCTTTGTCATCTATAAGTTACTCGTTGACCAATCGACCTCCCCAGCCAGACTATGAACCTCAGAACAATTGCATCATTGAATTGTTAGCATCGACTCTAGTAGTTTCTGCCAACTCCTACAAATTGCAAAAAGAAAAAGGCTGAGAAATGGTAAATGTAAGAAGGGCTGAAGGCTTACACAGCCCTCACGCTTGTTTTTGAAATTCTGGGCTTAGAAAGCTTCTGAGGTTTTCTTTGTTTCGGTTTTGTGCTTTTTTTTTTTTTTTTTTTTTTTCCGAGCCTCGTGACTTGCAGGATCTTAGTTCTCCACCCAGGGATTGAACCCCGGCCACGGCAGTGAATGCGCAGAGTCCTAACCACTGGACCACTGGGGAACTCCTTCCCCCTACCTTCCCACCTTTTATTTTTTCTTTAAGTGTAGTTTGAGGGACTTCCCTGATGGCTCAGTGGTTAAGAATCCGCCTGCCGATGCAGGGGACACAGGTTCGATCCCTGGTCCGGGAAGATCCCACAAGCCATGGAGCAACTAAGCCCGGCGCCACAACTACTGAGCCTGCGCTCTAGAGCCCCTGAGCCACAACTACTGAGCCCACACACCTAGAGCCCATGCTCCGCAATAAGAGAAGCCACCACAATGAGAAGCCCGCACACTGCAACAAAGAGTAGCCCCCAAATGCTGCAACTAGAGGAAGGCTGCACATAGCAACGAAGACCCAAAGGAGCAAAAATTCATTCATTTAAAAAAACAACAATTTTTTTTTTTTTTTTAGAAAAGAGTAGTTTGAGATTTACAGAGAAGTCACAAAAACAGTACAGAAAATTCACATCTACTACTCACCACTTCCCCTGTTAATATCTTACATTTCCAAGGTAGGTTTGTGACAACTAAGAAATCAACATCGGTTTCTAACTTTTACCTAAACTCCAGACTATTCCGATTTTACTAGTTTTTCCACAGGTGCCCATGTTCTTTCCAGGACCCGTGCAGGAAACCATACTGCATTAGTTGTCACGTCTCTTTAGAACTCTTTATCCTGTGAGCATTTCTCAGGCTTTCCTTCTTTTTGATGACCTTGACAGGTTTGAGGAATACTGCTCAGGTATTTTGAAGAATGTCCCTCGATTGGGATTTGTCTGATTTTTTTCTCTGGTTAGGGTTGTGGGTTTTTAGGAAGGAGAGAGTACCACAGAAGGGACGTCCTTCTGGTCACATGTCTTTCCCTGGGGATGTTAACCTTGATCCCCTGGCCCAGGTAGTATTAGCCTGATTTCACCCTGGGAAACTACTTCCCACTTTCCACGCTCTGCTCTTGGGAAGCAGGTCACTAAGCACAGCCCACACTCCAGGTGCCATACACAGATTATGTGGAATTCTTCGGTAGCAAGATTGTCTCTTCTCTTGCATTTATTTATTTCTTATCTTCCTCACATGGGACAAAAGTAGAAGATTGAGGTTTCCGTGAAATCTGGGCAAGAGGAAAAGCGTTTGGTCCATACCTAAGGTTCCTTTTCTCTTCCATGGTCCTTGGCTGATTCCTGATGGCTTTAATTCTGTCTCTAGATGTCATGGGTATCAGAGATGCAATTAACTTTTGTCCTGAAGGAAAACAAAATGGAGTTTAATTTTTTTCCCTTTAACAGAATAATAGCATTTGAAAATATGGTGCAGAAGATAGAGCATGTTTCCACAAGAGCACAAGGAAAGAAGAACATACATACTCAGAGATCCCAAAGGTCGCAAACAAAAACAAGAAGACGGCATGTGCACGTGTGAAATCTCGAAGCTAAAGCAAATGATAGTTTGCACGCAATCCCTACCCAGTGCTCTCCTTTTTCCCACAATCAAGGAATACTTCGCAAAGCTGACGAGACCCAGAACGTTCCGTCAGCCTGGCTATCCCCCCTCTGTAATTTCCCGCATGGCTTTCTCTCCCGCCCTGCATTCCAGGCCCAAGCATCTTCTTTACTTTTCATGACTGCTGTCTTCTGCTCTTCCATCCCATGGAAGATGGGGACTCCCCACTTCTTCTCCCAAGAATTCAAATTCACACTTTGGGTCAGTGTGGCAGATACTGTTGGTCATCTACCTCACAGTCATCTCTCCTTTTTAATAGAATCCCAATTTGATTTAGGAATCTACCACCCTCCCACCCATGGCCCTGGGCTTCCACAGGGTGGGACCCATCTCCAGGCACAGGGAACAGATCCCGGTGAATCCGAGCTTATATTGACGGTCCCAGCCCTCTTGCAGGTGACCTATTTAGGCCCAGGCATCTGACACGTTGGCCAATGTTCTGTGAGGGGTAGCCTGCTGAGGAGGCTTTTCTTGGAAAATGTTTCTTCCTTCACAAAAAAGCAAGACTCAGAAAACAAGGAAAAGGCAGACCCTTCTCCCTCTGGGTGGTGTTGTATCTGCATGTGATGGCTGGCACTGGCTGCCCCACTCCCGTAACAGTGAGGGAGTGGCTGGGGGTCCTCTATCGGGTGACCGGGAGCAGGCTGGCTCCTGGACCTGTCATCAAGCTGCAGGGAACTCCTCATTTCAGTGACATAGCTGAGGTGGAGGGAGAGTTCCCAGAAGAGGGCCACCAAATCACCCGGCTGAAGGTGAGCAATTTGAGTGTCTCCTGAGAGGGAAGTGGGGGTAGACAGAAAGGAAGAAAGGCAAAGGAGAAAGGAGGAAAGAGCCTGGTTTCACGGTGGACTTGACAAGGGAAGCATCCTTTGTTGCCAAATCCAGAGTGGGGAGGGATTGGACCAAAGCAAGACGGAACGGTAGTTAAGGTGTCAGGTTTGGGAATCGGGTAGACCTGCATTGGATCCCAGATCTGCCACATCGTTTAACTTCCCTGAGCCTCAGTTTCCTCATCAAACAAATGGAAATGACAGGCATGCTGGTCTCACAGGTGTGGCGTGTGGCAAGTAAATAAAACTAAATTCGATGGATAACAAGAAGGCAGAACACCGGGCACACGCAATGAGCCTGATCAAAGCAAACTCCTTCTTTGGTATGAGACGTTCTCAAAGTGACCCCTTCCGCGGTCCCGAGCATCCTCAGGTCACCTACCAAACCGTCACCCAACTCGAAGTCTTAAAACCAAAACCCTTGTGGACAACTTGGAAGGCATTGCTCCCGTCCTAACTCCTCGGCATCAGCATCTCACTACCTTGGATGTTCTCATGAGAAGGACGAGGGATGTCCAAGCCCGTACTTTCTGAGCTATGGAGGGTCTGAGAAAATGATTCATTCAAAGATGTTGGAAACTGTAATAACTGCTTGCCCTTTTTGTCATTCCAATTGCTGAAAGTCTGAGAGTCTGTCACATCAATGTCAGAGATGGAGGAGACCAGGCTGAAGCCTGCGTTCACCAGTGTCTTTTCTGGAACAATCTGACATGAAGATGGATGGCTTTGGACCGCAGATGGGACATTCTCAATCTCGATGATGATCTCATTCACTTGGTCACCAGACAGCATCTCCGGCTTCCTCCAAGCCTTACTCACCACCAGGGTGGGCTTCCCAAGACCTCATACAGCAGTCACACTGGCATTGTCGGAAACTGCCAGGAAAAGTACTGACAACCACAGAGAACTGCCCCATGCACAGTTTTTAATGCCAGGATGAGATGGACAAGGCCAGCCCCACACAAATCACAGCAGAACTCCCCACATCTACACCAGTGGGGTCTACTTGTGAAGAGGTGTGTTTTCCTGCGGAGACTTCTGTCCGGGTAGCTAGGTAAGAGACCGGAAACAGAATTCTTAAAGACAATGGGATTCTAGATTCTAAATGACTCGTAATCAGAGGGCAAGATTTTCTTTTCAATTTGGTGCCTCTGATCTAAAACTTATGTTTTGTGTTTATACTTTTATGTGCCTATGTAAACCCAGATGGGTTTATAGTGAAACAATTATGATCTCCCAATGCCTTGGATGCCGCACCCTGCTGTCTGTCTGCTTCCCAATACCCATTCTCTTGTTCTCATACCAGCAGAAGCCTCCTTTCCTGTGTAGGCACTGTGCTCAGCTAAAGCTTCCTTTGTGGCCAAAGGTAGATCTGTGACCCCGTTTTAGCCAATAAGATTGTAGCTTCCAGGAATGCTCTTTAAAATGTGAGAGTTTGCCTGGTGTCATCTTTGGCTCCTCACCATTTCTCCTTCTTCCTGACCAGAGGCTGCCATTTTGAAAGCAAGAGGTTCACCGTTCACTGGCTCAGGATGGTGGGAAAAGACGCTTTGGAAGGACCCTCAGGCCTTGAGAGCATCTTGGGCAGAGGGGCCACATAAACTTTGGTCTCCCTCCTCCACACCTCTTGTTACAGGAGGAAAATAAATCCCTTTATTGATAGACTTCTGTCCTGTTTCAGTGCTGGGCACCTGGACACAATTCCTAGACGCGGTCTGGAACTCACCTTGGCCAAGCCTGTTTATTTAATAGGTGGAGAAACTGAGGTGCAGAGGAATGAACTGACCGCTCCTCCTCATCACACTCTCATTAAATGGCAGGATTGGACTAGAACTCTACGCCTTCTCCCCACACTAACTGTAAGGACCACTAACAATACCTGCCAAGGACTTTAATGGAGTGTGTTATTTAACTTTCATAATTACCCTATGAAATACATACTATAATAACACCCATTCTATAACTAAGAAAACTGAGGCCCCCAAAGGAAATGTGCCTAAGGTCACAAAACTAGCAGGTAGCAGAGCTAGGGGTCAAACCCAGGTCTGTCTGGCCCCAAAGCAGGGCCTCGTAGTCATTTCACCCTGGCCCTTTCCTGCAACAAGATGCTGATGCAAATGAGTGACTATTTATGAGTACCTACTATGTGCCAGGCACTTCCTGGGTGCTAGCATAATTCATCCAAGTGACACTCTAGCAGGAGACTGTCCACTAATTAATTGTAAATGGTTTGAGAACCAGAACTAGTACAAAGCAGAATGGTGACGAAAGCCAGGTTCATCTCTGGGTCCTCTGTTTCTTCACTTCTCTTGGCCTTCTGGGGACTCCTCTTCCACGAGAGGCCCTAATCTGCATGCTGGCCAGAGAAAGCATCTTAGGAGGTGTAAAGGCATTTCTTTTTCCCAATAGTTAAAGCCGTTCCCTGCTCTCGTGGGAACCAAATGGAGAGCATGACTGATGGTTTTCTCTCCCAAGTAGCAACATCTACCCCTTGAAAGACACAGGCCTCCTTGAGAAGGCTCTTAAAGAATGAGGCTACAGGGTATCATCCAGGGTCAGGGGTCAGAAGATGAGAGATAGTTTTAAGTCATGGGGTCCCACGACTTGTGTTATCACATAGAGGACGTCTTTGGTTTGTTCCTCGTTATTCATGGGTTTGCTCCCAGCATTCCCTGGCCTCTCTCCCCTGATGCTTTTTTATTTCTCAGTCTGTGCCTCTGATCAGACCTTCATCACAGCACACAGTAATCTTTACAGAGCTTCCTGAGTTCAAAGCCTGCTCCAATCTGATTGCTCCTACCCTCCACTGTGGTCATAATTCTATGATTATTCAGAAAAATTTTGATCAAGGCACTGCCACCTCACCAACACATGTATTAGCCATGGGATGAACATGTGACCCAGGCTTCTTTCCTATGTAAAACTGACTGGTTCATGCGTAGGCGTGTGTCCCGAATGGGGCAGCATTGACTGACAGGCCTGGAAAGAAAGGAAGACTTTCCACGAGGCTGCTGAGTGCGTGTGTGTCCAGGCCTGCTGCTGTCATGCTCCTTGGCCTGCAGGGAAGGCCTGACTGGTTGGGATGAATGAGGTGAAGCTTAAAGAGAATCTGCGTCAAGCAGATGAGAAGTAGATGGAGAAAAAGAGAGTCCAGGTGGCCCTGAGCCACTGGCTTCAGACTCAGAGGTCCTGGTTCCCGTTCAACAAATGGCTCTGAGCACATACTATGTGCCGGGCACTGTACCAGGTGCTGGAAGGTAATTCTACCTGCAGTTCTTTGTTTCCCTATATCCTCCCCACCGCAAAAGCGTTGCACCTGGGTGAACTGGGTTTCTGTCACTTGCAACCAGAAGAGTCCTAGTGAAGACACCCTGATATCCAAAAGAGAAAAATCTCTGTGTGTTTAAAAGAAAACCCCATTATGATAAATTAAGGATGTACTGCATCCGTCACCACACCAGAGGCGAAGAGGAAAGGGCAGTGTCTACACTGCCTTGAAGCCATGCCTTCTTTAGGGTTGGTATTTTTGGTCACTGTCCATTTAAGCCTTACCTTGGGGTGACTTGTGCCAATCACCTCCAGGCAAGGGTGGGTCTCCATAGGCTTGGCTGAGGCCGCTGTCACCCACATAGGCAGGGTTCACTGGAATGAAGAGAGAAGAGACGATGAATCCCACCATACTAGATGTTCCTGAGCACACAAGGTCAGTAAGATTTGTTGATGGCTCGCAAGTCAGAGTTTGAAAAGTACTTGTCTGGAGGGGGAGGGATGAATGGATCGCCGAAGGTTTTAGGGCAGTGAAAATACTCCGTGTGATACCATGATGATGGATAATGTCATTATATGTTTGTCCAAAGCCACAGAATGTACAATCCAAGCTGAACCCTAGGGCAAACTATGGACTCTGGGTGATGATGGCATGTCAATGTAGGTTCAATTGTAACAAATGTCCCATGCGGCTGGGGGACCCTGATAATGGGGGAGGCCGTGCACATGTGCGGCAAGGGGTATATGGGAAATATCTGTTACCTTTCCCTGAATTTTACTGTGAATCTAAAACATCTGTAAAAAAATAAAAGTCTTACTTTTAAAAATTAAGCAAAAAAAAAAAAATGCTTATCTAGATGATTACAAAGTTTCCTTTTAGTTCTAGCATTTTATGATGACACGAATAAATTTGAAATCCAGCATGATTTTCTTAGGGACAGAGTCCACTTTCAGCATCTACATGACAGTGTCACATTTCAATACATTTTTATTCAACTCATGGTAAACAATGAAGGCTAAACTCCCCACAGAGAAAACAGAGCACATTTTGATGGAGATGTACAAAATTATACTGCAGGAGTTCTAGAACTTCTTGCCAAATATCAGTTCCTGGCTTTGCTGCTTACTAGCTGTGTGCTCTCTGGCACGTTACTTGACATCTCTGAGCTTCAATGTCTTAGTGTGTAAATCAGGGATAATAATAGGACCTTCGCAGAGAATTGTTAGGGAAATTGAATCAACTAAGACATGTAAAGTATTTAATCCCAGAACATAGTAAATTCTTAATATATATTAACTATTGTGCTAAGTTAATTGTTTTTCAGCAAATATTACACTTCCTCCACCTGGGACACCTCCATTGAGGCTGGGGATGCTCACGTGACTTGCTTTTACCAGTGCAACATGGCAGATGTGACAGTTTGCTAGTTCCAAGTCAAGGACTCAGAGACATCATATGTTTCTGCTTCCAGCGTATGTCATAGGAAGAAAATGGCCCAGGTTAGCTCACTGGGTCAAGAAGGACACTAGTCCTACACTGAATCTGTGACCTCGAATCAGGCGCAGCCAAACCCAGCCCTGTTCGGTCAAACTGCAAGCAAACCCACAGGTGCATGAGTGAGACATAAAGGATGTTTATTGTACAACACTGGGCTTTAGAGTTGATATGCCACATTCCTGTGGCAACAGCTAACTGATACATCCCTTACAGTTGTTGCTATTAATTCAGTCAACATTGCTTAAGCACCTACTGTGTGCCAGGCACTGGGAAAATCACAAGGAGCCTTGGAGGATACATGGATGAAATGGGTTCTCCTTAAGGAGTGCATAGTCTAGCAGGATGGCATAGAGCTGGACAAATGAATGCCAGTGCTACAGCCTCGGTCCTAAAAGGAGCCCAGAGAAGGAAGCCACACTTTATGTGACCACTTTTTAAAATAGCTTTTAAATTCCACTGTTCTATGGAGCTCGGTGGTCAGGAATCCGCATTTGCCCTGGTCCTATGCAGAAGTCATGTGGAGTCAGAGAGACTGGATTCTGACACTGGCTCCTTTGATTGAGTAGCTGGGTGACCTTGGGCATGTTTCTCTCTGAGCCTCAGTTTCCCCCTCTGTAAACATGGAGAACAGCAGTGAAGGCCTGAAAGGTGGCTGCAGGTGAAACAAGACTATAAAGTGCCTGGCACGGGAAATGCTCAAAATCTGCTTGGCGTTATTACCTCTGCTTGCACTGGGGTGGGGCAGTGTTTCTCAATCTTTTTGTTTTTTTTTCTTTACTGGCCACCTAAGGAATGTTTTTAGATATGTCTTCCTCATTGCCCTCCCCTATGACATTTCAATATCACAGATATACTGTATAACTATGTGCTGTATGTGTATTTGCTTTATACATAAAAAGAGGAAGATTTTTTTCAGGCCTTTCAATACATTTTCGTCCCTTGGGATTGATATGTCCCCAGAGAGTGCCTGGTTCGGAATAGCCCAAGGGAATGTTTTCTATGCAAACATGTAGCAGCACACTTTTCTCCTTAGTGCGTGGCAATTCATCCCACCCCTCCTCCCTGCCTTCTTCAATCTCTCCCCACCGCAGCCCCTCAGGGCTGAGCGGTCCTCCATGCACACCAGGAAGCACTCGGGTCCCTCATTCTGTTCATGACTGAACACTCTCCTCTCCAGCTCTCACGGGCTCTGAATTCCTGTAACATTGACTTGTACCATGAGCTGGCTTTCTCTGTCACACAAGCCCCCTTTTTTCCTCCCAAAAGATGAGAACTGGTAGAATCTCCTTTACTTCCCAGAGCTAAACCTTTACACACAGCAGATTCTGAGAACGACATGATTTTTCACATATTATCAGTCTGTTTGCTAATTTTCTTTAGTCTTGATGTGCTGGTGTCACCTACTCACTTAGGCTTTAAGTACTGTAGGGACAGAGCTGCTTCTAACTCCCTGTGCCCCCAGCAGTTTCCAAATATACAAGTGCTGACCATCTAAACACCTTCAAGGCTGCCACTGGCAGCTACACAAACTGAATCTCGTCCACCAGGGGGTTTGTTTGCCCAGCTCAGGGGTTTTACTTATTTATTTAAAAAATTATTTCAGAGCATGTAAAAATCCAGATTTCTGGCTTCTTTAGAAAAATCTGAGGATCTGGCCACACTAAGCCCATCTTCCCACGTAACCATGATGGGCTGAACCTGAGTATCACACAGGCACAACCCCTGCCCAACCTGCTTTGATAATTGATGACACTGCCTGTCTTGTCTAAACCCTGAGTGTTCAAGCTTGTAAGGTGGATATTTGAAGGAGGAGGGATAAACCCGTTCTTCTTTTGCTGACCTTTAATGATTGGTCCCAAGCCCACTGAAGTTTACTTTCCTCCCAGGACATGGTCCTCTTCTTAACAAATGCTCACCATAGCCGTGGCCATGAGCACCTGGCAGGAGCACAGAGTGGCCGTATGGGTTTGCCATCTCCATGGACTTCATTTCAATGCTTTCGGGATAATCTCCATCCTCTTTCCCAAGGATGCCCAAGGGGCCATCACCCCCACGGTGAAATGAGGGCTGGATTGAAGATGTTCTGCTGAGCATTCTGAAATCCCAAAACGATGGATCAATATTCATCCAGTAGCATAGTAAGGATAGTCATCCATCCATCCATCCATCCATCCATCCATCCATCCACCCATCCTTTCATCCTGCAAATGCTGACTGAATGCCAACCATGTATTAGGCATGGCAATGGGGTGAAAACACAAAGATAAAGATATGGGGTGTCTACCCTCAAAGAAATCTCAATACAATCTGGTTGATCTTCCTAACCACAGCCATAAGCAATTATAATACAAGTAGTAAATGATGCAAATAAGAAGACAGACCCAAGGAGTTCAAAGCAAAGAGAAGAGAATTTGGGCTGAGCGTTTGAAGGGAAATCTACATGGAAAAGAAACCTCTGAGCTGGGATTGGGAGGATAAATTCATACATGAAGAGTTAGGAGGAGGGCACTCCAAGGATGAAGAACAGCACAAATAAACCTGTGAGACCAGAAAGTGCTGATGAAATGAAAGGAATGCTATATGGAGCGGTGACTCTCAGTTTTATGTACATACCAATTTCCTGCCCTCACCCCAGACAACTAAGTAGAATCTGTGAAAGTCGGGCCCAGGCATTTGTACGATTTTTAAGGCTCCCCAGGTAATCAGGTAATTCTAAGCGTCGGCCAAGGTCAAGAACCCTGACCTATACTACCAGGTTGAGGAAGGGAGAGGCTAGCAGAGGTGGGAGGAGGTCAGTCAGGCTGGGCTTTGGCTGGTATCTTACATTAGGCCAGCGCATCCTCCATTCTTAAATGTTCGCATAAGTGAAGTGGTGTCGTCTTTCTCCCAAAGGTTATGGAGAATGATGGAAGGTGAGAAACAAGGGAGTGACAAGGTCAAAGGTAAACTTCTAATGAGGAATCAGGCAGTGGGGGTTAAGACCAAGGAGGACATCTTGACCCGGTTCTGTTAATCCTTCTAATCGAGGTTCTGAAGACATGTGACCCCACCGCACACCCAAATCCCATATCCTTGTTCCTAGAGATAAATAAAAGCCATTTGCCTTTGTTGAATTCGTGAATATTACTAGTAGAAGTAGTGCATACAAAATAAAACTCTTTTGGTTAAAATTTCACATGGTAAATTTGTTATAGGTCGAGAACAACCTGAAAAATAAATAATCACATCTTGTTGGCAACCAGAACATTGAGAAACTTAACCCAGGAAAAATGAGATTTGGCAGAAACTTCACCCAAGACTAACACTGTCAATGACCCAAACTGTACCTAGCAAAATTTGTCAATGACCAAAAGGGATGGAAGATTAAAATCTTCTTGACAAAATTTAGATCTACAGAACCTGAACCAGGAAAAATTGGACTTAAAAAAAAAAAGAAAGAAAACCTCTGTAGAGGAATACCAAACATAGCAAAAACTATAATCAATAAAACTTGATGAAAACAACAGCAACTCAGGAGATAAATGAGTCGAATCTGCTCTAAACATGAAAAGTGATCAATTCTGATAATGGTTTCAGTTAAATAAAGATGAAAGTGGAAAAAAATCAGGAGTGGCTCAATCATCTTTTATACAAAAAATTGAGGAGATAAATGGACTTCATGGAGTTAGATCTCCCAAATATTTTCTTGATTAAAATGCATTCCTGTTGATATAATTATGGTTAAAATGTTTGGGTTCATAACTATCATCTTAACCCTAACCTCACTGGCAAAGTAGCAGGGTCAAAACAGTGGGGATCTAAAGGTCTTGCACGGATTAGACAGGAAGAGATAGGAGACTGGGAAGGATGAGATTCAAGCAAATAGTGATGAAAGATGATGTTCAGGTAAGGGCTTGAAGCCTCAGGCTGAGTCCAAGGCCCAGGTGAGGTATACAGTAGGCATGAAAGTTTCACCATAAATTCAGGTCATGGAAATCATCATGTGTGCCCTTATCCCAAACACCCCCAACCAAGTTCAATTGACTTAATGATGTAGGCTTCAACCCCTATCCCCGATGGAGGGAGATTCCAGCACTTACTCCCTGGTCACTTCCGGGTTCTCTGACAAGCCATAATCACGGCCCTCCTCAGCGCCTGGGTAATCAGCCTCCCCCCAAAAGTCTGCAGAGTTCCGATAGTCCTCAGCACCAGGATAGTCTGGTTCCCCCAGAAAGAGTGGAGAGTTAGGTTGATCTTCAGCGCCTGGGTAATCAGGCTCTCCCAGAGTGTCTATGTATGGATTGATTCTGGGGCCAGCATGTTCTGGATTCCTTCTGGAGCCTGGATGGTTGGAATTAGCTCTGAGGCCAGAATAGGTAGCGCTACCCTGAGCTCCAGGGTAGTCTGGTTCTCCCAAGGAGTCAAGATAATCTGGGTTTGTTCTGGAGCCTGCATAGTCTCCTTTGCCTCTGGAACCTGCAAAATCAGGATTTCGTTGCGATGCAGAGTAGCCTGGATCTCCGGATGAGCCTGGATGGTAAGGATTGCTCCGAGATCCGACATAATTCGGCCCTGCCAAAGGTTTGGGATAGTCTGAACTTCTGGACCCTGCGGCGTATGGGTCGCTCCCAGTGCCAGGGTAGTCTGGGTTACTTGGAGACCCAGGATAGGCTGGTTCTGCTGGAGACCCAGGGTAGTCTGCACTTGCTCTGGAGTCTGCAGAGTACGGGTTGCTCCTGATGCCGGGGTCTCCTGAGTTGTTCAGAGGACCTGGAGAATCTGGGTAGTCCTGAGTTTTCAAATACCCCCGAGTACGGTTCCAAGACCCAGGATAGTCGGGGTAATCTGGATCCTCCTCGTAAGCGCTATTCCTGTAGGCAGACATGTTTGCCCCGGAGCATGAAAATGTTCCCGCCTCTGCCGTTATTCAGTGGTCTCCTTCTTTATCTGGAAAACAAAAAGGAAGGAAAAGTCAGATTCTTTTTTTCCTTTCTTGCCTGCAAAGATTGATGGTCATCTTCCAGTATCTGTTTCTTTTCTCTCTCATAGTTGGGTACACAGCTGTTCAAAATAAAGACTGTTTCCCAGCCTCCTGTGCATCTAGGTGCGGCCACGAGATGTGAGCAGAAGTGATATATACAAGGTCCAGGCTGCGCTGTTAGAGGGAAGGGGTATTCCTCCCTTTCTCGCTTCCCATGGACCGGAGTGTGGAAATGATGGGATGCCACCTGGTTCGCGCACGCAGGCAGCACCCACTCTAGGAAGAGCAGAACAACAGCCTGGGTTGCTGATGATTTCGCAGAGCAGGGCCCAGGATCAGCTTGGGCTTTTATGTAAAGAAAGAAACCATTATCGCGTGTAAACCACTGTTTTTGGGGTCTGATACATTTGGGCAAACTTATATCCTGACCAGTACCCTTCCCCTGGTTATGGGGGAGAGGAGCAATGAAACAAACGATTGGAAGAAACAGGACTCCCTGAGCACTCTGACTGCACTTGCCCTTGAGTCCAAAGCATAAATTACTACGCGTGCACAAAGGAAGGGTGACTAGAGGGCTTGGGTGAGGAGACAAGTTCTACCATCCCTTCCAGTTTGAAAATATGGTTTTATGAGTTCTATGAGCTGTAATCTACAGACACAGAATCCTTTCAAATAGGAAGCAATGGGGTTTTAATTTCTAAGTGAGCTATCTATTGTTTTTACTTGCCTTTTACCCATTTAGCCTTCTTTTGGCATCAACGCCCTGATTTTCCTCTGGGCATCTGCTCCTGCCCCACTCATGGTCCGGGAGATTCAGGAAAGGCTGATTGCATTCCTGACTCCCAGGCTGGTCACATGAGCAGGTCTGGCCAATCAGTGTCCACCATACCCCTGGCCAGTGTTCGGTTCGGGAACGGGCACATTACCCAAGTCAGTCTTCCAAGACCTTGACGGGACTAACTGGGAAGGATGTGCTCTTATTTTACCAGGTTGCTGTGGTGATAGAATATAAGCCTCGAACTTCCGGTATAGTGTCAGAACAGAGAAGAAAATAAGTAGGGGAGAAAAAGAAACAATGAATAGGATTTGTGGACTGACCTGATATGGGAAGGGTGAGAGCTAAGGAAAAGAAAAGACAAAAATAGTTCCACAGTTTAGCCAGCATGATTAGATAAATGGTGACGCTTTTGAAAGAAGGAAGTAGATAGACCGTTTTTAAAGTTCAGGCAATGTTTACAGGTTTACCTCTGTGTAAACGAAAAGGATTAGACATTTTGCTGAGTAATCAGAGCAGAAGAATTAACCTTCTGCTATCACCTACAGCCTTAGGACGTCTGTTTGCCAACTCAAGGCCGTATTTCTCAGCACAGCAGAGGTCAGGTGTCCATTACTTTGTCCCGGCCCAGCATCCACTTCTCTCTAACAGTTCTCCTCTCAATCCATGTCAGCCAGGGGCAGACGTGTGACCCAATCAGAATTACTTGCTTCTTGGCCATAGTGATTGGGTCAGAGCTGGTGAGACTCAGTTCTGGGAGTTTTGTCAGAAATGTTGAAAGAGAGATGCTCTCTCTTTTGACTGGACTTGGAGTTAGGAAGCTATAAGCCTGGAGCTGCCAGAGGGCAGCAGGGGAGGAGGCCTGCCTGAGAGGGGTGCCATCAGGGAAGAGAACAGAACCAAGAGACAGACAGAAAGAAGGATCAAATGTTATGACATTGTTTGAGCATCTGAATCCAGCCATGCTTGAAGGCAGCCAGCCACTGGATACCTGAGTCATGACACTGCCCTTTTGACTTAAGCTGGTTTCATTTCATCGGCAAATGAAAGAGAATTTCAACTAATATGCTGAATTTTGCAAACAGAAACATCCGCACAAACTGAATGCTATAAAGGCTAAATGCTGCGCTTTATTGCAACTTATTTTTCATAACATGGAAAATGAACCCATTCATTTACTCAAATTGTAAGACTAGAAATTAATATATATTTATGATCTAGCATTTCCATGGACTACTAAAACCTTAGCTATTACATCTAACATGCTAAATGATGCCTATTAAATCCAAGAAAATGAAACCTGGTACAATATCAGCCTAAGAGAAATTAAGTATGACTTTTAAGTACCAAAAGGCAATGAGAGTGCTCATAGCTGCTTTTTTTATATAAGTGCCAGAAACTGGAAATGGCCCAATAGCAGAATATGTAAATAAACTGTGGCACAGTCATACAATGAGATACTTACACAGCAGTAACAAAGACTGAACTTCTGTGACATGCGATGACGGGGATGCACCTCACAGAGGCAATGATGATTGAAAGTCATACAAAAGAGTACGGACTGTATAACATTTATACAAAGTTCAAGAACAGGCAAACTAATTAATGGTGCTAGAAGTCAGAACAGCGATTACCTTGGGGAAGGGAGGAGATGGGAAAGAGCAGGAGTGAGCCTCTGGGATTCTGGAAATGTTCTCATCTTGATCTGGGTGGTGGTTACACAGCAGCGTGTGTGTGTGTGCACGTGTGTGTGTGCACGTGTATGTGAAAATTCATCAAGTACCCTTAAGAATTGTGTACTTCTCTATAAATATACAACTTCTTGCTTTTTTTAAAAAAATTATTTATTTATTTATTTATTTATTTATTTATTTGGCTGCATCGGGTCTTAGTTGCGGCACGCGGGATCTTTTGTTGCAGTGCAGGGGCTCTTTGTTGTGGCCTGTGGGTGCCAGAGTTCATGGGCGCAATAGTTGTGGTGGCACATGGGCTCTCTAGTTGTGGTGCGCAGGCTCTAGAGCACGTGGACTTAGTTGCCCCATGGCATGTGGGATCTTAGTTCCCTGACCAGGGATCGAACCCACATCCCCTGCATTGGAAGGTGGATTCTTAAGCACTGGACCATCAGGGAAGTCCCTATAACTTTTCACTTTTAAAAAGAAAAATAAAATTTTAAAGACCTAAACCAGAAGCCATAACATGAAACTTTCTATTTCCCCTTCTATTTCTTTCTATTATACCAGTTGATAAAAACCAAACAATGGTTCTGGCTCACAAACATTGCCAATTTTCTCACATGTATATCACAGAAAATCTGAGTGGATGAAAGCAAAACTAGGTGAGAATAGGACACATTATCTGAATTGAATTGTCTGTCGATGTGATGCTGTAAAATAAAATGGTTAGGAATCTAGCCCTTGGCATCAGGTATAATTGGGTTTAGTTTCCATCTGCTGGCTGTGTGGACTTGGGCAAACCACTTAACCTCTCTGAGTCTGTGTCCTCCTCCATCCAATACTGACTAATAATGCTTCCTAGAGTTGTAAGGAGTGAGCAATATGAGGAACGTGAAGAGCTGGCACCAAGGAAGCATTCACTGAACAGAACTGTCATTTACCACTGTTTCCATTTATGTGTAACCTAAACCTTGGTAGTTTCCACCAGAGAAAAGGGTTGGTGGACAATAAAAGTCAGACCCTCCATTTGCAGCAACATGGATGGACCTAGAGTTTAGCATACTAAGTGAAGTAAGTCAGAAAAAGACAAACATGATGTCACTTACATAGGGAATGTAAAAAAAAAATGATACAAATGAACTTATTTGCAAAACAGAAACAGACTCCCAGACATAGAAAACAAACTTATGGTTACCAAAGGGGAACCGTGGGGGAGGGATAAATTAGGAGTTTGGGATCAGCAGATACAAACTACTCTATATAACATAGATAAATGACAAGGTCCTACTGTAGAGCACAGGGAACTATATTAATATCTTGTAATAAACTATAGTGGAAAAGAATCTGAAAAATAATATATGTATATACATACATAGTGTATCTGCTGTATACCAGAAGCTAACACAACTCTGTAAATCAACTATACTTCAATTTTTTAAAAAAAGTCAGGCACTCAACCAGGACATGATTTGAAAAATAGAAAGTGCTTTATAAGAGGGAGAAGTAATTCTACCCAATTCTTAGGTTGACATAGTGACTGTAACTGAGAACTAAACTTTGCTGGGAGCTTCTTATTAGCCCAGACTGAAAGGGAATTATGGAGGTTATATAATACTCATTTCTTGTGAAAAAGAGGAAGTATATCAGTTTTTCAAGAGGGCCATGCTTCTTCCCGGGATGAGTTTTTGAAAAGAATGTATCATGAGACCCTTCCAAAGGGATCAGATGACCACATAATAAAGCCAGGGCTCAGGGTCACCAGCAAAGAGCTCAGATGCTCCAGCAACTCCAGGATGAGCTGCCGGGTGGGGTGAGGGGAAACTCTGGAATCCCTGCAGGTCACTGTGAGATGAGCAACCCACTTCCAGAAAGGCAGTGGCATTTGGCTATTTCTGGCCAGTGGACTGTGAGCATTAAGTGTCGCTTCCAAAAGCCAAAGCATTTATGAGTCAAAACACAACTTTCTAGCTCCCTTTCCCCTGCATGGCAAGTGAGGTTTTGGATGGGGACCCATTTCATTCATCAGCCAGGGTTCCTACATGGTTAAATGGAGCACAGCCCACCCCCAACAACCCACAACAGCTTTTTCTTTTTTTTAAGCTCTTTATTGGAATATAATTGCTTTACACTCTTGTACCAGCTTTTGAGGTATACCAAAGTGAATCAGCTGTGTTTATACATATATCCCCATATCCCCTCCCTCCCGCGACTCCCTCCCACACTCTCTGTCCTGGCCCTCTAAGGCATCACCCATCATCGAGTTGATCTCCCTTTGTTATACAGCAACTTCCCACTAGCTATCTATTTTACAGTTGGTAGTGTATATATGTCTATGCTACTCTCTCACTTTGTCCCAGCTTCCCCTTCGCCTCCTGCCCCACAATAGCTTTTCACGAGAAAGAAAGAAACTTTCAGGAGTCAAGCCAACCCAGCCTAGCCTG
Source organism: Hippopotamus amphibius kiboko (assembly GCF_030028045.1). NCBI lineage: Eukaryota > Metazoa > Chordata > Mammalia > Artiodactyla > Hippopotamidae > Hippopotamus > Hippopotamus amphibius. The sequence goes on along the minus strand of NC_080194.1, from coordinate 136,842,841 downwards.
ACAATACAGGATCATTTAGAATCTTTGACAAAGTATATATACCTGTGTGTTATATGAATATATATATTCATTAATGCATTCATGAATGAATGCATTGTTGGTTGATCACATATAACATCTGTCTACTTATCTATCAATCATCTACTTATCTATTTACCTATTTATCTAGGTGTGTTTATATGTGTATGAATATGTTCATGAACATATTTATAAATATATATTCATGAACATATTCATATAACACAAAGATTAGATAGATAGATGATAGATAGATAGATAGATAGATGGATAGATAGATAGATGATAGATAGATAGATACTATATGTGATCAGCCAACAATGAGTTTCAAGTCTGTTGGTACACTTCTCTATTCTCCTGATTTCATTTGGCAGGAGCTTGTATAGTGCATGTCTTTTTCACAGACCAGGCACACACGGGGCTCTAACCACTACCACCTATGGCGACAAATTCCTAAACAAACAAAAAGCTAAGCCCACAGAAAATGATTGAGAGAAAAGGGAGGCGGAAATACCTACAAGGAAGTAGTCCTGTGCTGCTGGCCAAATGAAGTGGGAGTGATCTTCTGAGAACCTTACTCATAGTTTCCTATTAACTATTAGAGGAACAAATACCCTGCCCTTTCAAAGGAAAAAGCACAAAGAGAATACTATATATACTTTTTCTTTTTTAATTGAAGTATAGTTGCTGTATAATCTTATATGTTACAAGTGTACGATATAGATTCACAGTTTTTAAAGTTACACTGCATTTATAGTTTTTATAAAATATTGCCTATGTTTATAGAGGATACTATATATATTTTTGCCTCTACATTTTATTGCTCTAGTATCTTCACAATAAGGGTCATTGAACCATCTATTCTGAGTGTTCCTTTTGACATCCATTTAGGGTTTCCCATTTCACTGCTTCAATGGTTTTCAATCACATTCTCAAGCAACTAAATGTCCCCTGAATCTGTTAATTGTGGACTCCCTATTTGATCATGCAAAGCTCCTGATTTCAATGGGTGATCAAAACAAGCTTGCATTTGTCATTCAGCTGGTCCAGGAATGTTCAGGGGATAAATTACATCCTAGACTCTTGATGAGGTCATGTTCAGGCTATTTACCTGCATCTCTGCTGTCTCTTAGCTTTCCCAGACTTCAACCAGCATAAGCCAAGGCAAGCCACCCACAAGCTCTGTTCCGCAGCCACCAAAATGACCTCACAAAACAGTGACATGGAGTCATTAAGGGTTCTCAAGGGGCTTCCCTGGTAGCACAGTGGTTAAGAATCCACCTGCCAGTGCAGGGGACAAGGGTTCGAGCCCTGGTCCGGGAAGATCCCACATGCCGAGGAGCAACTAAGCCCCTGCACCACAACTACTGAGCCTGTGCTCTAGAGCCCGTGAGCCACAACCGATGAGCCCATGTGCCACAACTACTGAAGCCCATGTGCCTGGAGCCTGTGCTCTGCAACAACAGAAGCCACAGCAATGAGAAGCCTGCACATGGCAACTAAGAGTAGCTCCCCGCTCTCTGCAACTACAGAAAGCCCACGTGCAGCAATGAAGACCCAAAGCAGCCAATAAATAAAAATTAATTAATTAATTAATTATTTTTAAAAAAGGATTGTCAGGCCAAACTTTATGTGTAATGAGAAAAAACCAGAAACAATCCAAAAATCCATCAACAAGGAATGGACCAAATCAGTGACAGCACACCTGCATAATGCAATACCATGGAGCTATAAAAAAGAATGCTCTAGATCTCCGTGTATCAGCAGACGATGGCCGGCTTTGTACAGCTCTTCTTTCTAATTTCCTTTTCCTATCTCCCACCCCAGGCCCAGGTGAGAATCATGGCCAGGCAGTCATGAACTGTGCAAGGGTTACTTTTGCTAACTGAGGCCAGTTATTATCTGAAAGACAAGGGAAGAGAAGCCAGGGCTTTGTAAAATCTAACCTGACTACCACCAAATGCAGGACATCACCCCATAAGGGGCAAAGTGAGGCTACAAATTCTAATTTCAGCTGTATGTTTTATCTTCTAAAGGGGTGAACTTTGTTGTGCCAACACGACAATCTAAATGAAATCAATGTGCTTATAAATGATATGACATATACATATTTAAGATCCACAGTTAAAGTTATCAAAGTGAGTCTGTAGTAATTCTTAACTAGTTCCAATGAGCCACCATCCATTTGATTTAAAATAGACCAGCCGTTGTACTGCGGAAATTGGCACAACAGTGTAAAGCTGTTATACCCCAATAAAGATCAAAAAAAATTTAACCTAAAAAATCCAAAAAAAAAAAAAAAAAAATAGACCAGCCACATTTTTCACATTGTTTTTTGGAGAGATACATTTTATTTTGCTAAATAAGGACATTAAAAGCAACAACAGCTACCATGACCTACTGTCATTGTTATTTCATAAGACATTTCATGGACATTTTTTAAAAGGAGAGGATCCCAATCTCAAAAGTAAAAGCAGTCCATTTAATTGAATAGATTAACCTTCTTAAAACCTTCCTTCTCTATCCTTGTTTTTCTCACTTTGTCCCAAATGGAAACAAACTTTGCACAAACTGACTTGGTCTACAGATGCTGTTGGGACCCGTGTCAGATGGGTATGGGTTTCCTTTCCCATTGGCTTTTGATGGAAGCTGGATCACTGATGATTTCTAGAAGGTTATAGTCTCTGACGCGGGCCTGAGGTCTGAAAATTCCCAGCTGC